>NW_024104712.1:0-295449 GCF_003945595.2 Pipra filicauda
TGGACCAGCGGAGCTTGCTGAAAGGACCAGCAGCATTGCCAGGGATAAAAGAATCATAAATCCCTGCTTTCAGACTTATGAGTCATGGGAGAGTCCCACTTTCTCCGGAGCAGCTGTCTCCAAAGAGGAGTGCATGCACCATGGGGGCACAAAGAACAACCCATTAGGATGCAGGAAGAAAATATATTTGGTACCATTAAGAAATAAAGTAAAATCATATTTTTAAATCAGTGTTTATTTAATCTTTATCTTGTCCTTTTAAAATGTTTATTCATGTGTATGTTTCATAATCTACATGTATATAACTTACGAATAAAGGGAGACATCTCTGCCAGGGGGGCTGGAAGTGACTGTGTCCTGCAGCCAAGGGAGGAGCACAAGTGGTCCTGGGGACAAGGCTGCTGTGAGAGGAGATCCCACGTCATGCCAGCATGAAGGCAATGGGGATGGGTGGTGAGCCAGGCTCCGGGGGCTGGCAGGGAGGCAGAGGGGATGACATAGCAGCGGGACAGGCAGGTTGGGAGCAGCACCCACATCAAGGACTCAGCGAGGGTGTGCACAAGAGGAGTGGAGTGCACAGGGTGATGCAGAGGGCTAAGAGATGTGAAAATGGGACAGAGGAGAGGCGATGGGTACAGGGATGTGGGGGACACTGGGGCATGGAATGGATGCTGGGTATGGGGGGTGTAAAGGAAGGGTGTGTGTAGGGTGAGAGGGTTTGGATGAAGGGGTACAGAGGAGAGGTGCAGGGTGAGGCCCACGCAGGCAGGACATACGTGAGAAGGTGTGCGCAGCTGTTCAGAGCCTGAGGCTCCATGAGCTGCCTGAGAACGAGGAGGCCCAACATGGGGAAGCTCGGCAGCATCCTGGAGGAATCCCTGAGCTCATCCCATCCCACCACTTTCTCCTGCAGGGAAAGACCTCACCAGCTGTGGCCTGGTCAATATGGGCCATGCCAGCCTCAGCACCCTCCTCAGTACCTGCAGTGACGTCAGGGAGATGAGGGGTGCGGGAGGCAGATTCTCCATCAAGCCCCTGCCATCAGGATGAGAGCTTCCAGACAGCTGTTCTGGGGGTGTTTGGGATGATGGGTGCTCTGGCAGGTCTGCATGTGTGACCAAAGTGCTCCAGTGCCACCCCCATGGAAAGAGGAGGTTTGGGGACATTTGTTCAGGCTGCAGCCACATTGCTGTCCCTGCAGGCAGATAAACTGAAGTAAAAATTAAGTGAAGCAGAACCAGGGCAGCGACTGTTCCTCTGTACTTCCCGTCACTGCCAGAAAGACATTGAGGTACTGGAGTGTGTCCAAAGATGGACAATGGAGCCGGGGAAAGGTCTGGAGCACAAGTCTTATGAACTGTGGGCACAGGGACTCCTGGCACGATGGCCCAAAAGCGGCCCCAAGCACCATTCTGAGGAGGGGCCAAGCACTGGATAATGGCCAGAAAAGACACTTATTAATTTTTTTCCATTCACCAAGGAAATTTTAAGATCTGAAGCTCAGCAATAGGAAGAGATGTGGCCTTAGCCGCGTTTTGGAAAGTTGGGAACTAGCAGCCATCTGCAACAGACAATCCATTGGGAGCTTGGGCTGAGCTTGTGGCAAGCAGCAGGAATTGCTGCAGAGAGGGTGAATGGGACCAAGGCATCCCGGCATAACTCAGGCTGGAAGATATCTCGGAAGGTCTGTAGTTCAGCCCCTCACCACAACAAGCCCCAGCTTTCCCAGACTTTCATCCAGCGGGATCTTGCAAGCCTTGAAGATGGTGACTGCATGGCTTCAGTGAGTCCCTCTCTGGCTCCCACTTCGCTGCCAGTCCTGCTTGTTCCTGATGGGTCAGTGCTGGAGGATCCAACTCAGCTCTGCTGTGATGAGGGCTCCTCCCTCTCCCTACCCACCTCTTGCTCCCAGATGAAGAAATGGTGACCCTGCCCCTTGGCTGGGTGCAATGCTGGGGAGTGCTGAGGTCCTCATAGAGGTGATTCGCGCTCTCATACATCACCTGTCCATGGAGGTAGCATGGGGGTGGGGTCTCCTACCCACCTCACCAGGACTCACAGAGTCTCATTGACACACACCCAGTGGCCTCCGAGTTACTTCCCACTGCTCTTGCCCAGCCAGATGGCTGCAGGCTTGACATGCAGATGGGGATGTGGTTGTAGTCCCATCCCCTCCTGCCTCCCCCAGACACCTCTCCGAGATACCCCTGATCGGGGTCCCCACACTCCAGGCCAGTGCTCAGCTGGCTTTCTTTGCCTCTGCAATCCCATCTCTGGGTCCCAGCCATTTCCCACGGGGGGGTTATAGCTGCTCCTGGCCACAGCCACATTGTGGACCTGTGGCTTAGATCAGCAGAGGTGGTCTCTGTGGTCTGCACTCCCAGCAGAGCCAGCCCCCACCCCAACACTCAGAGGGGGAACCCCCAGCAGCTCTGGGGCTCTAGAGCCTGTGGTGGGGCAGGAGTACCAACCACCCCATGGAGAGTGCACAGGCCAGGTTGGCTGTGGCAGCTGGGGATGTCCCCCAGCCCTGTGGGTGAGCAGTCCAGCCAGACCGTGCCCCAAAGTGCCATGCAATGGCACCTCACGCTGCACCAGGGCACTCACGGCTGGGAACACCGTTCCTCTGGGAGCAGCTGGAGATGCTGGGTCTGGTGGCACATGGGGACAGGACCTAGCAAGAACTTGGCCCATCAGATGAGGTTGGCCCCTCCATCAGTTGGTGACAGGGACAATGCAGGGCAAAAGAGGAGCTCGACTTCTTCAGAATGGGACCAGTTTGTCCCAGTAACTCTTTGGCCCAGAATCCATCCCTCCAATCCCACATTCCTGCAGGGCAAAGGGCAGCAGGTAGAAGATACTGTTACTGGCCCTGGCACAAGCACTTGCCCCAGTTCTCCCGGCACCATCACCTGGTGGGATTACTGCTCCCCCGGGGGTGAGTGTTAAAACTGAGAAGCAATTAATGAGCACAGAGCTCCAGCAAATTTAGGGAGCAAAGAAAACGCATATGTCCTGATTTCGGCCCAAATCAGTGGAAGGGGGCATAGCCAAGACATTCGATACCATCTTACATTTATGGCCAGGGTGGGGAAAGGGACTCTCTCACTTCTGAGAAGAAGGGACATGGTTTCCAGTCAGGAGCAAGTGTGATGGAGCAGTCCGGGTGGGGTGCTGCCAACTGTGATCACAACACATCACATTGGGTCAGGCTCTGTGAGCCTTTTGCATGTAAATCACCCTTCTTTCTTTTTATACACTTTGGTTATTAATATTGTTTTTGTTCAGTTTCTCTTTCTCATTGCTGTTTTCAGTAAATTCTTATCTCAACCTGTAATTTTCACCTTTTTGTGTCTCCAGTTCTCAACTCCATCCCTGGAGCAGGAAGGGGGAGGGGAAGAGAGGAGGAACAGGAGCAAAGGGCCGAGGAAATTAAGGAATAAAGAAAATTTAAGAGATAACTATTCTGCTGCAGATGACACAGCTGGCTCCTGCCATGCTGTCACCCATCTCTGCCAGCACCTTCCTGCTCAGCCATGGTGGCAGTGGCAATTCCTGCCAGAGCTGAGCCTGGTGTTCCTGGCATGCCGCGCTCCAGCGGCTCGCTCTCGGCATTCCTTGGGCAGGCTCGGAGCAGGCTGACAGCCTGCCAGGGCACGTAACAGAGCTCCCGCTGCGAGCGTGTTGGCTGGGGCTGAGCCCAGCCCCGTGGCACAGCAGTGGCAGTGGGAATCCCTCCTCTGAGAATCAGGCAGCACATGTCAGTCAGCAGGATCCCGGACAGAAGGTCCCATCCAGCATCATGTCATCGTGTTTGTGCCAAGGCATCAGGTCTGTGCCTGGAGCATGGGGCAAGAGATCAGATGCTGAGATTTTGCAGAGCTGTCTGCCTTGGCATTCCCTGACTCCACAGGGGAAAACCTCAGGCAGCCTGGGAGCTCTGCAGCACATAGAGACACTGAGGATGACAACCTGGTATCCCTGCTGGACATGGCTGTTGGCATGACTAGAGTGTCCATGTGGCATCCCTGGGGCTGGCAGCTGCAAGGGCACATCTCCACCAAGCCCCCACTGTCCTGCAGCCAGATGGGACATTCATGGTCTGAAGGGATATAGAGGTTGGAAAACAAACCCTACAGATGTGAAATTAATTCAGGATGTGGGAAGAGGTTTTGCAAGGGAGCTTGCCCTGTAGTGACCCAGAGATGTTCCTCTAACCGGGAAGGGAGGGGGTGGTTTGGTCATACACAACTCTAATCAAGGCCAGTGGCTGCAACTGAGGTCTGACAAACTCAGCACTCACAGCCAGGTGCTACAGCTGTGGAGCAGGAAGGGCTATGACGCCTCCTGCCACCAGCCCAAGCATTACCCCAGTAACAACATGACCCACAGGTGGGATTTCCCAGCCCCTCATCCCCAGCACAGAATCACAGACTGCTTTGGGTTGGAAGGGACCTTTCAAGGCCATGTAGTCCAACCCCCCTGCCATGGGTAGGGACACCTTCCACCAGACCAGACTGCTCAGACCCTCGTCCAACCTGGCCTTGAACACTTCCAGGGATGGGGCAGCCACAACTTCTCTGGGCAATCTGTGCCAGTGTCTCACTACACTCACAGCCAAAAGTTGCTTCCCAATATCCCATCTAACCCTGCCCTCTGGCAGTGGGAAGCCATTCCCCCTTGTCCTGTCCCTCCAGGCCCTTGTCCCAAGTCCCTCTCCAACTCTCTTGGAGCCCCTTTAGGCACTGGAAGGGGCTCTAAGATCTCCCTTCGGGATCAGCGATGCCGGGGCAGTCCATCAGCGGAGCAGCAGGAGAGGGCGGGGCTTTTGGAGAGGGGGCGTGGCCCATGCGAAGACGGAGCCCCGCCCCCGCCGGCCCCGCCCCCTCCCGCAGCCGCGCGGGCCCGCGCCCGCCGTGCCCGTGGACGATGGTGGCGGCCCGGGGCGCTGCCGCCCGCCGCGGAGCGCTGCTGCTGCTGCTCGCCGCCCTCGGATCCTGCCCTTTGCGCCTCGTCCGTGCCGGTGAGTGCCTCTCCGTTCCCCCGCCAACCTGCGTCCATGTCCTCTCGCTGCCCCCGCGGATGCTCGTGTTCCCTCCCACGACGAACCCTGGTGCGGTTCCCCCCCCTTCCTCCACCATTATCCCCACTCCCACGACGGATCAGCATCCACGGGTGCTCATGTTCCTGCGTGGAAGCAAGGTAGGAAATGCCCCCCCACGTAGCCCCAGTGGGGTTTCTCACACCCCTCAGCGCTCCCTGGGGACGGGCAGCGCCGCACCGTCACCCTCCTGCCCGCTGCTTCAGGCGGGGACCTGGCAGCGGCTGGCAGCGGCGCAGGGCTGGTCCCCAGCAGCTGTTTGGGGGGGCTGGAGGGACCCTGAGATGTTGGCGGGGGGCAGGAGGGAACCACAGATATGCATCTTGAAGTGGGAGACAGCATGGAGTCATGGGAGCGGCCCACAGGAAGCACCTTTATTGGCAGGAAAAAATACTAAAAAAACCCACAAAAACCCCCATCAAAACAAAGGAAAAACCAAATAAAGGTGCTGCTGTGAGCGAGCCATCCAGGGGAGCTGCCGAGGGGGCTGCTTGGGAGGGAGTCCTGTTTGCCCACCTGCCCCATCGCCCTGGGAGCGGCTGCAGCATTCCCCCGCGGGGCTGCTCCGGTGATGGTGACATTTCTGCTCTCTGCTGGGGCAGAAGGAATGGGTGAACTTCGCTCCCTCCCCACAGCACCACCCTCAGCCACCCTGCTTGTCTACTGAAGCATTGTTTTGGGGCGTTCAGGTTTGATTTGTTTGAGTTTCGGGGTCTGAGTTAGGGCATTTCCCCTCCTGAGGGGTCTGGCACTGGATATGCTCCGTGTCCCCTCGCTCTGTGCCCACTGCTGGGGTGTGCAGGGCTGCGATGGGCATAAACACCACCCGAAAAACCCCAACTGGTCCTGAGCATTGCTGCCTGCGGGGAAGGCTGGGGCTGCCCACCACTCCCACACCGGGGAGGCGCGGTGTCCCGACCTGTGGTACGGCCTGTCTCGGACAGGTGCTTTCTGCCTCGCTGGCGCAGGAGCCGGGAAGGGCCTCCTGGCTCCCAGCATTGTTTGCGGATCCAATATTGTTTCCTTGAGCTGGCTCCCGGCGGGGCAGACGCTGGGCAGGCGGACGCCGGGCAGGCAGCCTGCTGTCAGCCGGGGCCCAGGCGGCCTTGCCGTGCTCCCGCTTGCTCAGAGGGACAGCGGGAAGGTGCAATAATTTTTAATTCTCCCAGTGGATCAAAACATCCAGATGCTTCCATGCTGGGGCATTGGAGGTGGACGTGGGGATGCTCCTGCACTCCGCCTCTTCCCACGAGCCAAGGCTGGGGTGGCCCAGCCAGGGGTACTGCTGACACAGATAGGAGAGCCGGGCAGCTCCAATGCAGCCATCAGTGATCCAGCACAGTCTCTGCTGCTCTCGAATTTAAGGGGTTGGTGTGGGATCATCGGGGCTGGCAGTGCTGCTGGGGTGCGGTCCCTCGAGGGGCTGGTGGAGTGGCTGTACCTGGGGGCTGTCTAGGGGGGTAGTTTCCCCTTCCCCTCCTTTCCCAGCCTTGCGGGTGCTGCTGGAGGTGAGACGAGCGCGAGGGGCCTGGCTCTGCAGCAGCAACCTGCTCCAGCACTGGGATATCGCATGCTCTTGGCTGGCGCATGTGGGGTTGGGATTTTTGGCTCAACCTCTTTGCCCTGTGAGATGCTGGGGCATCTCGTCTTTGAGCTTTTCCTGATGGCAGCATCCCATTGCCGGGAGGTCGAGGTTGTGCAGCATATGGCAGTGGGGAGCTCCAGGCGGGTTTCTCCTGGAGATGTCTAGAGAAACATCCCTGGGATGCTGGACAGGGAAAGGAGTCACTGTCCTGCCCCCACCACCTTCCTCACTGAGCACAGTGGGGCACAGGAAGCGTTTACTGTTTCTTCCCACTGTATAATTGCCCTTTCTGGGTGGGTGGGGCAGAGCTTGGCTTTCTCTGGGGACAGCTGTGAGGTGGAGGTGGTAGGGCCAGGGGCAGCTCCCGTCTGTGGTGTGCTGGTGAAGCTGGCTTCTGAAGGGCAAGGAGAGAGTGGGGGAGAAAGTCCTGGACCACCATACCCGTGTCCTCCTGCCTCTGTGGCTTCATCAAAGTTTTTTCAGGTGGGGATTGGCATCTCCTCTTCCTCATCCAGCACTGTGATCCAGAGCCCCTGCAGCAGATGCCATCTCCCAGGATGCAGCTGCACATGGCACGGTGACATCCTCATCTTGCCATGGGCCTGATCCAAGCTGGAGGAAGGGCAGCAGTGCTTTGGAGGTGCTGCAGGGTGGTTTAGGTTTGCTTGCTGCTCCTCAACTGTTTTTCTCCCACGTGTCCCTATCCAGTGCACCTGGCTTTGGGAAGGGCCCTGGCCTCACCTCATTTTATGGCTTCATTTCTTGGAACTTGAGTGAGAGCCAGACTCTCCCCCCTTCCTAAGTAATTGAGTTGACAAGTTTTATCTATTATTATTATTATTATTATTATTATTATTATTATTATTATAAAAAGAAATGTTTTACAAATGTGATGATGGGCTAGAACCCCATCTTTTAATAATCCTGAACCTCCCAACCCCACTACAACAGTCAGCACTTCACATCCCAAACATCCAGAGAAGCTACTCAGCACAACCCGAGTGGTTCTTTCCAGTCCAAGTGACCCATTTGGCCGCATGTGACCTGCCAACTCCACATTGCTGCTCCTACTTGTGCTGCTCTGCTGGGATGCAGGTGGGAACATGGATTCTGGTGCTGATACCAACTGCCCCAAGCTCTGCGGTGGTGCAGGGACTGCTCAAGGTCCCCAGCTGGGCACGGCAAGGCAGGAGCCATCCCCTGGGAAGTTCCCATGGCTCAGCCTGTGGGTGAGATTGTCCATCTCTTGGCTTTTCCTTTGTCTGCTTGGCCATTGCTGCACTGGGGAGGCGTGAGGGGCAGAGTGGGCACAGTGGCTCCACAGACCCCCATGCTGACCATTGAAACTGGGACAGCTGTTGGGAGCAAGGCAGCAGGGCTGGTGCTGCGTCTGTGGTGCTTGCAAGGGCCTGGCTGCCCTGCCGAGCTCCCTGGGGCTCTACCCAGTGGGTGAGCAAGGGGTGGTCTCTGAGCACCCCAACATCCTGCGGATCGGTCTGCAGAAAGCAGCCCCAGCTTTTTCTTGAGGCACAGTGAAGGTTGTCCAAGTCCCCTCAGGAGCAGTTGGCAGCAGTGGGCAGTTGTTCTGCTCAGCCACTCCATCCCTTTGAGCCCCTCATGGCTGCATGTCAGGGTGTCCTCTGCCACGCTGGTGCAGACCAAGTGTTGCCCCACACTGCAGCTGGGGTGCTGCTCCCCTAGGAGCTGTGTGCCGCTCTCAAGTTTAATTTTCCATGCAGTTCTATTCTTGGAGACAATGTCCCCACCTTGTTCTCTAGGGTTACATTTGCTGAGCTGGCACCTTTCCATGGGAAAGGACCTCTAGTGGGGGCTAGATGTGGGGGAGCGGGGACATGGGGCACAGGCATCCCGTGGGGCTCTGCAGGCCAGTACCCATGCCAGGGACCTGGGCAGGGCTCCCTGCACAGGCCTGAGGAGGGCAAATGGGTGGAAAGAGGCTCCTAATACCTGTGATCCCAATTGCAGAATCAGCATCAAGGAAGAGTTTATGGAAGAGACAGGGTGAAAGTCCCTCATCCCTTTCACTACAGCTGGCTAGGGACCCACAAACCCATGTGCATCTCAGCCGTGCCTTGTGGGTGCTGGTGCAGGGAGAGCTGGAGCTTGGGCAGGGAGGCTGAGGTCCTGGAGCCTGGGTCATGTGTAGGGTCAGGTCCTTTGGATGTGCATTTTCCCTGGCAGCTCTGGAGATGGGTCCCCCACCCCAAGGACCCCTCAGTCCCCAGGGGTGCTTGGGTTCTTCCCACAGCACAGAGGAAAGACACACTGGGGACGTTTGCCTGAAAAGTCTCTTCTGGGCCATGGGGGTATTAAGGGAGGTAATCGGCTTAGCCCTGACAGGCGCTTCCAGGCGGGAGCGGGGACAGGGGGGTGACAGTGTGATCAGGACACTGGGGACAGGGAGGTTGGTGGTGGGTGCTGGAGACTAGAGGGGTGATGGGGATGTTTGAGACAGGAGGGGTGTTGGGGGTATCAGGGGTGACAGTGTAGCAGGGGCAATAGGAACAGGAAGGGTCACGGGATGGACAGTGTGCTGGGCACAGGAAGAGATGTGTGGCTACACTGGGGACAGGAAGGGTCATAGCATGGTGGGGACAGTGGGAATGGGAAGGTTGATGGGGGCTGCTGGGGGCAAGAGTGTCAATGTGGTGATGGGGATGTTGTGGACAGGAGGGGTGGTGGGGGTGCCCAGAGACAGGAGGGGTGATGGGATAGCCTCTCCTCAGGTACAGAGTGCTGGGTCCCTGGGCACAGGGTACAGTACCTGCCATCAGTCTCATCCCTGCATTGATTCCACAAAAACAGTACCCCGGTGCTTGGTCTCCACAGGAAGTTCCGAATCTACTCAGGGGGACAGTGGCTCCCCTGGGCCAGCTGCCCCCCCAAAACCCCAGGGCCTGGCCCCAGCACCACTGCCAATACTGGGGCGTCTCCTTTCCATGCCTGGACGTTAACCAGTGCTGCTGCCACAGAGTGACCAGTGCTCCGAACAGCAGCTGCAGGCCTGTAATTAGCCACTTTGTGAGCTAATGAGAATTGCAACGGGAAGAAACTGGCCATTAAGTGCCTGGAGCGAGCTTTGAATTGAAGGAAGGAAACATAGCTGGAGCAGGTCCAGGTCCCTGCCTTATCCTGTGCTGGAGCACCATGGGCTGGCAGCTGCCCATCTTAACCCGTGCACACCATGGTGCGTGCTGGGGTCCCTCCTGCATGGATGGAGGACGGCAAAGCCTTTGTGGGGGGAGATTTGCTCTTTGGGTGGGAACCCATCTCTCTAGATGGGTGACATGAGAGGTGACATATCAGCTGAGGGTTGGCAGGGACCATGGCTCATGGTGGGACAGGGGTCCCCTGGGATCCTGGCCCCTCTTCCCTTCCTGTAGAAAGGAGACTGTGCTGGAGGTGGAGACAGGAGGTATGGAAGGTACAGCTCTCCAGTGCATCCTTAACACCTGTGGGTGCTGCCTGGGCTCAGCTGGGGGTCAGCAGTGGAGCGTTCCTGGGGAGCCCACAGCTCTTGTGTGCAGGAGGAGCAGCTCTGCCTCGGGGATTTCATCATCTCGCGTCTGTTGGGGATTATTTCCCAGCCACCTGCTAAATCGGGAGAGAGGGCAGCCCTGGTGAGCTGCTGTAATGTGACTCATCCTGTGGCCATCCTTCCTGGCTAGGATGGAGAGGGTTTCCTGATCTGGCTCTTCCTATGGGGCATAAACCCCCAAATCCCTGGGTCCAGCTCTTTTAGCACCATCTGCAGTCCTTTTCCAGGAGCCCTGGGATGCTGCATTCACCAGCACCCCTGGGATGCAGCTGTGCATCCCGTGGACCCCCAGTTTCTGGGCTCTGCCCCATGGGACATGATGACCCCACAGGTCTTAATCGCTGGCAGTGGCTGAGTCAGAGCCATTGCAGCCACAGGTGCAGCCCCAGTTGGGTGGGGAGCTGTGGCCCCTGTGTTTCCACCTGCCTCTGGCCTTGCGTGTCCACTGGCACATGGTGCCCTCCTGGGGTGCCCTTGCCAGCCCTTGTTCCAAAGGCTGTTGTTCCACTGGCTGTTCCTAAAGCCATAAAGGTCAGCCCCTATGAGCCCAGTAGCCATGAGTAAGGGGCTGTGTCCCCAGACGCCTGTTTCAGGGTGATGGGCTGGTGGGAGCACCAGGGCTGGTGTGGCAAAGCAAGGAGTGGATGAGAGGAGCTGGGCAGACAGGCAGACTCCCCACCCTGACCAAACTGCCTCCAATCTCCAAGGGTGTTTAATCAGCAAAATCATGCCAGTGCCTCTTTCTCAAAGGCTGCAGGATGTCTCCAGTGACAGCGTGGGCCGCAGCGGGGGGTAGGATGGCTTTGACTTTGCCAGAGAGCATCTGGCATAGGTGGGCACAGTGGTGCTGCTCCTCTGGGTGGGTATTTCCAGCCCGGCAGTGGGATCACATGGGAGCCTATGGCTGCTCGCAGATGGCTGAGCTGTGCTGAGCTGTGCTGAGCTGTGCTGAGCTGTGCTGGCCCCTGGCCTGGCAGCTCCTCATGTGCATGGGCTGCCCTCTCTCACCTCCCCACCATCAGCAGTGGCTCCACAGGGAGAGCTTGCCTGAGGCTGCGTCTCTGCTGTGGCTCACTGGACAGGTGGGCGCCCTTGAGGTGGTGCCCTGCTGATGGGCCAGTGCCCAGGAATGCCAAGAGGAAAGAGCTGGACCCTAGTCCTTCTCTCCAGACTGCTCAGCACTTCAGGTGGGTCCATGGTGCCAGGGCTGCCCATTCCCTGCCATGCCAGCACAGCAAGGGTCCAGCACCATGCTGTGCTGCCCATTGTGGTGTCTTAGAGCACCCCAGGGATGCAAGGAGGGGTCCCCATGCCAGTGCTTGCTCTGCACTGTGGCCCTGGCCACCAGCTGCTTCACCTGTGGCATGGTGCCAAACCTGCCCAATAAAAAGGGAATTAAAGAACCCCACCTCCGTCCCATCCCCAGCCCCGGTGGGCTCAGGGCAGGTGTGAAGCCTGCTGGTTTTTACTTCAGCAAAACCTGATGAACAAGACCTGAAGTGGGTGGTTCAAAGAGCAGCCAGGTGCATTATGGAATGGGGTGGCACCAGGAGCAGCCTGGGGTCCCTGACACGGGTGGATGTGCAGTCGGCGAAGCAGAGCCAGCAGCAAGTTTGGGTGGGCAGCCCCAGGGAAGTGGCATGTGGCACCTGGTTTGCCTTTTGCTCTTTTTTTATTATTTCTTCTCTTCCTGAATATCTGAAGCCACTTGTGGCTGGAGACCCCCTGGTACAGTGGGGGCACAGGGGAATGCAGTGGTGCACATCCTGGATGTAGAACAGCCTCTGCAGGGCTGGAGCTGCGGCTGGCAGCGCCCAGGGGTGTTGGAGCTGAGGTACCAGGGGGTCTCACTTGGCTTGATGCCCCCCTCCCCTGCCACAGGCAAGGAGGGCCACATCTTCTGCTGCCTCCTGACTCTGCCCAGTCCCTGCTGGTGTCTGGATCCATGGTTTGCTGGAGCTGTTTCCATCCATCCAGGTGCCATCTCCCCTTCCCACAGCCCTACCACTCCAGTCCTTCACCTTGCATGGTAGGCAGGCTGCCAGGGCAGGGAACAGGCATTTTTCTGGCCATTTAGGGGATTTGAGCAGTTATGACACAAAATCCCACTCCCTCAGCCTGGTGGAGACTACTTGGTGCTGCCCCAGCCTACGATCACAGGACCAACTTGGGATTTCAGAGTGCTTGTAAATGGAGTCTCCCCTAGAGCAGGGGCAGGCTCAGGGAGAACACCAGTGGTTGGGAGGTGATGCGCTTGGGGATGCCAAGGGTTTGGCATCTGCTCACCTCTGCAGAAGCCTTACTCAGCCCTCCTGTCCCTCTCTTTCCCCTTGGCATTGAACCTGGAGCAGGACAAGGCTCTGGAAGCCCATTGTGATGCCCTCAGGGCTGCAGAAGGATGTGCACCTGTGCTGCCTGTATTCCGGGGCTCCATGCTGGTGGCCCCAAAGCAGCAGCAGTAGGGTGGGTGTGGGTTGAGTGCTGATGGAGCCATTTCCCATCAATCCTGGATGTTGCTCGTGGGAGCGTTCCCTCCCTGGGAGCAGGGTGCAGTGAGGTGTTTGCTGTACAGGCAGGGAGAATGCCGCCACGGGGTCCCTGTGGAGGTTCCCTTGTCCTCCAGTCTGCATCATGGGGCTGCTGACACTGTCCCTTGGCCATGACAGAAGCTGTGCTGGAGATTGTCTCTGCTGGCTGAGCCAGATCTCAGTGCCTACCAGCTGCAGCTGGGAGCCAAGATGTGAGCCCCGATGGCCTCGGGGATGGGAGTTGGTGGCATGTGGCCTCTGCCTGACCAAATCAGCTGAAGCACAAAGCAATCACTTCCAGCTGCTCCCTCTTGGTGGCATGGCATGGCCCAGCGCTGCTGCAGGATGCGGGGCCAGACTGGTGGCCCTGGCTGTGCCACATGCTCCATCCCCAGCAGTGACATGATGTGGCCAGCGTCCCCCCACTCCCAGCTTGCGGGGTCAGCATTGCAGAGCCCCGCTCCACTGCCTCCACACGTGGGAGGGGGCTTGACTGCTGCATTTTCGGGGGCAGGAGCACAGAGGTGATGTGAGCAGCTGCTGGCAGTGGTGGGGCTCCCATGGGGGCTGCCTGAGCAGTGGTGCCAGCTGTGCCCAGGAGCGGGGATTGCTCCAGGACTGCAGCCCAGCCACCAGCATAGTGTCTGACCTGCAGTCATGGTGTAACCCCTGTGGTCAGGGCGTGTCATCCGTGGCTGCTGTGTGCAAAAGGAGTGGTGCCAGGGCTTGGTACCCCAGGAATCCAGCCTGCCATTGGCTGTGTTAGCGCAGCTGTCAGCAGTCATGCCGTGACCACCTGGCTCCCCTGGGGGGGCCACACTCCTGGGCACAGGCAGTGGAGCTGGGGTGTTGGGGTGCCTCAGCAACCCCTGTTCCTACCTGCTGCTGGACAGGCTGTGGGCAGGGGGAAGTGAGACCTCAGGGGCTGGAGTGTGGTGGGGAGCATCACATCAGCCTGCCTGCCCAATACCTCCCTGTCTGCCTGCCCAAGGCCTGCTCCAGAGCACTTCTTCAGAGCCAGGAGCAATTTGTAGAGCCAGGAGGGAGCCCCAGACAGTGCCAGCTGGCAGAGGAATTGCTGGGAGGGCCAGCAGGCTGCAGGCAGGGCCCACAGCAGCTCCCACATCACCTGGCTGGAGGAGGAGGATGAGGAAGAGGAGGAGGAGTGACCTTGGAGTGGAGCTGGCAGACACAACACCACTGCAGGCCCGATGGGGGTTGCTACCGCTGCCGGGGCTCTGTCATATCCTCGCCATGGTCTTTCCTCAGCCATAGTCATGCGCTAGTGTGCAGGGCCTCAACACGGGAGGGAGACCTGCATCCCTGTTCCCCAGACACCCCAATATACCCCCATGCCCTGGCTCAGTGCCCATGTCCCACCAGGGGCATATCCTGCTGCCATAGGGCCACTGGACCCCAGTGGTCCCGGGCAGGTTGCTCTGGTGGGCAGGTGTTGCTGGTGCAGAGATTGTGAGCACCCACACCAGTGCTCAGCACTACTTAATTGTCTTCTTACATTCACTTTTATCTCTCTGTCTGCGGCAGTGATGCAGCGAGGGCAGTCCCTGCTTCCTGGCCACCCAGATGTCCTCCTCGGGTTTATTTTTGTTTCTTTTTCACTTATATGTATTGGCACGAGTGTGGAAGAGCTGCTTCACCCAGGCTGTGACTGCCAGCGGCTCCATGCCCTGCCCAGGCACCTCCTGTCACAAGCATTCTGCTGTCCCCGAGTCCCACCCCGGGTGCCCAGCATGGCTCTCCCCAGGGTGGGTACTTGGGGATGGGGGATTGTGCTCAGCTTTCCCCCATGGATAACACATCCAGGGGCCATGGACACACATCTTGCAGTTCACACACCCACATTTCCTCCTGGGCACGGGTCTGTTCCTGCTTACATGTGTCCCTAGCTTGTGCCCACCCACTGTCTGTGCTGGCTGCAGGGTGTCCTGTGCACCTGCTGCCCTTGGGCTCAGCTCCTGTCTGGGATCCTGTCTGCAGGGAGCCACTCACCTCCTCCAGCACTGGCGGCTCGGCACAGCCCTCAGCTTGGTTTAAGGGGTTACCCCAGTTGTGCTGGGCTGGGCTTGCTGCCCACCTGTACGGGAGCTGTGCGCCATGGCAGGGCAGTGACAGCAGCTGAAGCATCCTCCTCCTCCCAGCACCCCATGTCATTGCTCGCTCCTCTGGTCTGTACCATCCTGCCAGCAGGTCCATGCTGCCCTTCCATCCCTGTCCCTCAGGATCCCAGCCTGAGTCTCTCCTGACGTCCCACCTGTGGGCTGGCCTTGCTGGGCTGCACTGATGCCAAGCAGGGGGCGTGGTTGGGGTGGGGGCATCCCAAACTCTCCCAGATTCAACAGCAGCCTCACCGGTGCAGAGGCAAGATGGGGCAGCTGCAGCGGGTATGCTGGTACAGGTGGGTGGCATGGTGGTGACATGGCCACAGCTGGGTGGAATTGGGACCCATGTGCTGTGCCAGTCCCATTACCCACCTTTGGGTGGGTATTCAGGAGGGTGAACCTGTGGCCAGGGCACTGGGGAGCCAAGGGGCGGTGGGAGGGTTCGGGTACACCCAACATGGAAGCTGGACCCCACCACCTGCCCGCTTGAGAATGGACAGATGGTACCTACCCCCCCAGGGCATGTATGGGTGTGCAGGGCTGGGGCAGCATGGGGGGGCAGGGTGTGACAGCCCCCCAGGGTGACAGTGGTCAGGGGTGGAGATGCCCCCGTGGTGCCTGGGTTCTGGCACACACGGCACTCAGTCCCTGTCACGTAGCATGGCATTGAGGTGCCCACTCCCACCAGCACAGGGCTCTCACTGCTGGGCTTTGAGGTGGGCTTAGAGAGTGGCAAAGCCCTGTGGGCCCCCTCAGCCCATGGGGTGCCCACGCAGTGATGCCGGCTCACCATCCACTGACTGGTGACACATGGGGAGCTCTGAATTGCAGCCTGTGACAGCTGGGCAAGCACAGCTCATTCTTCAAACAGAGATAACAGCCTTTGCTGGGATCCAGCCTGGGCTTTATTTATTTACCTGGTTGCTGGACTCTGGCTTGGGGCTTGTGCTCTGGCTTCTGCCCCTGTAGCCCCTCCCACTCCCCAAGGTGGTTCTGAGGGTGTTGTCGAGGTCTGGCACTGCAGGGTGACTCCACCAGTCATCAGCTTTTGGCAGCACCTGTTTTGGGGGAAGTGTTTGCATGAGCCTGTGGCACAGGCACTCTGGTGTCCCCCCCAGTGACCCACGTGGCTGTGGCGTGTCCCCAGCCTGGGGCTGTGCAGTGCCACATCATCTTCCTGCCCCTCATTTTTAAACGGAGTGGCCTTGAGAGTAACCCCAGAGAGGTGCAGCCAGTAACCAAGTCCTATTTCTGTGCTTAAACACCTGATTATTTTCCCATTAAGCACTAATTGCCCCCCAGCCACCTGGCCGAGGCCCATGGCAACTCCAGGGAGCAAACCTGGCTCTCACGGGCAGAGTGGGCTCTGCCTCCCAGCACGAGCAAACACCCTCCAGCTTGCTGTGCCTGGTGTGGGGTTCAGCCAGCCCTAAAATTGC
Source organism: Pipra filicauda (assembly GCF_003945595.2). NCBI lineage: Eukaryota > Metazoa > Chordata > Aves > Passeriformes > Pipridae > Pipra > Pipra filicauda. The sequence goes on from NW_024104712.1 coordinate 16,333, forward strand.
AGCTGCTGCAGGAGAAACCTCTGCAGTGAGGGCAGCTCTGCCCCTGACGCTGCCAGCCAGAAGGGGAAGTGATGAGTGCCTCAGGGGATGCAGTGGGGAGCAGGCTGGGGGCCATTAGTAGGGGTTGCACCCTCTGGTGAGCAGTTTGATGGTGAAATATGGCCATGCAGAGGGCGGGTTGCTGTGGGTGGCATATCCCACTCATCTGGCTTTGGGGTGACATCCTTCCTGTGCCCTTGCCGGGGGAGCAGAACTGTCATGATTCGTGTCTTGGCAGTTCCGTCTTGTTCCAGGACTCTCCAGTGTGCACAGGGTGCTGCCTCCCTCGCCCCCTGGTGTGCTGTAGTGATGGGGATCAGGAGGGCCCCCAGCGTTGGGGTGCCCTTCCTCGTGGGGTGCTCGGTGCCAGGGCTGCCCCCCAGTGTTGCCATCCCCAGGATGCAGGACAGGCAGATGGCAGGTGTGTTGCTGGTGCTAGTGTGGGTGGCAAGGGCTGGCAGGGCTGGCTTGGGGTGCGTGGGCTGGTGCTGGAAGCAGCTCCTGCTGTGACTCATCGCCAGCCCGGGGGCGGCCAGCCTGGCCCTGCTCCCGGTGCAGCCCCACAGCCCTGCTCCCTACCCAGTGCTGCCTGCAGGAACACTGTGGGCATGGCCATGCGTGGCAAGGTGAGGGGCAGGGTAGGGCAGCTGTGTGCTGTGCCCCCATCCAGCTCTGCCTCCCATCCAAATGCGCTCCCTATTCAGCTGCACTTCTCCTCCAGCTGTGCCCCCTCCAGCTGCACACTCCCATCCAGCTGTGCCGTCATCTTTGCCTCACATCCAGCTCTGCTCCCCATCCAGTTGTGCCCCATCCAGCCCTGTCTCCCATCCAGCTGTCCCCCAATCCAGCTCTGCCTCCCATCCAGCTGTGCCCAGCCTGAGTGCTGGGCATACTGAGGGTCACCTGGTTCCTCACTGCCACCAGCTTGTGAGGGAGGGACACTCATGCTCATGCTGTGGCAGGACCAGCAGTGTCACCATCAAAACCAGGCCCCCAGCGTGTCCCTGCAGCCCCCCGCTGAAGGTGACACCTGAAGCCTGGCTCTGTGTGTCACTGTCCTGTCTGGTCACAGTTCCTCCCTCCAGCTCTGCACATGGTTGGCCACCATCACCCAGTCCAGGACTCAGCTTTGTACAGGACACAGAGACTCTGTGTCCCCCTAGGAGATCCCGCTGGCCTGAGCCTGCCTGGGGTGATGAACCAGGGTGCTCCCGGCCATGACAGCGCTGCCGTGGTCTGATGGGTCAGGTGAGGTGGAGCATGGGGGGCGCATGCCTGTTCCCAGGGAGTGGAAGTGCCCCGGAGCTGACATGGACATGAGACACCCCATGACACTGCGAGGGAGGTTTGGGGTGCAGTGTTGGGAAGGGCTGGCTCCCACTGCTTCCCCTGGGCAATGCCAAAGGGATGGGATCCTACTTGCCAGTGCTAGCACTGACCTGTCACAGCCCTACTGAGGCTTTGGGGGGTTGATTTGGGACTTTTGGTTTGACAGTCACCACACGAGCTTCAGTCTGTGCTAGTTGGATTTCAGATCCCTGTGTGGGGCAGGCTGGGGTGGGAGACCCTGGTCACTGCCAGATCTGTGGGGCTCAGAGTGTCCTGTAACACATCCTACCATGAGATGGTGACAATCCTGGGGCTGGAAGTCTGGGAGTATGGATACTGGCTGCTCTTCCCTGAGGCAGCAAACTTGCAGGTCATGGGATCACAGACTATCTCAAGTTGGAAGGGACCCATAAAGATCATCGAGTCCAACTCCTCGGTCGTTAAGCCTGTCATTAATTGCAGCCAGTAATAGCTTTCTGGAGGCAAAGCAGGGCCAAGGGGTGGCTCTGGTGAAGCCCTTCCATACCTGGGAGCTGCAGCGAGAGCATCCTGGGGCAGCTGGATCCCATTCCAAGAGGCCACGGACAGACCTGGAGGCACATTTGACCCCTCTCCTCCTCCTGAGCTCTTTTCTCCTGTCCCCACAGCAGTGTCCTGTCCCCGGAGCCTGGACTGTGCCCTGCAGCGCCGAGAGTTCTGCCCACCAGGGTCGGGTGCCTGTGGGCCCTGCCTGCCCCCCTTCCAGGAGGACGACCACGGGCGCTGTGTCCAGAAGCAGTTCTCACCCAGTGGTAGGTGCACCCACTCCACAGCAGTCCCTTCACCCCCTGCCTGCACACCTGCCCCTCCCCTCTGCAGCTCTGGGAGGTTCTGTGCCTCAGGGAGCACCCTGCCCCATCAGCACCCCATCCTCTGCTCTCTCCTCTCCATGGCAGCCATATTTCTGTGGGGATGGCTGCTCTGCTCCCTCTCACTCTGCTCACTGCAGCTGAGGGGTGGTTTTGGGGTTGGCAAGGAGCATGTGGACCCCACTCTGCTCCCCATGCATCCTCCTTGGGTGACTGCATGTGGCCTTGCCAGCACCTCAGGGTCCCAGGACCGCTGGGGACAGGAGGGGCCCAGGTGGCTTCCGGGGCTCTCTGGGGTCTGCCTGGCTGTTCCAGGGTGCAGGCTCTGCAGGAGCAGGGAGGCAGTTTTCAGCACACAGAGCTGTGACTTGTGCTGACTCTGTGGTCGAGACAAATGGGTGCCCACAGCCTCACCCACCCCAGGGCTGAGTTGAGACACTGGCCTGTAGTTCAGGGCTGCTGCCTCCTCCTTGGGTGATGCCCAGCATCTGTGCCAGGAGGGCTGGAGTCGGCAGCGCCAGGCAGGACCGTGCCTGCCTGCACACTGGGGTACCAAAGGCTGTGCAGGGTATTATTCCTGGCTCCTTTCCGGAGGGATATGAGGGGCCGTGACAGCCTGGGTGGCTGCACTGTGCCAGTGGGGAGAGAGACAGGCAGCATCCTGGGAGCGGCAGCCCATGGTCACCCATCCCACTGCTGCTGCAGTAGATGGAGGGTGCTGCCAGTGTAGCCATGGCACTTATGCCCCAGTTTGGCTGCAAAGACAGTGCCAGGCACAGGCATTTTTTAGCATGACCCTCAACTCTTCATGATGCTTGGAAAGCTGTGGCAGAGCTGTCCCTGCCCCTTTGTCGTGGGGTTTTATGCAGGTTCGACGCACAGGTGAATTAAGACCGTAATTAGGGCTCCACACAATTATTTTTCCTGTAACTATAGTGGAGCAGCCTCTGTGTCTGAGGAAGAGGCCAGGACTGGCCATGCCCTTGGGCTGCTCCTGGTGTGTTCTGCTGGAGACCATCTGGATGCAAGGTGACAGCTCTGGAGCACCTCTGAACCACCTCCTGCTGCAGAGCATTATAGCATCTCCCCCCCTGCCTGCCCTTCTCCATCTGCTCTTTGCTCCCGCTGGCCCCAAAAGCCTCCTGCTAAGTGGGGTGCCAAGTCCTGGGGAGCTTCCAAAAACATGCAGGGTGGCTTGTCCTGTGCCAGGCAGGATGGAAAAGTGCTAGTCACTGACCCAGAGAGGCAGCTCCCCTTGTATTTGAGTTCCATGCAGACATGGAGGGGGCCTCTGGATTTTGGGGGATTGCTTTATGTTCTTGAGCACGTTCAGGGTCCTGTCGGGGGGCAACCAGAGCTGCTCTTTGCCCACGGCTCAGCCTGGGTGGGCACATGGGGGATGGCAGAGCCCAGCATGCCTTTAGTGCTGTTCCTCGTGGCAGGAGCATCAACCTGTAAATCAGAAGGGAGACCCCAAAGTGAGGCCCTTTGGCTGAAATGGGAGTGATGGCTGGAGGGGATGAGAGGTGATGGCATGGGGATGGGGTCCAGGCTTGGCATTTGACAGCAATCAGGGGTTCATCACCCCTGCCACAGGCTCCTTATCCACAAGTATCAAATGGCTTTGGCAGTTGTGTATGTTTTATTTTTTAATATGAAGTCTTGGAAGCAAATTCCCCTCTCAGAAGGGCTGCACATGCGCTGGCATCTCCATAGCAACCCAGCTCCTTTCTGAAGAATGCAGCCACAGTTGTATCTTCACCCGGAGAGATGTAGGACCACGGTACCATGCTCTGAGGACCCACCCTGGGAGGATAGTGACCATCTGGGTCTCTCCCAACCCCATTCTGTTGTCCCATGCAATGCCACTAGCTTGTGGCAGCAAAAGTGTGGGTACTAGGGTAAATGAAAAAGGGGGATCCCCTCCCAAATCCTCTATTTTAGCATCCCGAGGATGCCCAGCTCCTCTTGACGGGGAGGCACCAATTTTTTTTTTCCATGAGGGCTTTTACATCCTGCCTGTACCTTGATCTGGCAGCAGCACTGGAGAAGGTTGCAAGGATGAGGAGGGGCTGTGATAGCTGCATTCTGGGGGGGATGCAAGGCAAACAGAGGGGACTGCTGTGGCTCAAGGATGCCTAACCCTTTAAAGGGAGCGCCCCTTTGCTGTGTGCTTAGGGATACTTGAGCCACTTGCAACTGCTACTGACGCTGATACCGGGATCTCAGCTGCTGCCGGATCCCTGGCAGGAGCTGGAGATCCTCTCCCGAGAGCAGCTTTTTGGGATAAAAAGCATCATTTGGGGTCTCAAGAGCGATGCATGTGAGTGGTGTGTTCCTGCCATTGGTGGCATTGGGGGTGGGTCTTGGCATACCCAGCACAGACAGCATCAGCACAGAGGTGAGATGGGATGCATAGAATCTTGATGCAGTGCATCCTACAAGCTGGCTGCCTGCACATGGCTGGTGCTGTCTTGTGCAGGGGTCTGAGCCCCCCAAAATCCCATGCACATCATGGTACTGCATGTGTCTGTGCTGTGATGGGTTTGAGTGATGTGCTTTGGGCTGGTGAGGCCCATGCCTGCTTCCGCTTGACCAGCATAGAGACCCACCAGGCTGCAGGAAGCACTTTGGAAAAAGGGGGAAAAGGGGATCTAAGCTCACATATAGGGGGGTTCCCCCTTTCCCATTTGCCGGGCTGCTGGCACCAAGGAGGGTATCAGCCATCCTGGGGCAGGACTATAGAAATCAATGGATTTGTGCCCTCCTGTGGACACCGTCAGCCTCAAATTTCCTCTGCCCGGGGCAGAAGTCACACTTGTCTCTCCTTGGTCACTGCTGTCCCCAAAACATCACGGTAACTGGTGAGACCTCGATGTGTGTTCCAGGGTTGAGCCCTGAGGAGGGAGAAGCCCCCAGGAGGGGCCGGGGGCAGAGGGGAGGGGCTACAGGGCTCTGCACCATCCTGGCTGTGCTATCCTGCTGCAGGTGGCAGTGGGACCTACCATGAGAGGGCACCCGCTCCCTGCACAAGCCCTGCCTGCACCTCTGAGTGCCCTGTGCATGTCCCGTGTGTCCTGTGTGCCCTGTCCCTGCCCTGCGTGCCCTGTGTGCTCGGCCATACCCTACCTGTCCTGTTCCTCCCCAGCATGCCCAACCCACTGCAGCATCTCTGCTCCTGCTGTTCCTGGGACGGTCAGGCAGGAATTGGGGCTCAGCCTTGGCCCCCTGTTCCCTGTAGCAGCTCAGGGCAGGTGTCTCACCTGGGAATCAAGCTGCCGGTACCATCTTGCCTGTGTATGTCTGGATTTATCCTCCAGGGCTTTCCATCTGAATATGGGCAGAGGGAACAGGCATAGGGATGGGGATTGGGATGGGAACAGGGATAGGACAGGGATGTCTCCTGCCTTTGAAATTGAGATTAATCCTGTTAAAAGCAGTGGTGAGTGTCAGAGCTGGACTCTGCTCAGTGAGCCTGAGAAGAGCAGCTCCATTCCTGCTCCACACTGTCACCCTGTGGGTGGGCAACTCCAGGCTAGAGTGGGGGTCCTGCCCATGCCTGATGCCACAGGAGCCCTCTGCAGGTTGGATGTCCCTGGTGAGCACTGTGCATGAGATGCCACCCATGAGATGCCACCCATGAGATGCTGGGCCAGCCCCTGGGGATACAGGGTGCTCCTTGCTGCATGGGGCACCCCTACTCCCTTCCCAAAGGGGCTACATCCTACCAGGCAGAAATCAGCCCCTCCGCTGGAGCGAGGGCTCCCACACTCTGTTGGACAGCCCAGCTGAGCCCTGCTCTGGGGTGGCTCCAGGGCCCCTGGGCTGTAAAAAATAATTTGGGGTGAAAACCAGTGTTCAGGTGTCCCCTGCCTGCGACTCACCCTGCTGGAGCTGCTCCTCACCCCTGCGTCAGAGGGGCAGCGGTGGGGTGTCTGTCCTGGTCCAGCTCCCATCCCTCCACACTCGGGGCTACTGTGTGGCCCTAGGGGCAGGGACATGAAGCATGTCCTGCACAGCAGATGCTGGCACCCTGCCTGCTCTCACAGGATCTGCAGGACCTGCTGCCTCTGTCAGAGGGGCAGACACTGTTGCTCCTTCAGCCTCCAGCGTTGGTGGGATGAAAATCCCTCCAAAAGCAGCAAGGACACACATGGGTCCCAGGTCCCAGCTTTGGGAGGGCTGCGTCTGAGGGGGCTCAGACTCACCACCACCTGTGTCTGCTGGAGCTGGGATGCAAGCCCCTTCTTGAGGGGGTCTGGGGGTGGGCACACGGCTGCACCCTGCAGTGCCCACCTCATGCCCACGCTCTCCCGCAGGACGGACCTCCATTCCCAGCTTGGAGGCAGAAATTGATTTTCTGGCAGATGTGCTGGCCAGGCAAGAGGCTCCTCACCACCACCTGGTACAGGATGGCAGACCCAGAAGTAAGTGCTCTCTCCCTACTCCCAGTGGTACCAGGGACCCCATGGCAGCCAGATCCTGCACCCCAGGCTGGTTTGCCCTCCAGAGCTGCCCGGCAGCTGCTCACAGCTCTGCCTTCTCCTGCAGCCACGCTGGTGCCCAACGGCAGCAGACAGCGCCTGGCCAGTGGGCTGAGAGAGGGGCGACTGCAGCAGGGTCCCACCAGCACCACAGCAGCCGCCACCCTCCCCACCACTGCCACGGTCCAGAAGAACCCAGTGGAGGCATCCCCCATCCCTGCAAATGACAACGTGGTGCTCGGTGAGACCCCAGGGACTCGTGGGAAGGGGTTTCACACCCTCACCAGGGAAGCATGGGCTGGTGGCATTGTGCCACTGGCTCATCTGCTGTCCCTTGGTGTCCCCTCTGCCTCCACAGGGCTGATCGTGGTGTGCACAGTGGCCGGGATCTCGGCGCTGATTGTGGCAGCCGTCTGCTGGTGCAGGTGAGCCGGGGCTGCTGATGCCAACAAGTCCCTTGGTGTCCCTGTGCCCTGGACAGTGTATTCCCATGCTTCCTAGGCATGAGGGGTTGGAGGAGAGGCAATAGCTGCCCTTGCCAGTTCCCCCCAGCCATGGTGTCTGCTGGCCGGGGTGGGAGGACAGTGGTGAGACATCCCCATGCCAGGTGCAGGCTCCTGTTGTGGGCATTGCTGTGGCACTGGGTGCTCACACTCCCAGCACGTTGGTGCCTCGTGCCCAGGCCCCATGGGATAGAGGCGGCTATGCGTGGGGGTGCCACCTGTCATGGGTGCCATCTCAGGTAACAAGTGACAGGACAAGAGGAAATGGCCTCAAGTTGTGTCAGGGAGGCTTAGGTTGGATATTAGAAAGGGTGGTCAGGCACTGGAACAGGCCTGCTCAAGGAGGTGGTGGAGTCACCATCCCTGAAAATGTTCAACAAACGTGGATGTGGCACTTGGGGACATGGTTTAGTGATGAACTTGGCAGTGCTGAGTTTCTGATGGACTTGATGACTTTAGAGGGCTTTTCCAACCTTAGTGATTCCATGATTTCGATTCCCCTCCCCGGCAGGCTGCAGAAGGAGGTCAGGCTGGCACAGAAGGCAGACTACTCGACCCAGCGAGTGGCCAGCCCCCTGCCCTACGACAAGATCTCGGTAAGGCATGTCCCTCCCGGTGGGGATTTTGGTGCTCTGCTGGAGGGATTCCCACATGGTGTAGGCCCCCCACCAGCCAGGCTGGGGCACTCCAGAGCCTGGTCACAGCTGTTCCTGCTCTCTCTGCAGCCCGGGGACAAGACGCTGGCTCAGAGCGCCCAGATGTACCACTACCAGCACCAAAAGCAGCAGATGATCTCCCTGGAGAAGTAAGCAACCCGTCAGCAAACAGCATGTCCTGCCGTTAACTGGGGTGCCCCTAATCCCTGGGCTTCACCCCCTCTCTATATTCTCTCTCTTTAAGATGAAACTGGATGTAGCACTTAGTGCCATGGTCTGGTTACCACGGCGGTAGTGGATCAAGGGTTGGACTTGATGATCTCAGAGGTCCTTTCCAACCCATCTGATTCTATGATTCTCCCCCACAGGCATAAAGAGGAGCCCAAGCTGCCGGACTCTGCATCCTCTGATGAGGAGAATGAGGATGGAGACTTCACTGTGTATGAGTGCCCCGGGCTGGCTCCGGTACGCGGGCGCAGGGGAACTGGGGGTCCCTGTGCATGTAGGGGGAGTCCAACACGTGCCTGGGATGTGTAAGGACCTTTTTCCACATGTTCTTCATCAAACCTTGAGGTAGTCCAACCCCTCTGCTCCCTCTCATTGGAGCTCTCCAGGGGCAGGAGTGCATGTTCTGGCACAAGGCTTTTCCCTGGGAGCAGAGAGCGAGGGCAGCCCTTGGCACATCTGACCCACCTTCCCTGTGGTGCCAGGGACACGGTCACTTCAGGCTCCTGAGCACCAGGAGTGGAGGGGCTAGTCCTAGTGCCACCCCAGCGTCTGGAGCATGGACCTGTGACCTCTCAAAGCCAGGAACATCCTCACTGCCTGGCAGGGGACCCAGGGAAAGGGCACCTTCTAACAGCTCTGGGTACAAAGAGCACAAAGGGCTGGTGAGAGCGCTGGTGAGAGGCCTTTCACATGGTAATAGGTGCGGAGCCCGGCCATCAGGGCCCAGATGGAGGGTCATCATTGGGTCTTTACAGGCCCATTAAAGGGCACTTGATGGCAGGGAGGCAGGCAGTCGACTAGGCACCCCACTCCTGCTGGGGGGCCCATCCTGGGGTCCCCAGTCTGAGCAAGGAGCCCTATTCCTGACAGCCACCCTGGGAATGCTGTCCTGCAATCCCCAGCCCAGCTGTGGGGTCCCATTCCACCTGGGACCTTGGGTTTTACACATCACCCTACCCCAGCACCCCCAGCCCCACCTGGCAGGGAAGCAGCACCTTTTCAGGAGTGATGAGGGTCCTGGTGTGTGTCACCCCATCGCAATCCACTAGGTCACCTCCCTTGTCCCTGCCACGTTGGGGTTCAGACCCAAACCCCTTTGAATGGGGCAGCTGAACCCCAATTGTTTTCTGACCTCCTGCCTTTTCCTTTTCCCATCCCACTCCCTCCACCATGGCAGACTGGAGAAATGGAAGTGAGGAACCCGCTGTTTGACGACTCCTCCTTACACCTCTCCAACCTCAAGTCGCACCAGTAACACCCCTCCAGACTCCTGCACCCGAGCTCGCTACAGACTGTGCCTGCAGCCGGGGCCCGGCGGGGCGGCCCGTGCCGGAGGGGCACCCACAGCCGGGCCAAGGGCCGCAGACCCCGCGCTGCCAGACTGTTCGACGCCTGCCCAATAAACACCCACTAACAGCTATGGGAGCGGGGATTGCCCCCGTTTCCAGCGTCCTTGTCCTCTTTGCTGCTGTGATCGCGTCCCTGCCTTGCCCTTTGCTTCACTGCCCTCGGGGACATGCCAGCCCTACACGTGGGGGGTGGCTGCTGCTTTGGCACAGAAACTGGGGGGTCTGCGGCACTGTCTCTTTGCAGCTGGCTTTAAGGAGGGGGCTGCTGCCCTGGCTGCAGCTAGGCTGATATGCAGCAGCTGGGACAGGGATGGAGAGAGGGTTAGAAAGCAGGAGAGGGCCAGGAGGGCTGGGCATGCTCATGTCTGGCATCAGGGCTGCCAGCCTGCCCAGGGATGGAGCCTTTCCCTGGAGCAAGTGGCATCACTAAGGGCTTCAGTGCCCATTCTACCCCCTCCTTCCCAGCCTGGGCAGCCCCTGGCAGCAGGACAGTGCTCTGGGAGCCAAGGGCAGGACCAGGAGTGGCTCAAGCAGGTGCTGGCATCACTCTCCAGGATGCTCCTTCAGATGCTGCCCCGGGGCACAGACAGTCCCAGTGCCGCTGTGGCCTGGGAGCCCATGCCAGGCGGTGCTGGCAGAGGATGAGCTTTTTCTTACCCCAGGCCTTGGTGGGGTGAAAACTCAGAAAAAGGCTTCAGGATTTTGTTTTTAAGCCTATGTGGCCGTGGGGGAGGAAGGAGCAGGACTGGAGGGAGCAGAGGTGGCTGGGAGGGGTAGCCAAGGCATGGAGCCCACGCCCTGGCAGCATCCCTGTGGAGTCTGGCACTGCGCACTCTCCAGGCAGGAGACAGTCTCCCCTGCTCCATCTCAGGCACCTCCTGGGCCTCAGACACCCCCTGCACCCCTCTCTTACCAGTGTCCAGGCTCACCAGCCCTCACCAACACGCCCCTGCTCGGAGCCCAGTGCTGCTCCCCAAAGCCTCCCGGGTGCATTGGCCGTGACCTTCCAGCAGAAGGCCCAGGACAGGGTTTGAGTTACTTTTCACAGATTGTGGCTTCATGTCCAGACCCTGTTGTGGTCTGTCATGACCACAGGTGACCTGTTGCATGGGGGTGACCTCTTGCACTCACGGAAGCCATTGCACGCTCAGGGAGACACAGGCAGGGCAGGCAGCAGTGGCAGGGACGTGCCGGTGACATGGTGGTGGCATGGGGCCGTTACCGTCCCTGTCCCTGGCGGGGTGGCTGACAGAGGCTGTCACAGCACAGATTCTGTCCCCATGTCCTGTGCTGCCCCTCCCCATGGGCTGCTGCCCCTCTCCCGACACCTCTCGTTGTTGTATGAATTGTAGTTCTTTTAAAAGATTTTATTAAAAGACCGTGTTTGAGACCCATGTGAATGTGTAGTGTGGGACCCACGGCTCATGTGGCTCCTCTCGAAGCGTGGTGGGTCAAGGAGACGGGGGGGGGGGGGGAGCATGCAGTGGGTCCTCCAGCCTCAAACCTTCCTCGGGGAATAGCGAGTAGCCATCCTGCTCCTGCAGCTGGAGGAGCCTCTAAACCTTTCGGAAGGGTTTTCCCACACAGAGAAAGAACTGAGGGTTTATTTTCTTCTCAGTGTTTGCCAGGAGAGGTTTCCCCAGGGAAGAGTCGGGTGGGAGCCCCCGCACCCAGCCCTGAAGCACCGAGCACCCACCCTCCCCTCCGCACAGCACCCCGCCCTGAAGCACCGAGCACCCACCCTCCCCTCCGCACATCGCTCCCAGGGCCCTTCGCACCTCGGGAATGGCAGATAAGGGCTATCCCGTCCCCTCATTGTGTGCAGCCGAGCTCCTTTGATCACGCCAGCCCCCCCATCAGGCTGATACCATCTCTCCTGGTTTCGGCAGCCGGAGGTGGGTGCTGACTCACCGCGAAAGCACTAGCCAAAGCACCCAGCCGGGATGCTTCTCTCATCGGTTCTCCAGCTGCAGCCGTGGGTGATGCACACCCCAAATAACCCAAGACCCCCCCAGGGCTCAATCCTGGGGAAACACAGCCTCCCACCCCCTCTCCCGAGGTCCCCAAATTTGTCCTTCCTTTGTTCTCAGAGCTCACCAATCTCTCAGAGCACGTCCAGACTTTTTGGGAAGTTCTAGCTTGGAGTAAAACCTGTCTGTTCCTCCTGGGAAGACCCCCTTGCTCCTGGCACAGCAGTTGCAGGAGCCCTGTGTCCCCTGGGAATCTGCGTCCCCACAACATGTGCCGGCACGGAAGTATCATTTGTCCAGGGCCAGGGGCACCTGTGCTGCAGACATCCCAGGACACTGTGGGGCTGGGTGCAGGGTCCATGCTCAGGCCCCTCCTCAGTTTTCCCAGCTGTAACACAGCAGGGAGGACCCACTGGTGTGTTTGGGCAGTGTGGTGGTGAGGGTGTGACTGTAATGAAAGCCCGGGGTCTTTGTAAAGAGGCTCTGGGATTTTCCCCTCAGACAGGTTTGGAAGAACCGACTCCAACCTGCCCAGCCAGGCCAGCTGCAGCCCAGCAAGCTGCACTGACAGGGAGCAGGTCAGCGTTCCTCCAGAAATGGGGCTTCTGGAGCTCAACCCCCTGCCCACCCTTCCCTAGAAGGTCCTAGGGTGACCCCTTCATCATGGGACCCTGACCCATCATGTGCAGGGCTGCAGCCCCCTGAGGTGTGATTGCCTTCAGTGGGCAACTCAGGGGGACCCGGCACAGGGCTTCTCCATCACCTGCCACAGTAAAGGGTGGGCTGACCATGAATAAAACATCATCTGTGGTCATCCACTCTCTTAAAATCTCATCCCCAAGTCACACCAGTGCCACACCAGCACACGGAGCAAAGGGAGGTGCATCTCTGCCTCCCCCCAGCCTGCTGCCATCTCAGCGAGCCAGAAGAACAGATGCCTTTCTTTCCGTTCCCCTTTTCCTCACAGGATCTCATTGATCCCTAGCCGCCTTAGACCACAGAGCCTGGCCAAGCCTGGAGCACCAGCAGGTTCAGCCATGGGGTGATGGAAGGCTGCATCCATCCTTCTCCTCTGGATCAGGCAGAGGAGACAGTTGGCCATTGGTGCTCAGTGACCCCACACAATAACCAGGCAGCTTACACAGCTCCCCCAAAATCACCCTATTGAAATGTAGGGGGGGGACACACACTGAGAAACCCCACTGACTCCCTCCACATCCCCCAGCTAAAACCATCACTGCCACAATGGGCCTCGCTCCTACAAAGGGGCCGGTTCAAAGTCAACGTCTCCCTTCCCCTCCGTCTGTATATGAAAGGAGCAGGAATGCGTTTGAGGGCCGGGGGGTGGGGGGAGGGGGGGAGGGGAGGGGGGAGGCAGGGCTGGGAGGCTTCCTGGGGGGATGGAGAGAAAGAGCAGGTTGGCAGGACGAGGGGGTCCAGCCCGGGAACAATAAATCAAAGGAAAGGGGAGTTACTGCCCGGTCAAGGAGCTTCTGAAACCCTGCGCCACAGCAGGAGTCCGGGAGGAGCAGGGCTGATGGCTGCCATCGGGGTCCCGCAGAGAGATTTCCTCTGCCCGCTGGCAGTAGGCAATAGCAGGCAGGTCTGCCTGCACAACACGGGGTCCAGCATTCCGGGCAGCACAGCTCAGGGTCCAGGTCACCCCTGGGCACGACCGAATTCATTCCCTAATCAGGAAGGTGCCTCACCAGCTCTGGACATTAGGCCTTCCAGGTCCTGCAGCCACAGGGCTCAGTAAAGGGAACACAACCCCACCGACAGGGTTTTTAGCACCATCCGTTCATTTTCCTGGGGCTTCCCTCCCTCCCGGAGCAGCCTGACACAACCAGGTTGGGCAGCCTGATAGATGTCCTGCCAGGCGTCAGAAAGAGACATTCATTCCAGTTCATCCATTTGGCCATTTTTTTTTTCCTTATAAGAATATCATTAGGAGGGTTAGCTGTTCAACTTCCCCCAGCATGCAGCAGTGCCAGGGGCTGCTGCTGGCACCGTGGATACCAGTCCTTGAATGCCAGTCCCTGCATGTCAGTCCCAGGGTACCAGTCCCTTGGTGCCAGTTCCTGGATGCTAGACCCCGAGCACCAGTCCCTCTGTGCCAGCAGTAGATACGAGGCTTGGGGTGCCAGTCCCTGGGTACCAGCCATCTCGGGAGCTAAAACAAGTGTTTCATAACCAGCACTCAAGCGCTTGCCCCTAGTTCCCCCCAGAGCCTCATCCCCATCCCGCCGCGGGGGAGGCTGCTCCAGCCTATCTCCTCGGCATATCTCCAGTGCGAGACAGCAGCAGCTCCCGGTAATCCGGGTTAATAAACAGGGAACAGTGTCGGGATCACTGTCAGCAGCAGAGTTGCTCCTCGCCCTGCTCCATCTGGGGTCAGGGGGTGCCAGCAGTGGGGTCACACCTCACCCTGCTCCAGCTGGGTTCAAGGAGTGCCCACACCACCGGTGTCTGCCCACACACAGGAGCTGGCATCAGGTATATCCAGAGGCTGATGTGATGGCAGTATTGGGATCAGGGAAGCTCCCGGTGCTGAGCTAGGAGGGAAGTAAGGGGGAAAAGCCTAGAGCTGACCCCAAAAGTGCCATTGTGAAGGGCGGTGCGAGGGGAAAGTCCTTTAGAGAAAATATGGAGCATGCTCCATTGTGGAGCCGGTGGAGCCATTGCATGGGCTGCAATTCCCTCCCTAGCAGCACACCCTGAGCTCTGGGGTCTCAGGCTCAGACATGCTCCTCCACACCACAACTTTTCTCTGCAGAAAGAGGAAGAGGAGAGGGACAGTGAGAGTGTGAAAGGTCTAGGGAGGCCCAGCTTTGTCCATGCTCGCCATGGAGCCACAAGGCTCAGGTGATAAGACCAGGCGTCAAGAGGGGCAAGAGGTGATGGCCAAGCTCTGGACCATCCCTGCTGCTGCACGATGGCACTGGCATCCCGGGACCTGTCCACCGTCCTGGGGACAAGGAGCTGCTGCAGGCGGGTGGCTGCCCTCACATCAGCCCCTGGCCACGGTTCATGACGCTGCAGCTCCCCAAAGCCATCCCTTTCCCTGCCCAGGCCCCATAGCGCTGGAGGGGTTCCCAGATGGGGAGACTCCAGGGCTGGTGCTGCCCTAACACTGTCGCGAGTCCCTCCTCGAGCAGCGCGGGGCCGGAGAGGTGCGAGGCTGCGCGGGAGGGTCGGTATCCTCCCCCTCTCCCTGTCCCGTCGGGGCCGTCCCGTCCACCTCCCCGCGGCAAGGGTGTGGGCCGGTGCTGCCCCCTCCCACCGCACCTTCCCCCCCGTGCCCCCCGCCCCCCCGGGGGATCAAGTTCACGCCCGACCCACTGTAGAGGGGCAGCCCGGCTCGGCCCGGCCCCGCCGCTCTCAGAGGCCCCGGCGGCGCCGCAGCAGGGAGGCAGCGGCCGGCAGCCCCCGCATGGAGCCCTAGGGCGACGGGCAGCATGTTCAGCCCGGACGGGGGGCTGCCGGCCGCCCCCTTCGGCCTCCTGACCGACGGCGGCCCACCCTTCACCCGTGCCGGCTTCGACGGGGCGCCCGCCCAGCCGCTCTTCTTCCCCTTCGCCGCCGCCGCCGCCGAACCCGAGCCCGCCCGCGACCCGCCGCCGGCCCGCGCCTGGCTGCCCCCGCCCGCCCCCGCGCCTCCTGCCAAGGCGGAGGCGCGCCCGAGCCGGTCCTGCAGCCAGCCCGAGCCCGAGCCCCGCACTGCCGCCTGCTGCGGCCCGACCTGGCCGCCCCCGCCCTGGGCCGGCCCCGCGCCCCCTGGCCCCGCCGCCCTGCCTGGGCCGCCTTTCCCCGGCCCGGCCGCCCCTGCTTTCCCCGGTCCCCAGCTCTGCCCCGCCGCGCTGCAACCGGGCGCCGGCGGCCCCTCGGGGCTGGGCAGCAGCGGCAGCTCCAGCGGCGCCGCCAGCGAGGGCGGACACTCCAGCGACAGCGGCGAGGAGGTGAGACCCCACGGGGTGAGGATGGGCGGCCGCCCGCACACGGCGTGTCTCGGCTTTCCTCCCCGCCCGGTGCCGCTGCCGGGACAGGGACCAGAGCCGCAGCTCGCCGAGACTCCGCCGGTGCCTCCTGTTCGGCCCTGCCGTCGGGTGCCCCCGGGGAGAAGCCCCGATACGGAGCTAGGGCTCACCCCGGCTCAATCACCCTCTCAGCGGGGGGAGCGCCTCAAGGAGGGTGTTTTGGGGTAAAAGAGGGAATTTGGGGACTTAGGGGGGCAGTTTTCTCTTTGTTCTGTCGCCCCTGACACGCGATGCGGCAGGGCCGCCCCGGGTAGCGATGTCGAAGGCCATCTCTGGAGGGATACTGGGGGCACCGCCGCACGGTCCCCAGCCGCTGCTCCCGGAGGTCCGTGGGCACCCACGGCTGCTGGGGCAGAGACAGCCCTAAGATGAAGGCGCTGTGGTTTGGGTTAGTTTTTAATATTTTTTCGTCTTGGCATAACACGACCCCGCTCCGGGAGCAGCAGCGCGGCCGATGCCAGGGCTGGTCTGTGCGGGGATTGGGTGTGTTTGCGCAGCCGCCTCCGGGCCGTGGCTGCGGGAGCTCCACGCACAATGGGTGCGGGTCCCCGGGCCGCAGTCGGCCGCGCTGGGTAGGGGGTGGTCACGAGTAGTGTTTCCCGGCTGCGGGACGGTGAAGAATGCCCCGTGGGATAGATATTCCGGGCTTCCTGCTGCTGATCTACGCCTGGAATTATAAGCCGCGGCTCGGTGACAGGAGGAACGCCTAGAAACCCCACAACTGTGCTAAAAAATGGAAATTGGGTAAAAGACTTAAAAATGCCACCGCAGCGGCTAAAGACTGCGCGGCAGGGAGGTGGGAAGCGCCTGGGTAACCGCTTTCCAAAAGTTAAGAGCCTGCTGGTGGCAAAGAGGAGCTTGATTCCCACGCGTCTCTCGGGCGCTTTGGTCCCTCGCTTCACGGGAGCCTTTTCCCTGTCCCGGGCGCAGGCGGGAGAGCAGTTGGCGAGGGGCTGTCCCAGCCCCAGAGCCATGGCGAAGTGGCCCACGCCGCGGGAGAGCTGAGTCTTGGTGTCGTGTGGTGGGATGCGTGGGAGTGGGGCGAATCTGGGGCCGTCAGTCCAGTGTGGCCGTCGGTGCTGCCTCTGATCAGGCCAGAAGACCGCGAGCTGGGGGATAAAGGGGACATTCCCAGGGCGTGTTGAGGCAGACCAGGAGGTCTGGGTGCTCATTGTGCCACTCTTGGCCGCCGCCGCGCCGGCGTGGGTTGATCTGGGCAGTGTTCGTAGTCCGGGGGGACCTCGTCAACCCGACAGATCCCGCTCTTAGCAGCCCCTGGCCGCGAGTCGTCTCCTCTCAGTGTTTCTCTGTCCCTGTCAGGATGCGCCAACCTCTGGAGAGCTGGAGCAGTTCGCCAAGGACCTCAAGCACAAGCGCATCATGCTGGGCTTCACCCAGGCCGACGTGGGGCTGGCCTTGGGCACACTCTACGGTGAGGGGCAGAAGAGGGTCGGGGGAGGGCCCTCTTCTCCCCCCACAGCTTGGGGGAAGGGAGAAGCTGGGGAGGGGGGATGGTATTACCTGGCCCAGTGGAGACTTCTGCTCCTTAACGACCCGCAAAAGAGCCGACAAGCACCAGCCCTGGGGCTCCCGGGGCGGGAGTTGGGGGGTGGGCCCAGCCCTGCGGTGAGCTGGAAGGGTTCGATAGCAGGGAACTGGTTTAATACGATAGCTACAGTTGCTTTTTCAGAGCTTTAAATCCCTGCTGAAGCAGAAGAAAGAATCCATTCCCTGGTCTTCCAGGGACAGGGGAGGTTTGGGGGTGGCAGATCCTGGGGGGCTGCAGATGGGGGCAGCTGCGCGGTGCATGATGCCCTGCCCTCCCTGCCCATGCAGGAAAGATGTTCAGTCAGACGACCATCTGCCGCTTTGAAGCGCTCCAGCTCAGCTTCAAGAACATGTGCAAGCTGAAACCGCTGTTGCAGCGCTGGCTCAACGAGGCGGAGAACACGGACAACATGCAAGAGGTGCGGGCTAGGGAGGGTGGGAGCTGGGGTACCCTACGCCTGCAAGCCCTCAAGCCACAGATTCTTCTCCATTTCCAACATGCCTTTGGGGAGAGAAGAGGGAAACAGGAGGTATTTTGTGCCACAGTAGCATCTCACTGCATGGCTTCAGTCCGGCTTGGGGGGATATCGCTGAGTACTGCTTTCTGCCAAGCTGAGGGGAGCCCAATCCCCCCCCAGACACCTAGTGATTATGGCAGCTCCCATCTTGGAGCAGCCAGGTCCTGCTGGAACCTCAGAAAGGCTAAATGTGCAGCTTACTGCTCCCTGGGGAACCTGGTGGGGGAGCAGGAAGATGTGTCCAGCCTCCCCACACCAGCTGCTGGCAGGGCTGGGATACTGGGAATGGCCCCAGTCACAGTGGAGTGATGCTCAGTGGAGAGTCACAGGGACACACAGTCTGTCCCCAGAGCTCTGCAGCCAGCCACACGTGTGCCCAGAGCCTGGTGGAGACTCTTCCATCCAGTGACCAACATGTTCCCTCTCTTGTTCCCAGATGTGCAATGCGGAGCAAGTACTGGCCCAAGCCCGGAAGAGAAAACGCAGGACCAGCATTGAGACCAATGTGAAGGGGACGCTGGAGAGCTTCTTCCGCAAGTGCGTGAAGCCCAATCCCCAGGAGATATCCCAGATTGCTGAGGACCTCAACCTGGACAAAGACGTAGGTTGGGAGAGTGGGAAGGGTGGGTGCCCAGATGTCAGCAGCTCCTGAGCATCTGCATCAGGCCAGTTTGATACTTTGTCTCAGAGCAGAAGCGAGCAGTTATGAGGTATAGCTCATCAGTATGAAAAAACCCCCACTTTGCTCCAGAGGAGACTTTCCTTCACAGATGGAGTATTTAAAACTTTACAGGCACAAAAATAATTCCCAGACCCAACACAACACCCATCTGTGTTTGTGTATATGCACATAATATATAAAAGTAATCCTTTGATACTAATTCACCTCTGAAGAAGCTGATTTTTGCCCCCAGGGACCCACATGGAAAGTGAAAACTTTTTTTCTTCATTGGAAGTGGAAATGCACGAGAAGACCAACAAAACACAACCTATGAACAATAAACAAGTTCCAGTCACAAATGCATATTGGCTTCATCTGATAATGCCACTGGCCTTTGGAGAGAAACCTTTCTTTCAATTCATTATCTTCTTTCCTGCTTAACCTCTCTCATCTCTCAGCTCTGGAAGCAGTGGAAAAGTGTTCCTGGCTGGAGTCCATCAGGGCTCAGACCAGGAAAGAGATGTGTGGCAGGGAGGGGGCTGCACTGGCAACTTGGGGTGCTGTGGAGGTGCCCACCAGTAGAAGGGTCTCCTTGTCACCCACAGAGTGCCTGGGGTCACCCCCTCACCCTTCTCTCTGTCTCCCTCCCTGCAGGTGGTCCGGGTCTGGTTCTGCAACCGGCGTCAGAAAGGCAAACGGCTGCTGCTGCCCTACGGCAACGAGGCAGATGGGATGATGTACGACATGAACCAGCCGCTGGTACCGCCCACCCTGCCCATCCCAGTGACGTCGCAGGGCTACAGCCTGGCATCCTCCCCTCCGATCTACATGCCGACCTTTCACAAAGCTGAGATGTTCCCACAAGCGCTGCAGCCTGGGCTCTCCATGAGCAACAGCGGCCACTGAACCGGGGGCTGTGGGGTCACTGCAGGTGGTCTGGCAGCCCCCACTTTGCCCCGGGCTGGCCCAGGCAAAGCCCTGCTTCCGCTCGTTGGGCTGCTGTGTGGGGCTTTTTGGGGTGCAAGGGGCTGGGAGCCTGTCGCTCGCTGTCCACGGTTGCTCCCAGCCCTTCCCAGTTATGTGATCTTACTGGTCCCAGCAGCATTGGCCCCCCCTCTGACCTCTCCTAGGGGCAGCTGCTCCTGCCCCACCGCATCCCCTGAAGCCATGTGCGCACAGCCCCAGCCGCTCTTCTGGAAGACCCAAAAAAAAGTATTTTTTAGATTTTGGGGTGGGGGGAGGGGGGTGGTTTTATTATTTTTTGAAATGGTTTTTGGTTGTAGTTTTTAAAAAGCAAAAATTTTTGTAGTGATCTAGTTTCCCAGGTGCCTCCTCCCTGTCATGTAGAGCAGGGCTGGAACACCATGCCCAGGGCTGAGGGGCCCTGGTGGCTCTGCCCACCCTCCTGGGCAGCCAGGGTGAGCTGAGGCCAGGGGCAAGGGGTGGAGGTGAGCCCCTGCCACCCCTTGAGCTGTGGCACAGGAGAGCTTCACCCCTCTGTGGGTCAGCTGGTGAGGCCTGTTTGGGTCAGGGGGGTCCTCCCCAGCGCTTGTGCCCAGCACAAACTGGGCAAAGGGGACTGAGGACCCTCAGTCCCCTGGGCCCTCCTCACTCTCCAGCCACTGTCCCCTGCCCCAGCCTGGCTTGGCTGCCCAGAAACCACCTTTCCCTGGAGGGTCCCAGCCCAGGGGGCCAACAGCGCCCTGTCCATGCTGCTAGCACCCCAAGCCTTCCAGCCTGCTGTAGTTAATGATGATTTTTATACTTTTTGTTCTTAATCACATTCCCCTTGGCAGTGAAATAAATCTCAGGGTTCTTTGGGGCAAGAATGAGTTAACCCTTTCCTTGCTTCACTTGCATCCTTGCTCCTGCAGCCCAGCAGTGCAGGTTTGGCTGCATGTGGGGGCACAGCAACACTGGACCAAGGCACCCAAAGAGAATGGACGTGTCCCGGTCACGCTGGCAACACCCAGCTCTTGGCTGCCTGCAGCTTGGCCCCTAAACCAGGACTGGTGGCAGCTTGGTTCTGGAGGGGCTGTTCCCCTCCTGAAGCAGAGGGGGTCAAAACTGAAAGGGGGGTCATCTTCCACCCAGTTTAAACTGCTGGTTTGCTGTAGCTGCTGGGAAAGAGGGAAGCAGTGGGATCTCATTTACAGGCTGCTTCAGCAGCTGCCATGGACAGGGAAGGACTAGGGAGGATGTAGAGTGGTAGGCAGGGAAGACGTCTGGGAAGGTGGGTTTGTTCTCACCCACAGGGCTGCTGGTGTGACACTGATGGGCAAAGGATGGATGCTCCCGTGTGCATGGTCCATCTGAGTCAGCCTCATGCTGGGGTGATGCCAACCCAGCCAGGCAGGTCCAGTGGGCACTGGGAGCTGAGCCAGTGGGAACTGGGGGTGTCTGGGGGATGACTTCGCATTTCCCCACCATGGTCTCGGCAGCTGATTTGCCTCCAGCCCTTTCCCTTGAGGGACCTTCCCCCGAGCAGAATGAAATCCCCAACCAAGCCTGTAGGGAAGCTTCTGGAAAGCCCAATTTTCAGCTCGGCAGCTGATTTGGTCTACAGGTCTGCCTGGAGTGGGGGCACTTTAAGGAGCTGCTAACAGAGCACCCTGGGACTCTGCCGGACTGGGTGCCAGCCCTGTGTGGCAGGACCCCCTTGGCTCATTCTACATCCCTACTTGTTACCCAGGGATACTTCCCTGCCTGCCTGTGGAGTGGGGGCACAGCCATACATGGCATCCACTAGAAACTGTCCCTGTCACAGCTGCGCAGTTTAAGGGTGTGGGAGGATGATGGGGTTGGGAGCAGAAAGCTGAGAAGGGTGTCGTCTCCCTGAGGTCTGCTTGTCTCCACATTTCCACCATCTGATTTTCTACTTCCAGCCAGGCAGGAGTCCCGACCCCCATATCCCACAGCCCCGGCACCCTGCCCATGGGCACCCTGCACATGGGCACCCAGCACCTGTCTGTGGGCACCCACAGCCCCTCCTGCTCCACTTCTGGTTGACCCAGAAAACAAAGCGGAAATCGGAAGCCACAGAAGTCAGAAGAGCGTGGTGTGCCTGTTCAACTGCCACCCCACCAGGGCTGGCACTAGGGCAGGGTTTCCCCCTCTACCAAGGGGGACCTGAGTCCTGCTGGGCACCTGGTGGGTCACAGGGTGGCAGGGGTGGAGTTGGGTGACTTCAGAGCTGCAGGGAGGAAAACTTGGGGAAACTTGTGACTAAAAGTTGTTGATATCACTGGGGTTGATGATACCGAGCAGAAGGGCATGGGGCAAGGCATGGGTAGAGCAGTGTGTCTCACTCCCTGGTCCTGTCACTCAAACCCAAAATCACCACTGATCCTGGATGGTGCCCATGCTGCAGGGGGTATACATGGTACTGGGTGCCCATAATGTAGGGTGCTGTCTGAGCAGGATGTGTGCATGGTGCAGGGTGGACATGGTGCAGGGTCCCCACAGCGCTATGTCTGTGTGTGCAGGGTGCCCATGGGACTAGCTTTGCTCCCGGAGGCCACCGGCTTGCTTCCTTCCTGCCACAGCAGGGAGGGAGTGACAAACCACAGCATCCCTGTGCCTGGCCGACTTTGAAATTGCCCTGAGAGGATCTGCTGTCCTGTGACTCCTCGCTGGCATAGTGGCACCCACGATTCAAGGGGGGTGGGGGAGATGGGTGCTGCCGGGAAATGGGGGAGCAGAGGCTGTGTTCCCTCCTGGCCATGGGGTGCTGGGCCCCCCTGTACTGCTTGAGCATGGCTCCTCCACCCCAGCCGCAAATGTCACCATGCGGCCTCTGCCACCAGGGCTTTGGCACCCAGCAAATGGTGCTGGGGGGACACTGAGGATCACAGGGGAAGGTTGGGGAGCCCTCAGCCACCCACCAGCCCCCTGCCCTGCCCACACCTTATACCACAGGCACAGCCTCGGCAGCAATGTACCATTTATTTCCAAAGCACCCTCTGGTCCTGCCAGCACTCTGGCAAGATGGTCAACATTGGGTCAGAAAAATTAAGTCATGGGGAGTTGCTCAAGGTCCCAGTGTGGCAACAGCTGGGTTGGGACAAGAGTGGTCCTCCCTTCTCTCCATACCCCACATCCTGGTCTGCAGGTGGGTGCCCCACACACCTCCCACCCCTGTATCCTCTGCCTGGATACCTCCCAATGGTCCTGGCACACACTAGGAGTTGAACCAGCTCTGCAGGTCGGGATAGAGGTGGCCGCGGGGCAGGTGGGGGTAAGCGGTGCAGATGGTGCAGATCCGCTCCCTCCAGTCAGTGTAGAGCTTCACACTGAACCTCCTCTGCCAGGCAAAGAACTGCTGGTAGCGGCTGGAGTTCATGGTCTTCAGGAAGATGGCCAGCTCCTCCAGGGAGTTGAAGTCATCAACGTGGATGAAGGAATCGGCAGGAATGAACTGCTCATAGTTGGCCCGGGGTGGCCCCAGCACCACGGGCACAGTGCCGGCCAGCAGCGAGTTCCTCCAGAGCTTCTCTGTGATGTAGTCCCGGTGGATGGAGTTCTCGAAGGCCAGGTAGAACCTGGACTTGGATGTCGTTGGCAAGAGGCAGTCCTTGCAGAGGGGTTTGTTGTTTGCTTTCCCGTATACATTCACATGGAGGTACCTGGAGAGGTTTTTGTAGACTTCAGCTCTTTTCTGAGTCCTGTGGTAGTTGCTGATAACCCAGGATACCAAGTTGGTCTTTGCAGGGATGTTCATAGTGGCCGAGCGGTTGGGCACAAGCTTGCCATAGGGGATAAAGATGTCTGAGTCCTGCCTGTAGGTCATCACCCAGTTGAAGGTCTGGTTCCATCCTGCTAGAGCTCTACTGTTGGAGGGGGACTCCAGGGAGACCCATACCCAGTTCTGTCCTGGTGGTCTCTCCTTGGGCAGCCTGTCCTGGCCAGGCTGAAGCCTGGCATGGGGGAACACCACCACATCGGCCTGGTGCAGGAGCTGCCGCTCTGTGGTGAGCCAGCAGCCTGTGACGCCGTACAGCTCGTGGCACACGTCCCCACTGACATTGGGGACCTGCTTCGAGGGCCATTCCCACACCAGCACCAGCAGTGGCTCTGTGTGTTTGGAGTCTTCTCTGGAGCCATTGGAGGGGCTGAGGAAGCACCTCAGGTTCCAGAGCATGGTTACAAACACCCCAGCAGTGACCAAGGTCTTCACACCAGGCCGGCCCCATGGCGACCATGGCAGTGGTGATGCCCGGGGCATGCTGGCAGGATGGCTGTCACCTCCTCAGGTGACAAAGCTGACGCCTGGGACAGAGGAGAGACCACCAATGGCCATCGTTTCAGCTTGCCGGGAGCAAGGGGTGACTGGGAGGTGCTGGGATCTGAGGGGCCAGAGACAGGCCTTCTCCATGAAACCTGGTCCTCAATATCACCCCTGAACTGTCTGCTCCCCTGTACCACAGGGTTCCCTGTGCACCTGGTGTCACCCCAGGGTGGTCTTTGTTCTCCCTCCCATGATCCCTGGTGTCTCCATCTTTGGGCGAGCACAGATACTGCCAGAAGGTGCAGAGCTGATGGGAAGCATCCACTTGTGCCCCCTGCCCCACTGCCCTTCACAAGAGGTCCTTGGTGCTTGCTCTGTGCCTCAGTTTCCCCACCTGACATGTAGCCATGGTCCCACTCCTTACTTTGTCCAGAATATGTCAAACCTGATATGCAGCCAGCCTTGCCGCAGCTGTGCACCAGAGGATGAGGAAGAAGATCCCAGTCCCACCTAAATAACCCCACGGTGAGGCCCCAGCTGCAAAATGGAGTGTCTCTGGGGCTGACTGTGAAGTCTGAAACTCCATTCAGGGAGTTTCAGGACTGGAGTGTCCTGCCCAAGAAGTGCCCCAGCATTCTCCTGCAACAATGACAAGGCAATCCCCAAGCTCGAGGTGCTCTCCCCAGATCAGGGTGCTATCCCCAGCCCCCAAGGACATGAGGAGCCCCAGCAAGCTGGGAGGTTGTAGCCTCAGTGCCCCAAACACTCATATTCAGAATGTCACAGATGGCCAGTACTTTGCTGTGCAGGCACGAAGGGCAGGGAGGGCAGTGAGAACAAAAAGGGCAGAAAGGGCAGCGTGGGAAGGGAGGGCAGGGAAGGCAGGGAAGGCAGTGCAGCACTTGGGTCTGCCACTGATGGGGCTCAGCCCGCAGGCACATGGGCCCTCCAGCTGTGGGATACTCACCCTCCTACGGTGCCCATCTGTCTGCCGTGGGCCTCCACTGTGGTTTAACCAGCAACACTGCTGGGAGCAGAGCAGTGATGAAGGTGGCAAGGGGGATGCTTGGCTGAGCTGGAGACTAGCCACCAGCTTGAGCCCAGTCTGGAGTGCCAGTCCCAGGGCAGGGCTCAGTGCCTGCAGGCCACCCATGGCATTCAGTAGCAAAGGTGGTTTCTCTTTTGTGGAAACCTCTGGAAACACACGGGCTGCCTGCATCCTGGTGCCAGCTGGGGCTGGGCCCATTCCTCCAGTATTGGAGTCTCCTGGAAAGCAGTGCCCTACTTTTCCACCCACCCCAGCACTGCAGCTTGGCTGCAAAAAATCCCTTCCTTGCCTTGGCCCGCTCCATCTGTCCTGCTAAAATATACCAAGCTAAGTTTAGGCTCCAGACAAACCTGGCATGGGAAGCAGAGAGGGCTGGGAAAGCTTTCCTGGTTCCCTGCACTGCACATCAATGCTGTGCGTCCCTCTCCCCAGCAGCGGGGATGCTGCCCCCGTTTTGGGGATGATCTGAAAGGGAACCTCCTACTCCAGCAGTGCCAGGGGCTGCCCCATTTCTCAGCCCCTCTCCCCTTGGTGGTCGGCGATGCTGAACTCAGACTTACCGGGATGGAGGTGTGCAAGATGCCAGGTGCGTCTGCCTGGGCGCTGCCGCACTGGGCTGGGGCACTCAAAGGCTTCCTCTTTTCTGTGGTTTTTGCCTTGTCCCAACCCCATGGCGGGTCCTTCCTGCCCCATGTGGCAGCTGGCACAACCTGCTCCCAGCACTTCCCCTGAACCACCCCGAGGGCTGGTATACGCCCACAGCTGGGTGGGTGCCCTATGGCCAGGTGGGTACCTTGTACCCTGGGTGGGTACCCCATGACTGGGTCAGTTCCCTCTGGCTGAGTGGGCACCCCATGATGGGTGCATGCCCCAGAGCAAGCTGGGTGCCCTAGGGCTGAATGGGCGCCCAGTGACTGTCCATGTCCTGTGGCTGAGTGGGTGCTACATGGCTGAGCATGTGCCCCATAGATGTGTGGGTGCCCCATGGCTGGCTAGGCACCCTCAGCCTCGACAAGGTGCCACCCATCTGCCACCTGCAGCCTGGTTGCAAACAGGATACCAGCCCGACTCCAACTCCCACTGACTCATCCTGAAACTGTAAACGAATGCAGCCCCAGCACCCCCCACAGCGCTGCTGAGCCCTGGGCATTGCCCTGCCTGGGATGTTTCCTGCCAAAAGGGGAAGCGGGCACGTGTGAGCCTCAGTGGTGCATGCACGAGCTGTCTCCTGGGTCCCGGCCCCGATCCTGCCCTTCTCCCAGTCTGGCTCAGTTGTGTTCTCTCCTGGCATTGCTGTCCAGGACCCAAGTCTCCATAAAAGCCCTGGCAGGCAAAATGAGATGGCAAAACTGAGGCAGAGGCATGGAGGGGACTACCAAGGTGTGCAGCACTGTTCTTGAAGCTGGCAGGGGTATGCCCTATGCCCTGGCACACGCAGAGCTGGGAATGAGACCCCAAACAAGACCTCCCTGGGGGTCCTTGGGCTGCTCTAATGCCCCTGGGGTCTGCACCATTAGACCTGCCGGCTGTCAGGTCCCTGGGATCCCTGTTGGGCATGGTGCCATGTCACTGTGCCAGGGTGTAGCAGGGCTCTGTGGTTTCAGTGTCACCCCGGGAGCCCTCAGAGGCCAACTGTAGCCCCAAGGCAGGGTGTTCCTTCCTCCGTAACCATGTCCCCAGCTTCCTGTCATCTTTTCTCACTCTCTTTCTGCATTTCTTCCACTGCATGATCGAGAGCCCAGATACCACAATCTGTGGGCACCATTCCCAGCCTGGCCTGAGCCAGCCCTGTCAGCTGTGGGCAGCAGTCTCTGCCTGGCCGGAGCATTCAGCATCATCCTGCTGCTGTCCCATATCTTGAGGGCCCAGGGCCACACTGGCTGGGGCCGTTCCCCTCCACAGACAGCACTGGCAATAGAATTTCCCTGAGGGATTGAGGATGTCTTTTGGAGCAGGAGGGAGCTTTTTCATGGCACTTGTAGCTGTCACCTGCAAGTGCTGCCCCAGGACACCCTGGCAGCAGAGACAATGCCCCAGAAGGACTTGCAGCCAGTAGGTCCAGACACCCTCACCCTGTTGCCCAAGGAATGTGGCTCTGAGCCAGGCTGGGAGCCAGGACCAGTGCTGCCTGGGTGGGCTGGGCAGAGATCAGGGCCAGGAACCAGGCCATGGGACCACTGGGGAACACAAGACAGCACCAGCACAGAGCAGAGAACTGTGGGTGGGTGGGTACGGCCACCTGCAGATGACCCCACACAGAGAGAGGAGCTTGGCCACCCCAAAAGGAAGTCCCCTGAGAGGTACTCAGGGCTCCACGTCCCCAAGGCTTCAGGCCCTGGGTCCATGAAGGATGCTTTTCCCGGGGCTGTGCTGTCCCATGGTACGCTGCTGTGTCTGTCCCTTGCTGGCCCTGCAGAGGGTTCCGTCGTCATGCCAAGCAGAAAAGAGAAGCTCCCCAAGACTCACACAGGGGCAGCAGGAAGGGAGGGAGCAGGAGACTCAGGTCAGGACTTTGATCCACCTGTGGAGCCCCCCCTGCACTCTTCTAAGCTGGGGAACCACTCTGCTGCAGGACAGGGGTTTTGAGGTGCTTCTTGTGTGGGCTGGGGATAACCCACATGCAATCCCGTGCAGAGAGCCAAGAGTGACAGCTTCCCTCCTTTCCCAGGGACCCAGCAAAAGCCCAGCTCCTCTCGATTCTGGGCAGCTCTGCCCATACCCCTGCCTGCACACCCAGCAATCCTCCCAAACTAGCCACTCTCCCCAGGGCACAGAGCTGGGTGCACGATGCCTCTTCACCACTGCATCCCTTATCCTCCCGCGCCTCAGCACAGTGTTTCACCCAGAAGTTTGGGGAATAATGGCACTTTGTGTTGGACAAGGGGAGCTTTTGTTAGAGCCGTTCAGCTGCCGAAGGGCCTTCCCTGAGTACAGGGCACCCTTTGCAGCACCACTGGGTCTGCAGCAGCCAGAGGGGGATTCATCACTCCCAGCTGAACTTGGCTGGAAAAAGAGATGGTCACGGAGAGTTAGAGGGAAGGAGACAGGAGAGGGAGAGGAGGCTGCAGAGAGCAGGAAGAGGGAGGGACAGGTGGGAAATGGAGAGAACCAGAGTGATGGGAAGAGAGAGGAAAAGAAGGATGGAGGGATGGATGGAAGCAAGGACGGATGGAAGGGAGAGAAGATAGGAGGGAGAAAAAGAAGGAAGGAAGAAAGGATAGAAGTAAGGGTGGATGGGAGGACAGATGGATGGGAAGAAGCATAGATGGGAGGAAGCATGGATTAATGGAAGGAAAAAAGGGTGGATGGAAGGATAGATGCAAGTAAGGGTGGATGGGAGGAAGGAGGAGAGCTAGCCTGGCTCAGTGTTTATTGCTGCTGAGAGCATCCTTTCCAGCCCCGGGGTTAGAGCTGACAGTGGACAGCTGTGGCAGCAGGTTGGTCTCTCCAAAAACACCTGTGGATGCTCCAGCATATGCCCGTGGGAGGGGTCAGGCAGGAGCAGGGGCAGCAGTGGCACCCTGGACGCAGACCCCGCAGCCACGGGCCAGTCCGTCCTGTCCTGGGGAACACGAGGGGCAGAGGCGCGGGGGTAACCTGTGTCTGGCTGCAGGGAGTGGGTGCGGCTCGGGGGCACCGAGGGTTTCCCGGCATCTAGTGCAGCAGCCCCCCCTCCGGACCGGCCGCACGGGGGCCCCAGATGCCGGTGGGAGCCGGGCCCGCCCATGCAGCGGGGATCCCCTGGGGCCGGTCCGGCTGTGCCGCCGCGGTGCGGGCGGAGCGGGTGGGCCCGGCGGTGCCTTTAAGGGGCGGCCGCCGAGGGCTGGGGGCGGTGTTGGTGCTGCGCAGGGCTGGGCAGGGCGCGACGCGGTGAGGCCGAGGCCGAGGCCGGAGACGGAGCTGGAGCTGAGGCCGGGGCCGGGGCCGGGGCCGGGGCCGGGGCCGTTCCGCTCCCTCGCAGCCCGCGGCGGGCAGAGGCGGCGGCTGGGCGGGGATGGCGGTGGGCAGCGGGTGACGCGGAGCCGAGCGCGGCGCAGCCCTGCGGCGGGGCCGGCCTGGCCATGGGGTTCCTGCATCAGCTCCATCTCCTGCTCTGGAAGAACGTGACGCTGAAGCGGCGCAGCCCGGTGAGCGGGAGCGGGGGCGGGGGCCCGGGGGCCCTGCAGCCCCGCGGGGCGAGGTCGGGCCCCCCGCGGGGGTGGTGCCGGGGGCTCCCCGGGATGTTCCCCCATCCTCTGGCCCTGCGGTGTCCGCTTGCTTGGGGCCGCCCGTGCACGAATCCCCGGAACGTCAGGAGCGCCCCGGCGGCCGCCACCACGGCCTCGGGCCCGGCGCGCCCCCCGTGCGGCCACAACAGTTGGGGTTCTCCCGCCCCGCTCCCATCCCATGTCCGTGGAACCCCCCGGGCCCAGGGCCGGCAGGAGCCCGAGGCCGGATGTCGCCTCCCCTCCCCGAGTGGGATCACTCCCTTTCATTCATCCCCGCTACCTGCCGCCTATAAATAGGTTCCCAACCCATATGTGGGTCGGAGCCGCCTCTCTTCCGTGGGCTGGAGAAGAGCTGCGCGTCGTAGGGCTGGGGGTCGGAGGACTGGTATGTGTCTTCCCCAGGGGGGTCGAAGGGGCGAGGTGGCACCAGCCGTGCTGGGGCCGCGGGGTCACGCTGCCGGCCCCCCGAGGCAGGGCCAGGGGTCCGGTCAGGGTGTGGGTCCGCGGCCCGAGGGAGCCAGTTATTTTTAGCAGGTGGGGGAAGGGAGCAAGCTGCTGCTTCCAGGCTGGCATCGCTCTCCTCTTCCCCTACTAAATATCCCGCAGGCCCAATCCTGATCTTCCTCACTGGCAGCCTCCAGCAGCAGACTCCCTGTGTCCCGATGGCTGAAGCACTAGAGACCCTCGGGACAGGAGCAAGGCCGGGCCTGGTGCTGCAGGCAGGTTCCCCTGCACGGGCAGCCTCGGTGCCCCCAAAATGCATGACGGGGGGATGATGCTCTTTGGCTGAGTCATTGCCTCTCACCCTGAGTAGAGCTGCTTGGCCTCATTGGGAGGCTGCCCCAGACCCCTGCCCTCGAGGGCAAGCAGGCTGGCACAGCTAGGCTATGGTATGTGCTGGCTAACCCAGTCCTGGCTGCCATGTCCATTGGGTTACAGACTGGGGGTGCACACAGCTTTTAGGGACCTATATGTCTGTGACCCTCCCCAGTCCTGTGGGCAGCATAGAGGTGCAGCACAGGAGGCTGTGGTTGGAGGATGAGGAGCCCAGGCCCCGTCACCTCCATGTGCATGGACCATCACTGCCACTGCTGCAGACAGGGTGGCAGGGTAAGGAGGCATGTGGATGGGGCATGCAGGGGACCAGCCGTGTGCCAGGGTGAGAGATGGTCCCAGTGCTGCAGGTGCTGATGAATGGATTTGGTGCAGCTCCTGGGACAACCGTGTCCTGTGCATGTCACCTCTTTCCTTGTGCTCCTGCTGCATGCAAGTCCCACAGTCACTTGGTGTCCCTGGACTGTGCAGAGGCCCTCATCCTGCCCATTCCCAGGGGAGCTCTGCCCTCTCCCAGCATCCCTGAGCCGAGCTGTCGGCGCTGGGTGGCCAAGGCAGAGCCAGGCCCTGTGCCAGAGCTTGGGAGTGGCTGCGCCTGGCGCTCGGCAGCAGGTTCCCCAGCGCAAGTCTACCCTGGCACCGGCCAGAGAAGGATGTTTCACTGAGAGAAAACAGCTCTGTATTCCTCTAGGGTGATCCCAGTGGCTGGGGGGTTGGAGAAGGGAAGGGGGAATGCATGAGCCCCCTCTCTTGCTGGGAGTTCACCCCAGCAGTGTGGAGTTGGGGGTCACTGGACTTCTTCCAGCCTCACAGAGGGAACATGCTGTGTGCCAGCAGCTGCCCTCTGGCACAACCTGGTGCTGCTGAGGGGTCGGTGCCTCGCCACCATGCGCTTCGCTCCCGGCAGCATGCAGAGCAGTGGCTGTGGTCCTGTGGGCTGGGGTGGGAAGCAGAGACGCCATGTTTGGCTGAGGGCTCTGGGCTGGGATTCGAGAGCTGGGGCAGTTCCCTGCACTGCCTATGAGTACTGGTGGCCGGGAGAGTGCCCATCGTCCCAGCACCAGGAGCTGTTCAGGAGCAGGATTGCAGCAAGGTGCAGCCGTGGTTTTGGGACCGACTTTGTTTGCAGGCACTTGACGAAGGCTTGGCCAAGCCACTTGTGGATGCAGTGGCGGTGGGTCCAGGGAGACCTGCAGCATGGCCAGGCACTGTCCTGTGGCACTTCTGTCAGGTCTTGTGCCCAGCCTGTGGGAGATATGGACCATGCCTGGTGTGGCTGAGCTGTTCTGGGTGATGCTCTGGGATTTGGCCCTGATTTTGCTCTTCCCAGAGCAGAAATTCAGGCAGGAGCCTCTGGGGTGATGGAGGTCTGAGCAGAACAGTATCAGTGGCTCTGGAGTGCTAATGGCAGCCCTGGCGAGTGCCGGCTATGCCTTGGTTCTGCTGGGATGGGAATGTGTTCAGGGGTGGGCTCTCCTATGACTTTGGTATCTGGATATAAAATGACCAGGTACTCTCTCAAAAGTCACCAGAGGCACAGTTCAGGATGTTCATGTACCTATCCTCTGCCTGCTCTCTGTGCCCATGCAGTTGGGATGGGCAGGCAGCCACAGCTGGAGCTCCCAGTGATGGTAGCGTGCTGCCGGGTTTGTTGCTGGGTTGGCTGCGGGTTTGCTTGGCCCTGGGGAAGCATTGGCGGGAGGGGGGGTCTTCGGAGGAATGGTGAGCAGGAGCTGAGGCTCTGGGTGCTGCTTCAGTGCTGCAGCACATTGAAGGGGCTCCTCGTGGCATGGGCTGTAGTGTGGGGGGTGTAGCAGTGTGGCTGCTCTGGCCTGGTCAGGGTCTGTGCCTTCTACTCCTTGGCTCAGAGCCAGAAAGCTCCCTCAGCACAGAGGAGCTGGCCTGGCAGATCTGGCCCTTTCCCTGGCTCTTGGTAGCAGAGCTGGGCAGGTGGGGGGATATTGATGCCTCCAGAAAAAGAAAGGCTGAAACTTGGAGTGCTGGAGGGCTGTAACAGTGCCTCTGCTGGGGCACAGCATCCCTAGGGGACAGTACACCCCATGCCTGTGGCACTGCCAGCTCCTGCTGTTGGGGCTGGGAGGGGGCTGGTGCCGGATCCTGCAGCAGGAATCGGTTGGGCGCTACCCCACTCTGGGTGCTCCTTGGCTCCTCACTGTTTGCAGTGGATGCGGGGAGGGGAAACGCAGGTTTGGCAGGGGCATGTCATCCCTATCAGTCCCTGCTGGCTGGGCAGATGGGGGACACCTGTTGCAGAAGCACCTTCCTCTGCATTGTGACTGCTGACACGATGCTGTGCTTGGGCCAGGCATCTTGTGCCCTCTGGAGCGTAGCCATGTCCCAGTGCCATGTGTCCCCCTCAGCCCAGCACACTGGTGCCCAGCTGACGTGGTGGGGAGAGCCATGGTGGGTATTCCCTGGGCTCCCATCTCAGGAGAGGTGTTGGCAAACACCAGCAGGGATTTCCTCCTCCTCCAGCCTCCCCAAGGCAGGACCCCAGGCTGCTGTTCCAAGGCCGCCAGCAGGATGTGAGGGGTGGGGATGTGCCCATGCTGCAGTCAGGGGCTAGTGGGACAGGAGGTGACGGACACAACTGGCAGTGACTAAAGGGGTGAAAGGTGAGAGCTTCCAGGCCTTGGCAGGAGGGGAGTTGGCAGCCCCTGGGCCTGCCCTTGTCTGTCTCTATGGGGCAGGGTACCTCAGGGAGCCCTTTTGGGTCCACAGCTGGGTGGTGACCATCAGTGGGTGTCCACGGTCAGGTCCTCCATGGAATTAGGGAGCTTGGCATAGCCTCATGGGTCTGCCTGGCCAGGGGGCCCGGCTGGCCCCCCCCTCCAGTGCTGATCTCCCGGTGACCATGTCTGCTTCCTGGCTGTGGGCAAAAGTGGACATTTAATGGTGATTAAAGTCTGGAGCCATCAAAAAGTTTAATATATTTCTTCTGCCAGCCTTAAAATGCTGTTGGAAAAGCTGGATCCTGCAGGAGCTGAGCCCCATCCCTTGGGGTTCCTGGGGTCCGGCATTACCAGCAGCATTGGCATGGGCAGAGAGGCTGGCAGGGAGCAGGCAGCAGCTCCTTCCTCCTGGGAGACGTGCAGGCAGACTCTACCCTGGCAGACCTCTGTCCTCTGGTGGGTACGTGTGGGGTTTTTGTATGCTGAGCTTACCCTAGGCTGTGTGTGGTGCTGCTTCACCTCTGTCGGGGCTGATAATCCCCTCGCAGGTGCCAGGCTACGGGAGAGGGGGGCTGGCATGGCAGGTTTGGGGTCCAGGGGTGTTGCTGGAGTTGCCAGCGTGAGGGTCTTAGGGTGGGGCTGCCCAGCACCTGGGTGCCCCTCTGCCGTGCCATGCTAGCTGGAGGCCGTGCCTGTGGGCTTCAGGCATTGCTGGGAGAGGGCAGAAGGGAATTGAGCAGACTTTGGGGTGGCGGTGATGGACGCGGAGAGCTGTCTCTGCCTGGCCTGGCTGTCCCCACAAGGATTGCCAGTGGGATATGAGTGCTGCCACATCCTGGGGACATTGGTGGAGTTGTGCAGTTTTCCATGACCCAGCACCCATGTCCATGCTGACCCTGGCTCCAGCACATATCTCAGCTGCCCCGGTGCTGGCTGGAGGGTGGGCATGGTGGCACCGCTGCGTGAGGCCGGGCTGTTTGCTCTCCCACTGTCCTGTGGTGCTTGTCTGGCCTTTTGACCTGGCTGTGTGGGAGCTGTGTATCCTGACGGGCACCACTGCCTCTTCCTCAGCCTCCTTGCAGCCCCTCACTCCCATCTGACGGCATGGCAGAGGATGAGTCCAGGTGTTGAACTGCTGTCCTGGTGCTCAGGGAGAGATGTGTTCCCCTGCCAGGGGCCAGTACCCTGCTGTGGCATCCACCCAGCTCTACCTCCCTGCCAGGGGCAGGGCTGAACACGGGGCCCAGCAAGCACAGGTTGTCCTACCGTCCCTAGGGTGGCAGGTGGACACCCAGCACTTGTGCAAACCCAGACAGCACCTACAGCCTCGTCCTGCTCACATCCAAGCAGACTGAGGTGAACATGTGCCAGGGGAGATGGATGGGGTGAATGCCACCACTCAGGAGTTGCCCATGGCCACTCTCACCTGGGCACAAGGACCCCTGGGACCAGTGTCCTATCCTGGGTCCTGCACCTACACCAGGGGATAGATGGGAGGGCAAGGTACATTGGTTGGTGCAGGGTATGGCCAGCTACTGGCAGGTACTGGCCTCTCTCATCTCCCTAGCCCTACCTGCTGGGAAGCATTTTCTTCCCAGCTGCCTGCATCCTGGCCTCTCCCCGCGTCCTCGCTTCCTCACACAATCCCAAAATGTCCCCCAGGGTCCTGCGCCTGCAGACAGGGACCCCATTGTCCCCAGGCTGTGCTGGTGCTGAGTGTCCCTGCTGAGTGCCTCTCTGGGGGGCTGAGGCTCCCTTGGGGCCCTGCTGTGTGCTGGTGCCTCTGCCGCACTGTGGGTGTGGGGCAGCCCTGGCTTTACCACCCTTGGGAAGCCCCCATTGGGGCAGCCCTGGGGACCAGGGGGTAGGATCAGTCCCAGAGGTGCTGGCTGGGGAGCGCCCCTCTTCTACCTTGTCAGCCTGTTGCCTTGTCACTCTGGGTGCTAAAGGTGGGGGACAGCCTGCCCTGGCACTGGTGTATGTGGCAGTGCAGGAGGGGATGGGGACAAGGGACGTCTCTGGGGATGGAGATGAGCAAAAGGTCAATGACCCCCATCAAAAAAATAAGTAACAACAAGCAGGTTCCTGCTGCTGCCACCAAGGACAGTCCTCATGGGAGCCTGGTACAGCCCAGCATGGGTGTGGGGGGATGGTTCCCCTGGTGCCTGGGCACAGAGGCCCCATTGTGTGCCTGGTAAACAGGCAGGGGGTGGGGGCAGGCAGCCAGGAGGACAGAGCAGGGGCCACGGGACAGCAGTGTGGGTCCCCTGCTACCCCACCTCGTACAGAAACAGTGATGCCAGGGACTGTCCCTGGGACTGGTGGTACCAGAAAGATGGGAATCCCCTGGCACTGCTCCTGGGGCATTCTCCATCCCCTCCAGCCCTTCTTCCTCTGGTCTCTGCCTCCCCAAAATCAGGAGCTCTGGGGTGGTGAGGGCAGCATGGGGTGGACATCATGCTCATCCTACAGCAGCAGCACTGTGGCCATGTGCCAGCAGGGACCCAGGTGTGGGTGTCCCTCTGCTCACCACTGATTGGGGCTACTCTGACTTTCTTGACAGAATGTTGGCAGCCCCGGGGTGAGCCAGGTGGCACTGGAGATAGAAGGGCTTTGACCCTGGCACATGTTGCCAGCTACATCCTTCCAGGCAGCTCCTGCCATGTTAAAGCCCACTCTGCCCACCTCGTTGGCTAGCCCCTTGGCAGTGGGTTACTGGTGGGAGCCTGATGGAGGTGTGGGTGCTGTGGGGAGCACCTTCCTGGCAGTGCAGCTGGGCCCTGCCTTGCCCTGCCCATGGTGGCAGCAGGTTTCAGGGTCTCAGTGCCTGCCTTGGGTCTGATCTGGCCCTGGAGCAAGGGGAAGTTGGCTCACCTCACACTATTTCTCAATTTCCCCACCTACAGTAAATCCCCCACACTGGGCAGCAGGGCCGTGACGCATCCGAGCGCTCCTGGTGCAAAGTGGCAGCAGCTGCACTGGCAGCATGCCCGGTGCCCACTCCTGCTGGCTGAAGGCTCTGATGCCCATCCCCAGGGCCTCTGGGCACAGAGCCCAGTCTGGGCTTCCTGAGCCACTGTGGCCAGGGATTCCTGGGGATCTGCTGTTATTTACCTTATGCCGCCAGTGGAAATCCTGTGCAGCTGGAGCCTTTTATGGGGGTGCCAAAGCACACCACTTGCACCTGGAGCTGGTGCCAAGGCCTGGCTGAACTGGAGGTCTACCCCCTGCTAGGACTCATGTATGGGACCTGGTGGGACTCAGGGGTGGCACAAATGGCAGGGGGACATGAGATGTCAGACAGCTCCAGGCTGTGAGGGCACAGGCTGTTCAGGACTTGGGGTCATGTCTGTGGGCAGCCTCAGCTGTGGTGGCCCGTCGAGGCTGGGCTCAAGCCCTGGCACCCTGTTTGCACTGCTGGAGGAGGGATCCGTCCTGTCTGTGCACCCTCCCATGTCCTGCAGTGCCCCGGGCAGGTTGCAGGCAGGAGATTGTAGGGTGCCCAGGAACCTGTTTGCTTCTGGCTGAGCTGTGACGGTGCCACCAGCCGTCTGCAATATTTGGGCACAGTGCCACACTGCACCAGGATACGGGGACCCCTGTCCTGCCCACCCTCCTCCCTGGCAGCTGAGTTCTGTCCCTAAGTGTCATGATCCCTCTGCTCTGTGTCATCCCCAGTGGGTGCTGGCCTTTGAGATCTTCATCCCCCTGGTGCTCTTCTTCATCCTCCTGGGGCTGCGGCAGAAGAAGCCAACCATCCCTGTGAAGGAAGGTGAGTGCCAGTGAGGCGGTGCCTGGGGTACTCCTACACTTGAGGGCACCCTGATGCTCTGGGGAGGTGCTCCAGTCCCCTTGTGACAGCCTGGAGATTGGGGGAGGACCCAGAGAGGCCTTTTGAGGGACATAGCACTGGGCAGGGGCTGCAGCCAAGAGCTGGTAGGGCAGACATGGCAGGTGGATCTGTCCCAGCCTGGGGGACTCCCCTGGGAGTGGCAGCACCAACCAGCCTGTGGCTGCCATTGGCAGGAAAGTTTTGTGGGAGGAAGGGTGACCTGGACAGTGCTGGGACAGCCAGGTATTTGAGGAGCAGCCAGAGTTGCTCCTGGAAGGACTCCCTAGCAGCAGGGAAAATGTCCCACGGGAAGCCCTGTGCCTGGGGAGCTCAGGGGCCTGGCAAGGTGACACACTGATGAGACTGGAGGTGGGGACTCCTGGAAAAGTCCAGCCAGAGCTCTGGCCAGGGCACTGGACTCCACTGCCCTCAGGCTGTGCTGCTGGGAGGAGGTGGCAGAGCGGAGCTGCCAGCTCTCCAGGGCCCATGGGATGCCTACCTTATTGAGTGCCCTGGCACAGGTGGCACAGCAGGGCCAGGGGAGATGCTGGGTGCTGGAGGTGACCCCACATAATGATGGTTCAAGCCTGTGTTTCAGCATGTCCCAGCGAGGGAGAGCCCAGCTGCCAGTGCGGTCCGGCTGCAGCGGGCACTGCCCGGGTTCCTGTCCCAGCGCTGACATGCGCTCTGTGTTTTGTGGTTTTTTGGTTTGATTTTTTCATTCTTTTTTGCTCATGTTTTCTTTTTCTTTCCCGCCATCTCCCCTGCCCGCCTGCCCTTCATGCCTCTACTGCATGCGCCAGTCTGTAAGTTGGTGGGGTGGGTGGACGCCTCCCCCCCTTCCCTTGCCTGTGCCGGCTTTGTAGTCTGGGGAGAAAGAGCCTGATTTAGATCAAGTCACTCTGGCCTAATTCACACCTCTGTAACCCTCTTGCCTTCCTCTGCAGCTGGTGAAGATGAGCTTGGGCAGCACAGCATGGCCCCTGCCTGCTCCTCCCTGGGGGCTGACCAGTTGTGGTGGTGCCCCCCCTGTGTGGATGGTGCTGGGTTCCCCAGGTGCTGGTGCCACTGGTGGCCATGTCCTCAGCCTCCTGGGCTGCAGAGGGCTCTCCAGGCCAGGTGGAGGCTTGTCCTACCCCTTCTCACCTCCTTACTGGGTGCTGTCACCCCTGTTAACACCTAGTCTTGCCGGATCACCAAAGGGCTTGGGGTGGCTCCCACCCCAGCACCACCACTAGGTCCCCGTCTTGGCCCCTTGTGGGTGGGACAAGCTGGGATGTGGCACTTCTAGGAGCCTGGAGGCCTGCAAGATGCCACCCATGCACTGACTTTGTCACCAAACCGTGGCATGGCCACCAGTGTGGGTCCCACTACCCTAGCAGGCTGCTGGCCTGTCCCATGCTGCGCCTGTCCGTGCCCTGGGCTGTCCCTTGTCCCTGCCAGAAGCCCATCTTCACCAGCCCCTGCCCATCATGGTTGTGCTAACAGCACTGACCCACCTCTAACCAAAGGGCCACCAGCTGGGGTGGTGAGAGCGGGGTCCCTGCTTGGCACTGCCTGATGATGACCTCTGGTCCCCTCGTTGGGCAGGGCTGTTCTGGGCTTGCCCTCCCCCGGGGGAGGACATGGGAAGGTCCCAGTAGGGACAATGGCTCCGTGCCAGTGGAGGGGGGAAGGTTTGCCTGCCCCTTGCTGCTCCTTGTTTCTTCCATCTTCCCCCTGCATGTCTCCATTTCCACCCACCTCTAGCCACCACACGTCAGGGCAGCCGGACTGGGGGGAGGCTGCGGGCTCTGGGAGCTGCAGGTGACAACTCTATTTTCCCTGTTGTATTCTTCCTCACCTTCCTCTGGAGATCTGCCAGTGCCTCTGAGGTTACTAACAGGAAGGGCCGGGAGCCTGGAGGAGGTTGGTGGCCATCCTGGGGGCAAACAGCAGAAGTTGGCATTGTCCTAGGGCTTGAGGGACCCATCACCCAGGGCAGACTGGGTGGGAGCAAGAGGGCTGGAGCCAGGTTGGTAGGAGCTGCCTGCAGCCCCACAGGACAGCCCTGGTAGAGAAGCTACCGACTTCTGACCATGGCCGCCAGCCTCCCGGGGACTCGCAGACCCTGGCGCGTGCTTCTCTGAACCAAGTGTCTGTTTCTCTGGTGACCCCCTCCCCCTCCCTGCCTCTCCTCCCCCGACTCGCACCTTCCCTTGGACTCTTCTGCTCTCTTGCTGGCTCCAGCTTTCTACACGGCGGCCCCACTCACCTCGGCCGGGATCCTGCCCGTCATGCAGTCCCTGTGCCCTGATGGCCAGCGTGATGAGTTTGGCTTCCTGCAGTACTCCAACTCCACGTGAGTCCTGCTCTTGCCATGTGCTTCCCATCCCACCCTGCACACTACCGCATGCTCTTGCACATAGCCTGCCCCTTCCCATGTTGACGCTGCAGCCCTGGGGGTGAGGCACAAGCTGGTGTCCCCCAAAGTGCTTGGGTGCGGACCACCATGTCCGTGGGGTGAAGGGAACACCTCAGCCCATTCCACTGCTGGTTCCTGAGTGCTCTGTGCTGGGAGGAGGATGGAGGTGGCCCCTGTGGACACCTCAAGGCATTGGGACTCTACTATGCTCTAGCACACTGGATTCAGTGTGCAGGCAAGGGCAGCGGTGCCCCATTTCAAGCACCACTGCTGCCCCCTTCCCCTGAGGGGCTCATCCCCCCCCGAGCTCTGGGGAAGGTGTCTCCATCCCTCTGTCCCTAAAGCCAGGGCGGTGCTGGGCTCTTGCAGGGTGACGCAGCTCCTGGAGCACCTCAGCGAGGCAGTAGAGCAAAGCAGCCTCTTTGACCCACGGCACCCGGGGCTGGAGGAGGAGCTGGAGTCACTGCGCCGGCACCTAGAGGCCCTCAGCAGCTCTGAGCCCAGCTCCATGGAGACCCACTTCAGCAGCCAAACAGGTGGGCTGTGCCCTGCCTACCCCTGCTGCCTGTGCGGGCAGGGACAGAGGTGCCAATCTGCCTGGCATCCAGCGATGTGATGGTGTGTGGCAGTGTCCTGCCACTGTCCTGCATCACTGTGTTGGGCAGGGCCAGCTGTGGTGCCACGCCGTGTCCCTGATGCTTGTGGGCTGCTCTGACCCCCTCCCCTGCTCCTTCCCAGGGTCCGGTTTCACACTGGCATGGGCAGCCAAGGACCAGGGCGAGCTGCAGCGCTTCCTGATGCAGAACATGTCCCTCCCCAACAGCACAACCGAGCTGCTCTTGGGCTCCAGCATTGACCTGCAGGAGGTGGGTGACTGCCAGGCTTTGCAGAAGTCTGTGCTGCCTCATGCATGGCATATCCTGGCCCAGACTGAGCCCCGACCATCAGACCCATGGGATGGTGGCCAGTAGGCACCCAGCTGGGATTTATCCTGCCCTGCTACCCTGTGCCAGGGCCTTGCTGGGCAAGCGGGTGCCCCTGCTCCCAGCACACCTGGCAGCCCCACTCCCATCCTGGTGCAGGTGTACCGCCTGTTTTTTGGTTCCTTTCCTTTGGTACCTGATGAGACCCATGAGCGAGACCTGCGGGATGGATTTGGCCCCGGCGAGAAGATGACGTGGCTGGAGGTGAGGAGTGGTGCTGCATGCAGGGAACATGGTAAGGCAGAGCCCATCCTCTTGTCCCATCCACATCCCACCACAGAGAGATCTGGGGATATCTGTCCCAGTAGAGGGGCTGCGATGGGACCTTGTCAGGGGGCAGAGCAGGAGCGGGGATGATTGGGGTTCATCCCAGTGCTGCCACCAGTTCCCTCAGTGCTACGAGGCACAACAGTGCCTGTGCCTAGGTTTACCATTGCGGTGGGGGATGGCACTGCCTGAGCACTGGCTGTGGAGGGAGCAAGGGGAGATTGTTCCCTCCGTGCGGCTGAGGTGCAGGGAACCCCTGCACTTTGCATCTGCACATCCTTTTTCTTCCCCTCCCTATGGAGACCATGGGTGCTGTGGGGCTGTTCACGTATGCTTGGGGACTTAGGGAGCCCCCACCCCACCAGCCATCCCTGTTCTTCCTCTTGCAGAAGAGCCTCCCCAGTGGCTGGAGGAGCCTGCGGGAAGGGCTGGTTCACAGGGCGCTGCGGGACCCCGTGGCAGCCTCACGCCGGCCGGCACTGCTCCGCATGCTCTCCCAGGCCCTGGGCCTCGCCAGCGCCGCCATGGCACCCACCGCCTCTGACAGCCCCCAGGCCTTCATCACTGAGATGGAGGTGAGCACCCCGTGGGGCAAGCTGGGCTGCTCTGCCAGGGCAGGCACTGCAGCACTGTTCCCACAACTTCCTGCCCTGTAGGGTGTCCTCTTCACTGGGCCAGTGCTGGAGCAGCTGACATGTGAGCAGAGCCCGGGGGGGCTGCGCCGCCTCTTGCGCGTGACCCCTGGGCAGCAGCCACTGCTGGCGGTGTACCGGGCACTGGCCTGCAATGGCAGCCGGGCCACCCGCCAGGAACGCTTTGCCCAGCTGGCCACCGAGCTCCGGGAGCAGCTGGACACCCCCAAGATTGTCAGCAGGGTGAGAGCTGGGCAGGTGGGGTGACCTGGGGGCAGGGATGAGTCCTGGGCAGGGTTTCTACTCACCCGGGGATGTGTTGGGGCAGAGGACTCTGTTACATGGCCTGGCCTCTCCTGGTCACCCCTTTGCATGACACAGGCACTCGCCAGCCGGCTCCATGGTAGGACCCCAGATGATTCCTCCTCTAGCACCCACTTGGATACTGCCTGTCGGGTGGGGCTGCGTGTCCCCAGCGTCCTTCAAGGTGTCCCTGCAGGCTTCTCTACCCAGGACTGGCAATGCCCTTGGTGGCACAATTCAAGGCTGTCTCTGAGGTTCTCCTTCTAGTCCCACCCAAGTCTGATGCATCCTTTGCAGTCACAGAGGGCCACCTTCCTGTCTTGAGTGACATCTTGTGTCCCTCAATACATCCCTGCCAGCACTTGCCACCACTCCCACTGCCTGATAGCCACGGATGCGCAGTGATGAGTCCAGGGCCCTAGCTGGGCACAGCTCCAACCTTTTAACCAAGAAAGTGGAGTTGCCACTGCTTGGGGTCTCCACTGTTTCCCTCCTGCTTGACCCTGTTGCCCCAACAGTGGGTAACTCCTTGTCCACTCATCCTTGCAGCTGAAACTGGATGAGGTGAACAACACAGCTGCCCAGCACCGACTCCGTGCCCTCCTCGAGGACCTGGTGGAGATGGAGAAGGTTCTCCGGGACATGGACATCCTCTCAGCGCTGGCCAAGCTGCTGCCCAGGGGAGCCTGTTCCAGCAGGGCCCCACCACCCACTGCCAACAGCACCAGCTGGGCTGGCACCAATGCCACGGCTGGCAATGCCACAGCAGAGGAGGAGGAGGGTGCTGAGGGGGGCCCAACTGGCAGTGACAACCCCCAGGGGCAATTCTCGGCGTTCGTGCAGCTCTGGGCCGGGCTACAGCCCATCCTCTGCGGCAACAACCGGTAGGAATGCTGGGGGATGGCTCCAGGCACTCCCTGGTCAGGCCAGGGGTGTCACCGCTTGCTGAGCAGGCAGGATGGATGCTGTACTGCATCCTTGTACTGCAGCCAGGGATGCTTCCTGGGTTAGGCAGCACTGTGCAGGCACAGGAACAAGTGTGAAGTCCCCTCATGGGCAGGAGTGGGAGCTGCTTGCAGTAAGGGGTGCTGAGGCTGGAGCAGAGTGGACAGCTTGAGCCCCCTTTGCAGGACCATAGAGCCTGAGGCGCTGAAGCAGGGCAACATGAGCTCGCTGGGCTTCACCAGTAAGGAGCAGCGGAACTTGGGCCTCCTTGTGCATCTTATGACCAGCAACCCCAAAATCCTGTATGCACCCATGGGCACTGAAGTGGATAAGGTCATCCTGAAGGTGAGTGTGCATAGGCTGGGACCCCCATCCTTCCTCTCCCACCAGTCCTCCTCTGCAGATGCGCTGACTGGCAGGGAAGAGGCTGACTGGCAGACACAGGCAGCCCTGGCCCTTGCTGGGGAAGCAGTGCCTGTGGGAGGTGGGCAGGTACCTCTACGGCCGCTAGCCATCCCAGAGAGCAGGAGGCTCCCACCTCTGCCCGCTGTGTGACCTTCCCCCGACCACAGGCCAATGAGACTTTCGCCTTTGTGGGAAACGTCACCCACTATGCCAAGGCATGGCTGAACATCTCCCCTGAGATCCGAGCCTACTTGGAAGAGGGCAGGCTGCAAAGGCGCATCCGCTGGCTCCAGCAGGTAGGACAGTGTGGTGGGGACCGACCCTGCCTGGGATTTACTGCCCTGCCAGTGGAGAAGGGGGTGTCCTGCTCCCAGCTACCCTGTAGCTTCTTCATGGGGTGCTTCCTGGTACCCACCTTGCTCTTGTGGAGACTAGTCTGGATCCCTGCATAGGGTGCACACTGTGCCCCATCCCCAGGATGAGCTTTGGGTCCTGCGTGTGTCCATGGAGAGGACAGTGACCTGAGAGGTAACGCATAGTCCAGCTTCTCCCTCCCATGTCTGTCTCAGTTCACCGCTGACCTCCACAAGCACCCAGAGATCCTGAATGTCTCTGACAGCGATGTTCTCCACAACTTCCTCAACGGCAACTTCTCCCTACCCAATGCCAGCATCTTGCTCCAGCAGCTGGACACTATTGACAATGCTGCCTGCGGCTGGGTCCGCTTCATGGCCAAGGTGAGGTGGTGCCCACCTGTGGGAATGTAGAACCACCCACAGCTAGGCTCTGTGGGATGAAAAGGGGCAGATCCGCTCAGACCTTAAGAGCATGGGATGGAGCCCATGGGGGCATGGGAGAGATAGTGGCTTCTGAGG
This sequence comes from Pipra filicauda, assembly GCF_003945595.2. Lineage (NCBI taxonomy): Eukaryota > Metazoa > Chordata > Aves > Passeriformes > Pipridae > Pipra > Pipra filicauda. The sequence goes on from NW_024104712.1 coordinate 59,159, forward strand.
TGTCAGGAGATTTGGGGTAGATGTCAAGGGTGGAGGTGCCCATACACTGTTCAGGAGCTGTGGGGTGGCTTAGGGTGGCACATGCTGTACTGTGTGGAGGGTCTGTGTGCTAAACCCATCTTTGGCCTTGGGGTCTTACTGGCCTGCTGGAGTGTGTCCAGGGAAGGGCAACAGAGTCAGGGAAGGGTCTGGAGCACAGGTCTGATGGGGAGCAGCTGATGGAGCTGGGACAGCTCAGCATGGAGAAAAGGAGGCTCAGGGAGAGCTTTATAACTCTCTACCATTACGTGGGAGGAGATTGTAGCCAAATGGGAGTTGGTCTCTTTTCCCAGGTGACAAGTGACAGGACAAGAGGAAACAGCCTCATGCTGTGCCAGGGCAGGTTCACTTTGCATATTATGGAAAATTTCTTCACTGGCAGGGTAGTCAGGCATTGGAACAGGCTGCCCAGGGCAGCGGTACTATCCCTGAGAGTGTTCAAAAAGTATGTGAATTTGGCACGTGGGGACATGGTTTAGTCCTGGTCTTGGCAGTGCTTGTGTTACTGGTTGGACTTGATGATCCCATCTTAGTGATTCTGATTCCCCTCCCACTAGGTCAGCGTGGACATCTTCAAAGGCTTCCCAGATGAGGAGAGCATTGTCAACTACACACTGAACCAGGCCTACCAGGACAACGTCACGGTCTTTGCCAGTATGTCCCTGGGAACCAGCCCCTTTGCAGGGGTCCCTGAAGCCATGTACTTCTCCAGCCATGCCCAGGAGCCATTGGTTTTGGGACGTGGCTCCCTTGATGCATGCGTTGGGTGGGTGAACAGGCTGAACATCTCACAGTGCCCCTCCTCTGCTCCAGGCCGAGCACTGCTATGCAGCACCCTGCTGCTGTCCTGGCTTTCCCACTGCCACTGCCTGCTGTCCACATGCCCTTGCATCTCGTGGGGGTCTTACATCCCGGGGCCATGCCACCCTTCTAATCCGTGGCAGCCCGTATAGTGTCCTTGGTTGGGGCATGCTGAACCCTTCCCCATCCCCGTGGGCTGGCCAATGTGACTGTCCCTTGGTGGACTCCCTGCCTCTCCTGCTGCCTGCAGGTGTCATCTTCCAGACCAACAGGGATGGCTCACTGCCCCCCCACATCATGTACAAGATCCGGCAGAACTCCAGCTTCACAGAGAAGACCAATGAGATCCGACGGGCATACTGGCGGCCTGGCCCCAACACTGGCGGCCGCTTCTACTTCCTCTATGGCTTCGTCTGGATCCAAGGTAAGTGTCAGCACCCTGCCACAGCTGCCCATGTCCCTGGCCCCTGCCCACTCAGTCTGACCTCTCCTCCTCCTCCACAGACATGATGGAGCGCGCTCTCATCAACACATTTGTCGGCCACGACGTGGTGGAGCCTGGCAACTATGTACAGATGTTCCCATACCCGTGTTATACCCGGGACGAGTGAGTAACACCCACCTGCAGGACTTTTCCCCTCCCCCTTTGCAGCCAGGACACTTCAGCTCAGAGAAGGGGACGAGTTTGGGGGCCTGAAAGATTAGTAGTGACATTAGGAGTGATAAGCAACTAGTTAAGCCAGTTCCTTAGACCACCAGGCTCAGGAAGGTGGTGGAAATTAAAGGGATGGCACGTGGGTCTCTTGGTGATTATGGATCACAGTGGTCTGGAGACAGCACCTGGAGAAGTCCCAGAGCCACTAATGCTCCTGGACAGGAGGGTGGAGAGGACCTCATCCACACCAGGGTGGGCAGGGCCCTGGACTGAGCCTGCGGCTGCTACCTGCCCGCCTACCAGCCAGGACAGTGGATTGTCCTGTGGGCTCACTGGAGAAGCTCTTTCAGGGCACTAAGGAGGTGCTGGGCTGGGGACTGGTTGTCCCTGAGCAGTGGGAGAGCCCCTCCATAATCCTGTGGCCCAGGGTCTCCCTGGATCTCTGCAGCACTGCCATGATCCAGCTCTCTCCTCTCTTCCTCTACCTCACCAGCTTCCTCTTTGTCATTGAGCACATGATGCCCCTGTGCATGGTGATCTCCTGGGTCTACTCGGTGGCCATGATGATCCAGCACATTGTGACTGAGAAGGAGCATCGCCTGAAAGAGGTGGGGATGGTGGGAGAGATATTTGGGGAGGAGTGGGTGTCTGAGCTCTACATTCTGTGCTGTGCCCCTGGTCACCTTCCCTGTGTCTCTGGGTCACATGACCTGGGGCAGATGTAGATCCCAAATCCCTGGACTAAGCTGGTCCTTCTGAGTGTCCCCAACATGAGATGAGTCCTACCCAGTGCTGGAGGGAGCTGAGCTCCTTAGCACCCTGGCACAGGGTTCTGTGTCCTGCCTGCTCCCAGCAGCCCCCCCGACCCTTCGGTGCTACCCCTTGTTCTCCCAGCCCACTGAGAGTGGCAGCAGGGGCACACAGGGTCAGAACAGCCCCACTGAGCAGTTTTGACCTCACAGGTGATGAAGATGATGGGCTTGAACAACGCGGTGCACTGGGTGGCTTGGTTCATAACCGGCTTTGTCCAACTCTCCATCTCAGTCACGGCACTCACTGCCATTCTCAAGTACGGCAAGGTCCTGATGCACAGCGATGTCCTCATCATATGGCTTTTCCTCGCCATCTATGCTGTGGCCACAATCATGTTCTGGTGAGCTGCCCCGTCGAGCACAAGTCCCCCCAGGCAGCTGATTTGAGGAGCCAATTTATCACCTCAATGCCACCACAACTGGATGGTGTGGGGAAAGCCCTGGGGGGGTGGGATCTGAGGTGATGCTGTCCTCCCTTGCAGCTTCCTGGTGTCAGTGCTCTACTCCAAGGCCAAGCTGGCCTCTGCCTGCGGCGGCATCATCTACTTCCTCAGCTATGTGCCCTACATGTACGTGGCCATCCGGGAGGAGGTGGCGCATGATAAGATAACGGCCTTCGAGAAGTGCATCGCGGTGAGTTGGCTTCGGGTGCTGGGGAGATGCTTGGCCCCAGGTTTGCCCCATGCATCCCATGTCCAGTACAAGGCCACCAAGCTGTCACCAAGCCCTGGGCAAGCCTCTGCCTGTATGAACCAACTGCGCTGTGGGGCTTTGGAGGCATCTCCAGAAGGTTTGGTGCCTCTCAGGGCCAGGAGCATCTCCACCCAACTGGGTGGAGCAGCACTGGGTAGGAATTCACCCCAACCTGTTCCTCTGGAGCTGGTCTGTGGTTCCTGCTGACCTCCCATTCCCTCCACCTTTTCACAGTCCCTCATGTCCACCACAGCCTTCGGGCTGGGCTCCAAGTACTTTGCACTGTATGAGGTGGCCGGTGTGGGTATCCAGTGGCACACCTTCAGCCAGTCACCTGTGGAAGGAGATGACTTCAACCTCTTGCTGTCCATGATGATGCTGGTTGTGGATGCCGTGGTGTATGGGGTGCTCACATGGTACATCGAGGCCGTGCACCCGGGTACGTGCAGGTAGAGGGGCATAAGGGCACCTTGGACCTTACGGGGAGCTCTTTGTTGGGGAACACCTGCCCACATGCCCTCACCCACTGGTGACACCAACGGGTTCCTTGGAGTCTTCAGCTGAGTGTCTCAGTTCAAAGGCCAGCTGTAGAAAAGGTGTCCACAACTAGGACACTGATCCCCCTTATCCGTCCTCGGGGAGGTGTCTCACCCGCTCCCTTTTCTTTCATCATAAAGCTGAAGCATGAGCCAACCCAACCCAAATCCCAAAGGACTGTTTCCTGGCACAGCCCAGCAGCACTGCCTTGAGCCCAGCTGGCTGGAGTGCTCACAGCCTCTACCCCACAGTGGTGACCCTGAGCTGGGGAAACCCCCATGCCTGTGGGGACCAGCTCTGCCCTGGCCCTCAGCTGGCCTCTGTGTGGCCTTGGGTGCAGGGTTGGCCCTGACTCCCCGGGGCTGTGGTTGCAGGCATGTTCGGCCTGCCGCGGCCCTGGTACTTCCCTTTTCAGAAGTCTTACTGGCTGGGCAACGGGCGCGTGGAGACCTGGGAGTGGACCTGGCCCTGGTCACACACCACCCGCCTCAGCATCATGGAGGAGGATCAGGCCTGTGCCATGGAGAGCCGGAGGCTGGGTGAGGGCAGCTGGGGGTGACAGTGGGTGGCACAGGGATGGCCCTGGCTCTGCCACAGGGTCTTGCTGTGGCTGTGGACCCCTGTGCTCTTGTTGGGGTAGGATCCTGAGTCAGGCACTGCAGCCTGTCTGAGAGCTGCCACTGTAGTGCAGGAAGGGGGGTAAGCTGGCAAGAAGCAGAGGGGAAGGAGCCAGAAGCCAGCACAGCCACCATGGGATGGAGGCGGGTTGCTTCATACTCCAGGAGCCCTGCTCCAAGCCTGGCTTCTTTGGCTTCTCACCATCCCACTGTCACAGCAGAGGAGACACGAGGCATCGAGGAGGAGCCAACCCACCTCCCCTTGGTTGTCTGCATCGACAAGCTCACCAAGGTCTACAAGACAGACAAGAAACTGGCACTGAACAAGCTGAGCCTCAACCTCTACGAGAACCAGGTCGTGTCCTTCCTGGGGCACAATGGTGCGGGCAAGACCACTACCATGTGAGTGCCTGTCTGGGCAGAAAGGGGCCATGTCTCTCTGGGCAGCTGCAGGGGGTGGGGAAAGGGCTGTGGGATGTCCCTGCAGGATCCTGTGGCAGCTGGTGCCATGCCCAGAGGGTAACAGTGTGGGGCTGGCACAAACATGGGGACAGGCAGCGGGTTCGTGGCCCTGTGCTGATGTTGCTCTGCCTGGGGCCCAGCAGATGCCCCCAGAGGTGGTGGTTGGGATCGGGAGCAGATTGAGGAATACAAGCTCCCTCATATTGTTGCCTTTCTCCATCCATTCAGGTCCATCCTCACTGGCTTGTTCCCTCCAACCTCCGGCTCCGCAACCATCTACGGCCATGATATCCGTACGGAGATGGACAAAATCCGGAAGAACCTGGGCATGTGTCCCCAGCACAATGTGCTCTTTGACAGGCTGACAGTGGAGGAACACCTCTGGTTCTACTCACAGCTCAAGAGCATGGCAGAGGAGGAGATCCGCAAGGAGATGGACAAGTAGGCACCCTCCAGCTCCTTTGGCTCCATCCATGCCTTTGGCATGAGTGAGTCTCCTTCCTGCTGGCTGGGCTATGGGGGGCAATCTGGTGGCAGAGATGTCCCCTAGAGCAGCTCCACCAGGTGTTTTCCCACCCTTAAATGTATCAGGCTGTGGAAGCAAGCAGAAGAGGCTCATAGCCTGACAACAACTGGGCAGTCCCAGTGGCCAAGGGCCACAGGTACCACATGGGGAAGAGGTGTCATGTACTCCCCATAAGCACTGAGCACCAGTACAGCTCCCCCAGCATCCCTGGTGCTTCTGCCCTGTCCCCAGGATGATTGAGGACCTGGAACTCTCCAATAAACGGCACTGCCAGGTGCAGACCCTCTCGGGTGGCATGAAGAGGAAGCTGTCAGTGGCCATTGCCTTTGTGGGTGGATCGCGGGCCGTTATCTTGGATGAGCCCACAGCTGGCGTGGACCCGTATGCCCGCAGGGCCATCTGGGACCTCATCCTCAAGTACAAGCCAGGTGAGCGGAACTGGGCAGAGCCTGGCATGTTCCTCTGTCCATGGCAGCCCTGGCCCCTCTGCTGAGGCTCTGTGCTGCCGTCAGGGAGGACCATCCTGCTCTCCACACACCACATGGACGAGGCCGACCTGCTGGGGGACCGCATTGCCATCATCTCCCATGGCAAACTCAAGTGCTGTGGTTCCCCACTGTTCCTCAAGAGCACCTACGGTGATGGCTACAAGCTGACGGTGGTGAAGAAGCAGTCAGACACCAGGAACAGCACAGGTTTGGAGAGCAGCAGGACCCTTTGTTTAGAGGAGTAGGTAGGACCCTTTTTCAACCCAGGAAAGGAGCGAGAGGTCAACACCCAGGTGTTCCCATCCTGAGTCTTCTTAGGCCATATGGAGGGCAGAGGGGATGGGAGAGGGGTGTAGGAGGTGCCATGGCTTCTTCCAGCGGAGCCCTTGGTCAGATCCTGCATGGTGGCGTTTGCCTCCAGGTGCTGGTTCTGTCCAGCCTGTGGGTTGCCTACCAAGACATCCAGTGTGGACCACAATGCAGAAGCCCATCCCCAGGTCAGGCAGGGTGACCGGGAAGCTGCCAGCACCCCATGATGGAGGCTTGAAGGAGCCCCCACGGCACTGGGTGGTAGGGGGAACGTGGTGGGTCATGGTGGGAGGCCAGGTGTGAAGTGACCGATGGGTGCTGCCCCTCTGCCCCAGAACCAGGCCAGCCACACAGCCCCCTGGCCCACTCCTCTGTCAGCCCCTGCTCTGAGCCCCGCGTTTCCCAGTTCATCAAGAAGTACGTGGCCTCCTGCCTCCTGATCTCGGACACCAACACAGAGCTCTCCTACATCCTGCCCAGTGAGGCTGTCAAGAAGGGCTGTTTTGAGAGGCTCTTTCAGGTACCTGAAGGGGCTGGCAGAGTGGGCAGGCAGGGGACTGTGGTACTGTGGGCATCTCCTGCCCTCGTCACACACTGCTTTCCCCCCACAGCACTTGGAGCAGAGCCTGGAGGAGCTGGACCTCACTAGTTTCGGGCTGATGGACACCACCCTGGAGGAGGTCTTCCTAAAGGTGTCTGAGGAGGACCAGTCTCTGGAGAACAGCGACGTGGGTACGGGTGCTGCGGGGGTTAGCGAGGGGCTGTATGCTCTTCCTTGGCTTGGTGAATGCAGGAGTCTCCTCTCCTAAGGGGAGGAGATGTTTCCAGCAGAGCCCATCCCAGCCAAGGGCAGCCAGCCTCTGCTCTGCTCCGGGTTTACTCCTGCCTGGAACACTGTATCCAGCTCTGGAGTCCTCAGCACAGGAAGAACTTGGCCACAGAGATGCTCTGAGGGCTGGAGCACCTCTGCCAGGGAGACAGGCTGAGAGAGCTGGGGGTGTTCAGCCAGGAGAAGAAGAGGGTCTAGGAAGATCTTAGAGCTCCTTCCGGTGCCTAAAGGGAGCTTGAAAAAATTAAAGAGAGGGACTTTATGTGGGCAGATAGTGATAGGATAAAGTAGAATGGTCTTAAACTAAAAGAGGAGAGGCTTAGATCAGATGTTAGGAGGAAATTCTTCCCTTTGAGGGTGGTGAGGACCTGGCACGGGTTACCCAGAGAAGCCGTGGCTTTCCTATCTCTGGAAGTGTTCAAGGCCAGGTTGGATGGAGCTTGAAGCAACCCGGTCTAGTGGAAGATGTCCCTGCACATGGCAGGGTTGTGGAATGAGATGAGCTTTAAGGTCCCTTCCAATGCAAACCAGTCTGTGATTCTATGATCCATCCCCTCTCCATGCATGCTGCAGTGAAGAGGAGCATGACTGGTGGCAACCCACCGCTTTCATTCCAGACATCAAGGAGTCCAAGAAGGATGCCCTGCAGCCACCCACCCCTGAGCTGGGCCCAAAGCCCGAGGCCAACGGGGAGCCCCTGGCCGAAGCAGCGATGCCAGAGAAGCCCGAGGTGGAGCTCAGCAACCTGGTGACCTGCTCTAAGCTGGCACAGTCACAGGCGTCCCTGCGCTCGGCCTCCTCAGTGGGCTCCGTGCGGGGTGACGAAGGTGGGGCTTATTCCGAATTCTTTGGGGATTATGCACCCCTGTTCGATAACCGGCAGGACCCCGATAACATCAGTCTGCAAGGTTGGTGCCACTGGTGCCCGGCCAGCGGCAGGGGCCAGGGGAGGCACTTGGCTGGGATACGGAGGGTTCACCGGGGCAGGGCAGAGCTGGTCCTGGCCCCACAGGGTATGCGGTTGTGTCCAAGATGGGGGGCTGTGCCTGCTGGGATGAGAGCCCGCAGGGAGGGGCCTGATGGTGCATCCACCAACACAGCACCCAGAGAGCCACAGCGTGGGTGGGAGGACTGGGAATAGGCTCTTCCACCAGTTTGCAACCCCAAACTGGGAGGTAGGGTGTGGGGAGGGGGTCTCGTGCTGAGGCATGGAGTCAGCGGGGGCAGCTGGCATTGGCTCTGCCTCTGCCTCTTGTGGGTCTCCAGTGCCACCTTGCAGACTTGTCCGACTAACATGCCCACTCCCCATACTGGCACCCACTGAGTCTCTCCTCCTGGCCCCTGGGCCCAGCGTCACCTTCCGGCTGGTGGCTTCACCTGCCATACCCTGCCCCAGGTGTAAGGCTCTCCCTTCCTGGATGCTGGGATTGCTGGATATGGAGGGTGCACACAAGTGCCTCAAGGTTGCTGCTTTAGTCACAGATCCTGTTCTGGGTTATCTCAGCAGCTTTTGTGATTAATTCAGGGATGTGCCACCTTTAACCCCCACCAGAGCTGCTCTGAGCACTGTGATTTGGGCTGTGGGAGGCAGACCCGGGACAGTGCCGTGGCAGAGCTCCCACTACCTTGCTGGGACCCCCACCTATGTCCTGTACCCTGTTCCTGACTGTGCTGACCCTTCACCAGCTGGGAGAGCTGATGGGAAAATGGAGGAGTCCTGCAAAAAAGCACCAATTTAGCTTGGGTTTTTTTAAACTGTTGTCTAAATTTACCATTTGGGGCTAAGAGGAACCTGCCAGCCAGTGGTCTTGCTTCACACCACACTGCTGCTGTGGCTCTGTAGCAGTCAGGGTTGGGTGCTGCCCTGTCCTTTGGGCAGCTGTCCTGGGCTGGGTGTCCAGCTCAGCTTTCTGGGAGCCCTGGCAGGTGTGGGAGCAGCTGTGCCAAAGGGCTGATATCCCTCTCCCCTCCCCAGAGCACGATGCAGAGGTGGAGGCAGAAGACTGTGATCTGGCAGGGCAGGGGAGCTTCAAACTGGAAGGCTCGTGGCTGAAGCTGCGCCAGTTCCACGGGCTGATTGTCAAACGCTTCCACTGCGCCAAGCGCAACACCAAGGCCCTCTTCTCACAGATCCTCTTGCCCGCCTTCTTCGTCTGTGTGGCCATGACTGTGGCCCTCTCCGTGCCTGAAATAGGTGCGTGTGTGCCACCCACCTTCCTGCATGCTGGGGGTTACCTTTTCTGCCTGCCCCGGTGTAGCCGATGTGGACACTGGCTGCAGGAGGACAGGGTCAAGGCACAGCCTGCCTGTGTGCGGTGGTGCTGTAGGTGTGAGCAGGATCCTGTCCTTGTCCCCACAGGTGACCTGCCACCCCTCATCCTCTCACCGTCACAATACCACAACTACACCCAGCCCAAGGGCAACTTCATTCCTTACGCCAATGAGGAGCGGCATGAGTACCGGTGAGAACCACCACCGCTGGTGACCAGTACCCCGTGCCCCAGCCCCATCCCTGTCTCCATCCCTGGGACTTCAGGGAGGGTAGGGAGGAATGCAGCCCACAGCTGGCCTGGCACCAGCACTGGCTCAAGCTTGGAGCAGAGCCCTGACATCCCCTGACAGAAAGCAACCTCTGTCTTGGCCAGGATGTCTCTGGGAGAGGTGCCAGCCCTGACACTGCAATCAGCAGCCCAGTCATGCCAGGCACAGGTTGTGTGTGCCCATAAGTGCCAAGGCCTCAGGGAGGTCCCAGCAGAAGATGGCCAAGGTGGTGAAACCTGTGTCTTCTGCTCCTCGCTCTTCCTTACTGGCTCACTTTCCCTGCAGCATCAGGCTGTCTCCCGATGCCAGCCCTCAGCAGCTCGTGAACACTTTCCATCTGCCCTCTGGTGTGGGGGCCACCTGTGTGCTCAAGACACCCTTCAACAGCACACTGGACCAGCCCATGCAGACCCTCAACCTTAACAGCAACGAGTCCAAGATGCTGGCAGCCAAGTACTTCGATGCCATGTGCATCGACTCCTTCACCCAGGGCCTGCCGCTCTCCAACTTTGTGCCACCACCTCCATCCCCGGCTCCCTCTGACTACCCCATCTCAGTGGATGAGGACCTGCTCCGTGCCTGGAACTCTACGACCTCTGCTGCCAAAGGTATTACCTGTGCTGGGTGCTCAGATGTCTGGGATTTGTCTCCTTCAGGGAGATGATGCCTTTCCTCACAGAAGCAGCTCCAGGGACCCCTGGAAGTGCCTGTCAGTCTGACCTGGCCACAGCAGAGCCTTGCTGGGCTGGCTCAGGACCAGTGCTTGGAGCGCTGTCTCCATTCAGCCACCACCATGCCAGTTGAGCCCCGGGGTGGTGACATTGTCACCAGCCCTGCGGCCAGCTTTGTGCCACCTTTGCTGGACGTCCTCCCCCGCCATTGCTTTCTCCAGGCACACTTCATAGCCCCTCTCTGAACCATTCTGTCGCCCCAAAGCTTTTCCTCCCATCCGTCTCTTGGACCTTCTTAGTCACCAGGACCTTGCCCGGCCATCCCATCACCCTCATGCTGTCCCCAGCAGCCGGGGCAGGCAGGAGCGTGCCTGTGAGCCTCCCTCTCTGCTCCTCAGGGACCGTGACCTCGGCCCCCGCTCTGCCCCGTATCATCCATGAGCCCATCAAGTGCACATGCTCCATGCAGGGGACTGGCTTCTCCTGCCCCAGTGGTGTGGGGGGCCACCCCCCACAGATGAAGGTAGTGACGGGGGACATCCTGGCAGACATCACAGGGCGCAATGTCTCTGAGTATCTGCTCTACACCTCGGACCGCTTCCGGCTGCACAGGCAAGAGGGGAGGCTGGGGGGGGTCTGCCCTGCACCATGGAGCAGGGGTGAGGATCAGGGATTTGGGGATACCTGCCCCAGGGTGCTGGCTGGAGCCAGAAATGGCTCCACTCCTGGAGGTGGGGGACAGCAGTCACAGCTTCCTCAGCAGTGCCTTGTCCACCAGGTATGGGGCACTCACCTTCGGCAATGTCCAGAAATCCATCCCAGCCTCCTTTGGTGCCAGGGCTCCCGCCATGGTGCGCAAGATCGCTGTGCGGAGAACGGCCCAGGTGGGACGGCACTGCACCCTGGGGTGGGGGGAGATGGGTGGGGAGGAGAGGGCGGGCAGGCAGGGCCCTCTGGCCCACTGTTCTGCTGCAGTGCTCTCTCCTCCAAGGTCTCTGGGGGGGCTCCAGCTGGGTGGGGGGTGGTCAGCAGGTCTGGCCCAGCACAGTCAGCAGTGGCCTGCTCTCCCCACAGCCCTGAGCACAGGATGCCTGCCCTGTGGCTGGCTGTCCACCCCATCCTATCCCTCTTTCCCAGTACATCTGTGAGTCCAGCTCTCTTGCCACCTCCCACCACTCCTCCTCCTCTAGGTCTTCTACAACAACAAAGGCTACCACAGTATGCCCACCTACCTCAACGCCCTCAACAATGCCATCCTGAGAGCCAACCTGCCCAAGAGTAAGGGCAACCCTGCTGCCTACGGTGAGGAGCTGGAAGGGTGTTTGAGCACAGAAGCACATCAGGAACAGCATTGGGGCATGGTCCATCCAGGCTCCAAAGTGCAGTGTTCCATCTTGGGCGTGGCTGGGTCAGAGGTTTCACACACTTGGCTCTGAGAGCTGGGCAGAGCCCTCTGAGGTCTGGGCTGGGGCAGAATGTCCCAAAGTGCTGCCTGATGGTGCCCGGGCTTGTGAGGGTGCTCTCCAGTGAGAGAGGGCTTGGCCTCGAGGTGCTGGGTTACTTCAGAGAAGGCAGCTCCTGGCTAGCTTCTGGTTGAAAACCTGTTCTGCTCAATAAGTCGGGACCAGGCAGACTAGGGACAAGGTTCTGTGTCCTGAGCCAGTTTTCATGCTTCCATGTTTCTTCTTGGTCCTTCTTGCAGGCATCACGGTCACCAATCACCCCATGAACAAAACAAGTGCCAGCTTATCACTGGATTACCTGTAGGTCCAAGGAGCTGGCCTGAGGGAGGGTGGCTGTCTCATGGGAGGTGGGGGCTCCTCACTGGTGGTTGCAGGGGAACGCTGAGGCTCCTGCCCTGCAGGCTGCATGGTGGGCGACAGGGTGGCTGTGATGTGGCAGTCCCTTTGCCCTGTGCACAGTGACTGTCCCACAACCAGGATGGGTGGCCTTTCCCCAGGCAACTGATGGGGTCCCTGCTCTCCTTGCTCCTCATCCAGCCTGCAAGGCACAGATGTGGTGATCGCCATCTTCATTATTGTGGCCATGTCCTTCGTCCCAGCCAGCTTTGTGGTGTTCCTGGTGGCCGAAAAGGCCACCAAGGCCAAACACTTGCAGTTCGTGAGCGGCTGTGACCCTGTCATCTACTGGTTGGCCAACTACGTGTGGGACATGGTGAGCAGTGCACGTGGCCCCACTAGCCAAGCCCCCAGGGCTGTGCCAGGGAGTGGGCAGCCACGGAACTTCCTGTCTTCTCCAGCTGAACTACCTGGTGCCGGCCACATGCTGCATCATCATCCTGTTCGTGTTTGACCTCCCGGCGTACACCTCTCCCACCAACTTCCCTGCCGTCCTCTCCCTCTTCCTGCTCTATGGGTACATTGCTCAGAGGGGTGGTGAGGAGCCACTGGGGAATCCCTCCAGAGTCTCATGGGGTGATGGTTTTAAACTAAAAGAGGGGAAGATTTAGACTAGATATAAAGAAGAAATTTTTGGCAATGGGGATGGTCAGACACTGGCCCATGTTGCCCAGAGAAGCTGCTGCTGCTCGATCCCTGGATGTGTTCAAGGCCAGGTTGGATGGGTCTTGGAGCAACTTGATCCAGCTGAAGTTGTCCCTGCCCATGGCAGGGGTACTGGATTAGATGACCTTCCAATCCAAGTGTTTTTATGATTCTGTGCCCCATCTATGCTGTGGCTGCGCAGGCAGGGCCTGCCCTTGGGGCTGATGTTCTGCAGTCCCCAGAGCTGGTTGGGGTGGATTGGCTGCAAGGGCTGGGGTGTGAGAGCCCGGGAGTGGCAGGCTGGGAGATGGGCGATCTCAAGGCTGGGGATCCCTCTCCTACCATACTGACGTGTACTCCTGCTGCTCATCTCCCCAGCTGGTCCATCACCCCCATCATGTACCCGGCCTCCTTCTGGTTTGAGGTGCCCAGCTCTGCCTATGTCTTCCTCATTGTCATCAATCTCTTCATTGGCATCACAGCCACTGTCGCCACGTTCCTGCTGCAGCTCTTTGAGCACGACAAGGTATAGGATTCATGGCTCTGCTGAGGGCCATCAGGAAGGGAAGCACTGCCACTGGGTCGTGGGATGGCTCAGGCTGGGACAGAACTTAGGAGGTCTCTGCTCCCAGAATGAGACCTGATCAGACTGGACCTTGGGTTCCCGATCTTACCGCACACTCAGGATTGTTTGCTGCTTGTGTCTTCTCCACTGTCCCCACAGGACCTGAAGGTGGTGAACAGCTACCTGAAGAGCTGCTTCCTCGTGTTTCCTAACTACAACCTGGGCCATGGCCTGATGGAAATGGCCTACAATGAGTACATCAATGAGTACTACGCCAAGATCGGTACGACCTCTTGCTCCCTCCCTGCCTCTCTTGCTCCAGGGCATGTGGGGCTGGAGGGAACCGTGATGCTGGCACATCCCCTCTGCCGGCCCAGCGGGGTGTCCCAAGGCCCAGAGCAACCTGGAGCAAAAACCCAGGGGGGTGGACTAGATGGGGCACAGGAAGGGATATGGCTGAAGGTCAGCCATGGCATAGTGCCAGGGGTGCTGAAAGTGGCTCCTTGAGCCTTCTCAAATAGCAGCCTCACGGGGAGAGGAAGGTGTGAGCCCTGACAGACGTGTGCAGTTCTGCTGCTGCTTCTGCTGCTGCACACTGCCTGTGGTGGGTCATAGTGGGGCCATGGTAGAGATGTGGTGGGCTGTGGTGGAGCTGAGGTGTGTTATACTGGGGCTGCGTTGGAGATGTGGTGGGCCATGGTTCAGCTGTTCTGGGCCGTGCTGGGGCTGTGCTGTGACAGGAGGAATGGGGGCTGCAGGGACTTTCTTCTCCCAGCTGGGGTCTCTTGGCTGCTGCCCAACCGAAACAAGCCTTTTGCCACTCCCAGCTTCAGCCTGGCCTCAGAAGCAACCCTGCTCTCTGCTTCTTGAATAGCTTTTGTACATAACCCAGATGCTGCTGGCACCATGAGGGGCAATTTTGGGTTAGGATCTGACAAATCCAACTGATACTACTCTCAATTGGATTTATTCATCCTACTGAGGTTAAAAAGCTACCAGATGATTTCCACAGCACCTGTGCTTTGAGTAGGGAAGCATGTTTTGACCAGCCCAGGCAGCTGCCATGGGGGAGCATGGGAGCAGTTTTGTTGTTACGGGTCAGTTCAGGAGGTGTGGTCAGGCCGTCCCCTCAGGAAGGTGTCCCCAACTGCTCTCTCCTCTTCCTCCCACTCAGGGCAGTTCGATAAAATGAAATCACCCTTTGAATGGGACATAGTGACACGGGGGCTTGTCGCCATGACAATCGAAGGCTTCGTTGGCTTCTTCATCACCATCATGTGCCAGTACAACTTCTTCCGGAAGCCCCAGTGAGTGCGGTGGGCAGCAGGCATGGGGGGCTGGCCATGGGGTAAAGCTTTGCTGTTGGGACACCTGAGCTCCAGGCTGCCCCTCTGGTGGGTGTGACTGGGAGCTGCCCAGCCCCAGCAGGGATATAGCTCCTAGTCCCACATCCCCCTCCACTCATGCCCCCTACCACAGGCGCCTGCCTGTCTCCACCAAACCCATCGAGGATGACATTGACGTAGCCAACGAGCGGCACCGGGTCCTGCGTGGCGACGCCGACAACGACATGCTAAAGATCGAGAACCTCACCAAGGTGGGGGCTGCACCAGGCTGCAAGGAGACACCTGGGACCAGCCTATCTCAGGGACACCACAGGGCTGGAGATTCAGGTGGCTCCTGGTGAGCTGAGCTCCCATCCCTTGCCCTACCAGGTGTACAAGTCCCGCAAGATCGGGCGCATCCTGGCCGTGGACCGGCTGTGTGTGGGCGTGCGCCCCGGGGAGTGCTTCGGGCTGCTGGGCGTCAACGGCGCAGGCAAGACCACCACCTTCAAGATGCTGACGGGAGATGAGAGCACCACGGGCGGAGAGGCCTTCGTTAATGGGCACAGGTTAACGGGGGCACGTGTCGGGTGAGGCTATGGGCTGCCCGCTCTCCTGGGGCCTGGACGAGGTTTGCTTGGAGGGCTCCCAGGATGAAACAGCGTGAGTGAGCCTGTGGGTTCCCAAGGGACACTGCAGCTCTGTGTCCTCCTGCGTCACCCACCTCGGATGTGAGGCAAGTGACAGTGGCCCTGGGCTAAGGCTACCTGGTGGGGTTTTACCTGGGGGAAGATGCTCCAGTGTAAAGACATGTGAAAGGGGCCTCAGCAGCAGGGTCTTCATGAAAAGCAGTTCCTTCTCCCTACTTCCCCTCCATCTTCTCCCACAGCATCCTGAAAGAGCTCCTGCAGGTCCAGCAGAGCTTAGGCTACTGCCCCCAGTTCGACGCGCTCTTCGACGAGCTGACTGCCCAGGAGCACCTGGAGCTCTACACCCGCCTGCGCGGCATCCCCTGGAAGGATGAGGAGCGGGTAGGGCTCTGGGTGGGCAGTTGGCAGCACCCAAGGGCTGCTGCTGTGCCATGGGGATGGCATCTCACTGGGCAGCAGCGGGATCCTGAGCCAGCGCTGCTGCCCTCATGGCAGTGCTGCCCCGGCAGTGTGCCCACGTGGGCTGCCAGGGCCAGGCACACGTGCTCACAGGCCCCCACTGGCACTTGACTGTGCCAGGGGCTACCGAGGGGCTCCCCTCACTGGCACATGGCTTTTGGTCCCATCAGCAGCTGATGTGTGCTGTGTAGCCCAACCCGTGCCAGCTCTGCCAGCCCTATGGCCTTGGCAGGGTGACAGCAGCCCCCTGCACCTTGCAGGTGGTCAAGTGGGCACTGAAGAAGCTGGAGTTGACCAAGTACGCGGACAAGCCTGCCAGCACCTACAGCGGGGGCAACAAGAGGAAGCTGTCCACTGCCATCGCGCTCATCGGATACCCGGCCTTCATCTTCCTGGTGTGCCTTGAGGGTGCAGAAATAACCCTGGGTGGGAGCTGCCCACCCCTGGCTCCTCCACACATGTCCTGGAGTGTGGGACAGTGTCCTGAGCTAGGCTCAGGACAGGAGGGGGCGGGTAGGGTCCCTTCCGGGGGCTGGCATGTCTGAGGGTGCTGTCTGTTCGCCAGGATGAGCCAACCACAGGGATGGACCCCAAGGCACGTCGCTTCCTCTGGAACCTCATCCTGGATGTCATCAAAACGGGGCGTTCCGTGGTGCTCACATCTCACAGGTCCACGGGGGTTCTGGCTGCGCCCATGATGCCTCCAGGCATCTGGGGTGTGCTGCATGGGAGGGAGGGAGCTCCCTTGTCCCCAGGGAATAGAATTGGTAGGGGCATGGGGAGCAGGGTGAGCCTGGGACATGCTCTGTTGCCTTCTCTCATCCCTGGTGGTGTGGCCACAGCACCTGGGTGATGGTCTGGGGAGCCCAGCCCCCTACCTGCCCCCACCATAGCCCTGGCACTGTCCTCCCACGTCCCCCCACTGAACCCTGCCCTGTCCCTCCAGCATGGAGGAGTGTGAGGCGCTCTGCACCCGCCTGGCCATCATGGTGAACGGGCGGCTCAAGTGTCTCGGCAGCATCCAGCACCTGAAGAACAGGTAAGAGCCCTGCGGGAGCCAAACACCCTGTGTTGACTGCAGGGCAGGAAGGAGTTGGGCCCCCATGGTTGGGTGACAGTGTGGCATCCGTGACAAGATGCCAGCCCTTTGTGTGGGTGCTGCTTTGGCGGTGGGCGGGAAACAGGCTCACTAGAGTGCTCTGGTACTGTCCAGCGGTAGCAGCCTGAGAGCATTGTCCCCTTCCAAGGACTCAGTTCTTCCCCATGGGGGTTCAGATGAGAGGACAGGTCCTCACAGGGTCCCTTGTCCCCATGCAGGTTTGGTGATGGCTACATGATCACGGTGCGCACCAAGTCCAGCCTCAACGTCAAGGAGGTGGTGAGGTTCTTTAATCGCAACTTCCCCGAGGCCATCCTCAAGGTGAGCTGCCCTCGGTGGCCATGCTGTTCCCTGCCGGCCCCCACCTTGGGGCACAAGCAGCTTTCATCCTCTGTGGGGTGACTGGAGGGGGTCTGGGAGCGAGGGCTCAATGCCCCACCCTGTGCACACCCCCAGGAGCGGCACCACACCAAGGCCCAGTACCAGCTGAAGTCGGACCAGATCTCACTGGCGCAGGTCTTCAGCAAGATGGAGCAGGTGGTGGACGTGCTGGGCATCGAAGACTACTCTGTTAGCCAGACCACACTGGACAACGTAAGCCTGGGGACAGCATGGGCAACTGGACACTTGTCCACAGGGATGTTGGCCATGACAAAGTGCCAGGCAGGATCTACCTTTGGTGCAGGAGTCGGAGCTGGATGGGGAATACAGTGGCAGCCACCACATGGTGGAATGCACTGGGTCCTGTCCTGGCAGCACGAATGACAGGCGAGGGGTGGCTGAGGGTAGAGGCGCCTGCGAGGATACCTCCTCTCATTCTCCTGTCCTTCCCCCACACCCAGGTGTTTGTGAATTTTGCCAAGAAGCAAAGTGACAACCTGGAGCAGCAGGAGACCAGCCCCAGCTGTGTCCTGCAGTCACCCCTGGAGCGCTTGCTGAGCCTGCTACGCCCCCGCACTGGCCCCACTGAGCTGCGGGCCCTCGTGGTGGAGGAGCAGGAGGATCTGGAGACTGACGATGAAGGCCTCATCAGCTTTGAGGAGGAGAGGGTGAGAGGTTGTCCCTGGATCTGGGTGTCCCTGGTCCCACCTATGTCCCTGCCATGGAGCCCTGGGACTGGGTGCTGCAGCACCGGGAAGGGGACATGGTGGAGCCAGGGCCAGGCCATGCCGGGGGCTCTCTGGAAGGGGTGGGGGTTCTCTGGGAGGGATGGCAGCTCCACCACCTGGGCTGGACTCTGGTCCCAGATGCCCTGGGTATGCTGGCAGAGTGGGCAATCTCTGAACCCTGCCTGTCTCCCTGCCCAGGCTCAGCTTTCCTTCAACACCGACACGCTGTGCTGAGACCCCGGGGCAGCCGCATTCCCGTCTGTGAAGTCACCGAACCCTTTTGGCCTCTCCCCTCCCTTTTCCCTGTGGAGCGGAGCTGCCGCAGCTGGAGGCACATGCCAGGGAGGACACAGTGGGCAAAGCAATGCTTGGATGGACCTCTTGAGCCACCATGGGTGGCCTTTGTCTCCTTCAGTTCCAGAGCAGTATCGCTGTGTGGTGACAGGGGCCATGGTCCTCGGCCTGTCCAGCAGGCACGTGCCATGGACGGAGACTGCAAAGGAAAGGACACAAGTTTGGCGCTAGCGCTGCCAGCCCCACATGCCTTGGGGCAGAGACACCCAGGCCTGTGAGCGGTGCCTTTGACTGGACACTTGTGTTGCACTCACCCCAGGGACCCTTGGCTGTGGGACCCTGCCAGGCCTGGCCCCATGGAGCTGGAGGAGGGATGACTGCTTCTGTATTGCCCCTGGCCGGCACTGCCCTGGGCACCACAGGGACAGGTCTGGTGTTTCACCCACAACCGATTTCTGTCATCGGTGGGATGTCGCTGGGGGTCTTGGCCCTGCTGATATGTCCTGCCCACCCTGGGGTCTGTCTACCCCAGCCCTGCCTGGCCTTGGGCACTGACTCCATCCCCAGGTAGCAGCACTCCTGCAGAGGCACGCGGGGGGGCAGAGGGGTATGTCACAGGGTATTTCACATGCTGGCACCAGCTGTTTTCCCCTCTGACCCTAACCACGTCCCTCCCCCTGCCTCCTGCCTGCCCTCACCATCCGCTTCGCCCATCACAGGGCATTGCTGCAGCTCTGCCATCTTTTTGCTGTGTCCCTTTCAGTGTCCCCTTGCCCTGGCACTCATTCCTCCGTGTCCAGCCCTGTACAGGAGCCACCTGCACTGGTTTCTTATTGTTGGGTCACTGGCGGTACTGGAAGAGGGGTTGCTTGCACCCCAGGATATCTTTGGAAGGTGGTAGTGGGTTGGCCTTAAGGTATGAGGTAGGGACAGTCAAAGTGGGCATGGGCACAGCTTGGCAGTGGTGCCTGGGGTGCTGGGGAGGGGAGGATGGACCGTGGCAGTGGGGCTGGCAGTGTCACTGGGCCAGCAGTGGACAGCCCCTCAGCCAGCAATGCCCCTCCTTTTTGCAGAGGGTCCTTCTGCCTTGTCACCCACAGGGACCATGTCCGGCGCCTACTGCTCTCAGCAACCTGCAGCTGTGCCCAGAGGCAGAGTGACAGCAGGGCCCGTGATGCTGACCCTGACCCCCAGCCAGCTTTGGCAGCAGCCCAGGGTGGCCATGCACCTTCCTGGGGAGCACGTGAGGCCCGGCTGCCCTGAGAGCTCTGCTCCCGAGCTGGCTGCCATGGGAGGTGTGGGGCACACGGCATGGGGAGGCCTCTTCGAGCCACCTCTGGCCCCACTCAGGCACAGGAGCAGGCCTGACCTCCACTGTCCTCGTGCCCCCCTGGTCTCACCAGCCTTGTATGCCACCTGCTATAGATTGTGATACAATATACAGTATTTTCAATAAGGGGAAAACTGGGGGGAGAAGCTCTATTTTCAGATTTTTCAGACCATATTTTTTTTAATGGCATATGGGAAACTGGCTGTTTCTGGGGTGGAGTGGATGGCACATGGGGGCAGCCCCCGGTGGCATGCCCTTGCTCCCTTGCTGGGCACATTCTGCCTTCCTGGGCGAGTGTAGGGGGACGAGCCAGCTCGAGGCTTGCCCTTTGCCATCAGGGAGAGGGCATGGTGTGATCTTTGAGTCCCCAGCTGTCGCTTCAGTGGTGGCACCCTGGGGACCCTGAGGCACACTGGGCAGCAGTGCTGCAGTGCTCTGGGCTTTGTCCTCACCCCACAGCTGCCACACTGCCCTGTTGCTCAGGACTCTGGAAGGGCACTGGCACTCCACTCACAGTGTCTCCCCTTTTCTCGGCCCTCCCCACCACCACCATGCCATTGTCCCTATGGCTTTGATGGTCAGTGGACATGCTCTGGTGCCCATACAGCCTGGATGGCCACGGTGGTCTCCCTGCCCTGGGCTCAGGGCTGCCTGGGCACAGACCCTGCTGGGGCCACCCCAAAGGTGGCAGCAGGGAGGGAGCAGGAGCGTAGGTGCCCCAGGGCATGTCCCCAGGGCAGGGGTGGCTGCTGCCTTAACACTGTTCACTTGGTTGAGCTTGGCCCTACTTCCAGCCTTGCCTCCCCCTGCACGTCCTTGGCCACCAGCCACGGGTGCAGCGCCAGTGCCACGCTCAGCCCCAGGCATGGGGCCTCTGAGGGGCGGGGAAGTCTTGGAGCTGCCTGTACATTGCTAGCAAACAAAAAAAAAAAAAGATGAAATGTGAAAATACTGATCATTTTAAATAAAAAATAATAACTGGATCCAGTGAGGCTCTGTGGTTGGTGATGGGTGGGAATGTCAGGTCTGGGTGCCTGGGAGGGATCAGGCTGAGGGGGGGGTTGGCAGTGCCCAGGGTGGGGGTGCGGGAGCCTGCTGTGGGCAAAGGGTCCTGGGCCCAACACAGGGGTGTGCCCAGTGCTTGGCATCATTTGGACAGTGGTGGGGTGGCTGGGGGTGCAGGCAGGAGCCGTGGCAGCTGGCAATGCCACCAGCCTCCCTCACCGGCTCAGGGCTGACAGCAGCTGCGGTGCAGGGGCCCCATGCCAGTGCGTGCAGGGGCCCCATGCCAGTGCGTCCCACCTGTGCCGTGGGGCCAGGTGTGGGTGGGAGCGGGCGCACCCTTTGGAGGAATGTGGGCTGGGAGGGGCTGCGGCTCCAGCTGGGGCACTCAGGGTGCAGCCAGCACTGTGCTGACAGCTGGCACCCAGCATGGCTGAGAAACCCCAAATCCAGCTCTTCATCAAGGTGAGGGGGGATCCTCAGGCCAGTGGGCACTGCTGGCTGCCACCACTGGCAGTGCTACAGTGGGGTGACCTGGCTGCCCTGCCCACCACAGTGCCCAGATGTGGGGAACTGGGGAGGTAATGGGCAGGGGGTCAGGCAGCAGGTAGGGAGTGGGGCTGGCAACAGGCGGTGTGCCAGGTAGCGGTCAGGTAGGAGTAGGACGGGCAGTGGGCAGCAGGCAGGCAAGGGGGGGGGCAGGCAGCAGGCATGGCTCTTCTCCACAGCACTGCCTGCTGCTGCCTACCCCGCAGGCAGGGGGGCTGTGAGGGCTCAGCCTGGGGAGGTCAGACTGGGATGCTCTCCACAAACCAGAGCCCAGCAGCCGCCCGGCCGGGGCAGTCTGTCCAGCTGTGCCAGGCAGGACAGGGCTTGCCTGGGATTGTGCCTGGGGGTGGCAGGGCCACCAGCATTGCTGTCAACTTCCTTTGGTGAACAGTCCCTGCTACTAGGCTGTCCCTGCCACAGCTGCCCCTGCTGCCACTGCTGCTGCTGCCCCTAAGCCCTGGCCCCCCTTGGCACTCTGAGGCTGGCACAGCCTGGGGGTCCTGTTCCCTGGGGGGGTGCCAGGGCCAGCACTCGCTGTGCCACGTGGCTGCTCTGGGGCACGGCATTGAGGCCCTGGGAGCACTCAGGGGCGGGGGGCATGGTGCCCTGCCTGGCATAGCAGGTGCCATGGACTGCAGCACAGCTTGCCAGCCTGTGTCAGCCAGGCTGGGCCGGGGCACGTGCCTTGCCACCCTCATCCAGGGCTGCCCCCACTGTGGCCATGCTGGGGTGAAGGGGCAGCTGAGCTCTCCATCTGTGCCCACAGGCAAGCGAAGACGGGGAGAGTGTTGGGCACTGCCCCTTCTGCCAGCGGCTCTTCATGGTGCTGCTGCTCAAAGGGGTGCCCTTCACCCTCACCACCGTGGACGTGAAGAGGTGAGTGGTGATCCTCTCCCAGAGGGTGCCAGTCCTCGGGCCAGGGCCATGGGCAGGGTAGGTGGGTGGAATGTCCCCAACAGTGTGGGAAGGGGTGTGTGAAGGGTGGGCACTATGGCATGCATGGAGCTTGTTGTACCCCTCCAAGTGCCCACCACTGCCTGGGGAGAGTAGTGGGTATTTCCCTAGGCACACACAGAGGCAGGAGCAGCCTAGGGGCACCACTTCATCCCTTTGCTTGGGACACACATGCACATATGAACACGCACACACGCACACACACATGTGCATGGGGCCAAGCAGAGCCCTGGACATGCCAGACATCAGCAGCATCTCCATCTCCCGCAGGGCACTGGATGTGCTGAAGGACTTCGCACCAGGTGCCCAGCTGCCTGTTCTGCTCTACAACGGCGAGCCCAAGACCGACACCGTGACCATCGAGGAGTTCCTGGAGGACCAGCTGGGCCCCCCCACGTCAGTGGCCAGTGCTGCCCTGAGAGGACTAAGGGGCCAAAGAGGGGCAGGACAGGCTGAGAGAAGAGGGGGCTCACAGCATGTGAGCCTGTTGGCCCCTGCCACCTGCCTCAACTGTGCCCACATCCCCACAGGTGCCCCAGTCTGGTCCCGCAGTACCGGGAGTCAAGCCTGGCCGGGAACGACATCTTCCACAAGTTCTCCGCCTTCATCAAGAACCCGGTGCCTGCCCAGGATGAGGGTGAGGATCGAGTAGGGAAGCACCCCGCGCATCTTTTCAAGTGTCACCCCCCCCCCCCCAAGCCTATCCTGGTCACACCGAGCGCCCTCAGTCCTCCGCATCTATGTGGGTCAGTGTCAGGTCTCTGTGGGAGGGCAAGGAGCAGGTGCCAGCCTGGGTAAGGTGGGTGCTGCCTGGGCACAGGGTTGCACTGGCAGGGGGCCACGGCAGAGCAGGAGCCCCTGCTGTGACCCAGCTGCCCTCCCCACAGTGCTGCAGCGGAGCCTGCTGCGGGCCCTGCTGAAGCTGGACGAGTACTTGCGTGCCCCTCTGGAGCACGAGCTGGCCCGGGACCCCAACCTCCGGACCTCCCAGCGACGCTTCCTTGACGGAGACCACCTCACGTTGGCCGACTGCAACCTGCTGCCCAAGCTCAACATTGTTCAGGTAAGCAGGGGCATGCCGGCACCCTGCCCTTCTCCTTTCCCTGGCATCTCCATTCCACTGGCCCCATGGTCTCACTTTCCTCTTGGTGTCTGTAGCAACCCCCAGCTCCTTTCACAAATGCTGTCAGCCCTGTGTCCTCTGGTATCCTTCTCCCCAGGAGCCCTGCCCAGCAAAGTGCCTTCCCAGAGATCCCATTCCCCTCTACATCCCCTTCTAAGTGCCAGCCTTCAACTGTGCAGTGCTGGGGATGTCCACTGGTCCTCTGCCTTCCTTCCCAGCTGGTTCCTTTCCTTGGCAGCTGGGCCCTCCTTGACACACAGTACCAGGCACAGTTCCCCCTGTTCCTGCCCGCAGGTCGTGTGCCAGCACTACCGCCACTTCGGGATCCCCAAGGACCTGCGGGGCTTGTGGCGGTACCTCAACAGTGCCAGTGAAACCAAGGAGTTCAAATACACCTGTCCCAACAGCCAGGAGATCGTACAAGCCTATCGCTCTGTGGTCCGTGCACCACAGTGAGCTGGGTATGCACCCCAGTGGGTGCAAGGCCAGGGTTGGGGTCAGGCAGGAGGTCAGTGCCCACCCCATTCCTGCCAGCACACACTTGGGAGAGCAGAGCATGAGCTGTGCCCCTGGCACCCAGGTGCTAGCAGTAATCTGTGGTGCACTGAGCCCCTTTTGTGCCACCCTCCCTCCCAGCCAGGACATGCTCTGTGGCCCCCGAGCATCAGGACTGGGGGCAAGGGGGCAAAGCCATGGGCACCATCAGTGCCAAAGCTGGGCCCTGCTGTGGGCAGGGGCAGAGCTGGGGAGGACAAGCTGCCCAGAGCACAGGGCAGCCCTGCAGCCTCTTGTGTGGGCACGTCATGCCACCCTCTCATGAGGGTCCAAGGCCCAGCTGTGCCTGGGCAGCAGGCACTGCAGGATGCCCTCACACCTGCACTGGGTGAGGGGACCCAGCATAGCCATGGAGAGCCCTGAGAACACAGTTCCCAGCACCCTGGGTGAGGGGAGCAGAGGGTACCAAGCCCCGGAATCTGCGGTTAGTCTGCTCTCGGGAGCAGATTTGGGGGTTGTGAAGTGGGGCAAGCCCAAGCCAAGCTTCAGAGCTCCTGGAAATCAATAAAGGCTTTGCAAGCAAGACCAGCGTGAGTCTGGAGTGACACACCAGTAGCTCTCCCTTACAGGGCTTTGCACTGACCTCCACTCTCTCTCCCAGTGCCAAGCAAGGCAGAGTGCATCCTCCCAGCTCTCTGGAGGGGTTGGGCAGGCTCTAACCACCCATCTGCCAACCCACTTGCAAAAAGCTGGCAGGGAAGGAAACTTCTCTGAGTCCCGGACCTCCGGGTTCAGCTGAAACTGGCCCAAGGCTTCCTGGGAAAGGGAGAGGCAGAATACACCGACGCATCCACAGAGACTGGCTGGCTAAAAACACCTTTACTGGAAAGAAGATAAGCACAGGCAATCCTTCCGTTCTGCAGCGATACAAAAGTTCCTTCCAAGCCCCACCAATTCAAGGAAAATGAAGTCAAGAGGTGGCCCCTGCCAGCAGGGAAGAGCTGCTGGGAAGAAAGCAACCACTGGTGTCTCCTCAAAGGCCCTGCCACCACCCCAGCGGAGGGTCAGCTGCCATGTGCTGATGGCTCTGTTGCCTCCCTGGGTGCAAGGGGCTCAGCTAGCCCCAGACGCAGGGCACTCTCTCCTCCACCCACGCGCATGCTGATAGGGCTCCACAGGGCTGTCATCAGGGCACAGGACAGCACCACTCAGGAGTCCTCGAAATTCACTCCAGATGACGCTTTCTTGCTGGGAGGAGATGGAGGGAGCATCAGAGCCCCAAGCCCCATGCCCCAAGCAGAGCCCATGGGGTCCCTATGCAGCCAAGTCCCAGCACTGACCTTTTGAAACCAGGGTTAATGAGAGACTCTCCCGGGACCTTCCTTTTGGCTGGCAAAGCTGAGCCAGCAGCCCTGTTCTTCCTGGGGCTGGGGTCTGCCTCAGTCAAGGATAGGCAGGATGCAGATTGCAGGTCAGCCAGGTGTTCTGTCAGCCCTGCCAGTCCCTCCAGGGCCAGGGTGAGCTTCCAGCAGCCCAGCCTGGCAGGGCCAGCAGCCACGGAGAGGAAGGGCCAAGCCTGGCCTCCTCTCCCAAAGGAGCCATGGACCTGCCCCGGCCCCCAGTCTGGAAGCACAGCAAAGCCTGCCCTTCTTCTGAGGCTGGTGATGACCAGCCTCTGACCTGAGCACCCCAGATACCCCGAGAGCCACCACAGTGAGCCCTGCCCCTGCTCTGTCGGGAAGGGCACCAGGACAGTGGGTGCCTGACAGCAGCCACAGCTGAGGGCACTCGGTGTGTGCTGAAGAGCACGTGAACACAGGACCAGCAGCCTCTGGGAAGGAGAAGGCAGGACAGCAGGACCAGGGCAGGTGCCCCTGGCAGTGCCTACCTGGCAGGAAGAGCTGCTGGCTCTGGGCAGTATTCTTCTGAGGGCTGCAGGAAGATGCCAGTGTCTCCACGGCTGCTGAGACAGGAGCCAGAGCCACAGCTTGTGACAACACACCCCAATACAGCATGCAGCATCCCAAGCCTCCCCAGCTAAACTGAGGCCTGTTCTCCTCTCAGTGCTCCCACCCAAACTGCTGCTGCCACAAAATCTTCCCAGACCCCTCAAATAGAGATGTCTGTAAGGTGACTCCCACATTCAGGATGCTGGTGTGGTGCTGGCCATGAGGACAGGGCTCTGTTTCCACCCAGAGACACACCGCTGTGTCCTCTGGGCCCCAGCAGGGATCCTCTGTCTGGGGGCTCTGGTGAAGACCCTGGCCAGCTTTAGGAACTGGCCAACTGAACGGGGAAGAGATGGCAGCAGCTCTGCTGCTGGCCCACTGGGACCGGTGAGGAGAAAGCACCTGATGTGATACTCGGGAGGCAAAGCCCTCTCCCACTGAGAGGCCCAAGGCTGAGCTGGGGCACGTGGGACACTTTGGGTGGGGGTGACGATCCCATGAAGGTGGCAGGAGCTGCCGGCCCTCCCCCGGTCCTCACACCTTCCAAACCCACCACGGACCTTCCAGGCGCCTCTCCAAGGTCTCGATGCAGCCGGCCATGCCGAATACCAGCGCCTGCAGCTGGCTGCGCGCCTCGGCGGCGGGCAGCTGGGCGAGGGCGACGGCCGGGCACCGCGGCTCCTCCAGCATCCGCAGCGTGGCCGAACTCGGGCCCAGGCTCAGCTCAGCGGCCCCGCGCCCCAGGGCGGCCCTGCAGGGATAGGGGGCGAGGGGAGCGGGGAACAGGGCGAGCCCGGGGTGAGGGGAGCCCGGGATGAGGGAAGCCGAGGGTAGAGGGTGTTGGGGCGGCGGCACCCACCTGAGCATCGCGCCGTGCTCCTCCGGCGGGCACCGCTGCAGAGAGGGAGGAGGAGGAGAGCATGTCCGACACGGCCTAACCCGGGCCCGAGTCCATCCCCGCCCCACTGGCACCCCGGCCTCAGGCCCGAGCCCCACCGCCGACCCCGGCCCCGGTACATACGCAGCCAAACGCCGGACAGCCGCCGAGATCCCCGGCCCAGACCTCCATGGCGTCGGTTACACTGCGGGAGGCAGCGACTCAGGCCGGGGTTGCTCGACCCCCGCCCGGCCCCGCTCCCGTTCCCGGCCCCCGCCCGCTCTCACCAGACAGCGCCGCCGGGCCGGCAGTAGCAGAGGAACCGGCCCGGCCCGGCTCGCAGCACGTGGAAGGGCCCGGCCGGTTCCGCCATCGCCGCGCCGGAAAGGGCGGGCGCGAGCGGCGGGTCCCGCCCGAGGCCGCGACAGGAACCAACAGCCCCGCCATGGTGAACTTGGGGCTGCGGCGGGTGGAGGATGATGTGGCTGCCAAGCACCCGGTGCGCCCTGCGGGGGACGGGCTGGGGGGCCCGGCTGTGCCGGTGGGGCCGGGGCTGCGGGGGCCGGGCAGAGCCCGGCTGTGCCGGTGGGGCCGGGGCTGAGAGGGCCGGGCAGGGCTCCAGCCCCGGCGCTGACGCATCCCCGCAGGCGCTGCAGCAGTACGCGGCTTGCCAGTCCCACGCCTTCGTGAAGGGCCTCGGCACCTTCCTGGCAGGTACAGCCCCGTCCAGCCCCCCTCCTCGGTTGTCCCCGGCCGCTCCCCGGGGGCAGCGGGGACGGCCGGGCTGTGTTCGGTAACCCCGGCCCCGGTCTCGACAGGCAGCGGAGCCACCTTCGCCGTGCAAAAGCTGGCGCGGCAGAAGCTGCCGTACAGCCCGCAGTGGAGCCTGCTGCTGGCCATGGGTGAGTGCCTGGTCCGGGTGGTGCTGCGGACAGAGAGGTGTTTGCCCTTGCTGTGGGGGGCTCGTCCCTAGCTCCGGTCACCTCTCGACGCCCCGGCCCCGGGGGTTCCGGAGGGTTCTTGGGCAGCTGCATCAGGTGCTGTCCCCACCGAGGTGCTGCTGGCGCTGTCAGAAGCACCTCGGCCTCCCCAGCCGCAGGGTCCCTCGCGAGCTATGTGGTAACCAGAGCTGAGACACAGAAATGCTCCGACTTCTGGATTTATCTGGAGACAGGCAAGTCCCCACAGCAGCTCGCCGTGACTGGTGGGGTGTCTCAGCCCACAGGTACGTTCACAACTCCCTGTTGCTCTCCCCTGGCTTGTCATGCCTGGTTCTTCCCTGCTGCAATAATTAGTTTGCTATTCCTGTCTCATAATTAAACTGGTGACTGTGTAATTGCCAAAATCTCAATGTAAGTCCCACACTGGCACACCGCATCCGAGGAATGGGAGCAGAAGGACATGTGGTGGCTGGAGCTCCCTACCTGATCTCATAGTTCCCATGTCCCGCTGTGTTCTGGGCACAGCGGTACCTGAGCAGACCTGGAGATGTGGGCTGGGTGCACTCGCTGCTAACTGCTAACTGGTGCCCTGCCTGCTTTGGGGATTCACAAGAGCCAGCATGAAGGGCTCGTTTGCTGGAAGAGGACGGAGAGGGTAAGGGACGGAGAGAGCAAATGAGGTGTAGAGAGGTTTATTACTGCTCCGTAGAGTGGATAGAGCTGGAGGGGCACTAAGAGAGGCACTGGACAGTTCCCATGGCTGCTTGCTGCTCTCTGTCACATGTACCTTGAGCTCCCAAAGCACCTTGAGGTCCCAAAGTTGGGCCCACCTGAAGAGGCTTTAAACACTTCACTAGGGCTCTGTGGTTCTCTCTCTGCCCACCCTTGGCAAACACACCAGGGTAGTTGGAGGTCCAGGGAGCTTGTACTTTCTGTTGCAGAAAATCTGCTCAGCGCAGAGGACAGGGACAGCGCCGCGCTGCCGGTGAGGAGGAACAGGTATGGGGATGTGGTGGAGTAGCCGGCAAAGCACAGCAGTCTGTACCTGTGTCCCACTTCAGCCCCTGCTGCCTGCCCAACCTGCCGCTGCCCATGCTGCCTGTGTGCCTGGTAGGCTTGATGGCACTGTTGGGAAGCTCAGAGGACTTGATCCTGCAGCGAGAGTGTGGTGGAGGCACCACAGGGATCACTGCTGCCCACCTCATGGCCTCTGAACATTGCACTGAGGGTACAATAAAAGTCACGAAGTGAAGGTGCTCATTGTGGATGAGGTGAAGGCCGGCAGTGGGACAGGCAGAGCAGGTGGTGAATGTCACCCCGAGGGAACAGGTGGCACTCACACTCTATTGGCACGTGGATTGCTGCGAGCTGGCTCTAGGCACGGGCAGGTCTGGGCTAAGCTATGAGGGCAGAGCTGTTGCTTTCTGTTACCCTGAACCCAGCCAGTCCTCATGTCCCTACCCCTGCAGCAGCAAGGCTTTTCCCACCCACCTGAACAGGGCCGGGCTGAGCCCCATAGCTGGGTGGCCTCTGGGGTATCCTCTGCCCCTGCAACAGGGGTGACCATGTGCCCAGGGCCCCTCTCTGTGGTGCCCACCTGTCACCGGCCAGGGCACGTCATCTGGCCAGTCCCAGATTGCCCATCCAGATCCATAACCAGTTGGCAAGGATATGGTACTGTCTCAAATCCCATGCACAGAGAGGGGCATGTGGGGTTTTTCCTAATGTCAGACTCCAAGTCCTAACTAGGTAAACTGGCTGCTCTTGGTGGATGTCCAACTCTGCTTCAGCTGCATCTGAATTTCTTAGAAGAGGAAATGCAGCCTGGATTCTGGAAGGTACCTGGGTTCTTAGAGCAGTGTTTCAGCTTCAGGGACCAGAAGCGCCTCTTCCTTCCGTGTGAGATGTGGAGACAGACCCTGAGCCTCACTCCACCATGGGAGGGAGTCCCTGTGATGGGGAGATGAGGGGTCTGGGGAAGAAACTTGGGTTTAAGGGTTCAGAACATCATCTGAACTGGAATCAGGTTTGCCTTGTGCAGAGAGATGGGGAGCAGCCAGCGGAACAGCTGAAAATAAAGTGCTGCTGGGAACGGGTGGGTTAAGCCAAGCACAGCATTCCAGGAGCTCAGCCAGAGCAAGGAAGGGTGTTGGGAAGTGAGCAGACCTGCTCACCAGAGCTCGTGCTGCCGGCAGGAGCAAAGAGGGCAGCAAGAAACCACAACTCCCTACAGCCACTCCTCTCTGGAGTGTTTGGGGAACGTGCAGGGCGGGGGGAGGCTTCCTGATGGATTGGAGAGCTGGGACTGGACCCACACAGCTGTCAGGTGCCAGATGTGTCACGGTGTCTCTGAGCTGCCAGTGACTGTACCAGGAAATGTGGGTGCCCTGCTTGGGCACCAGCACTGGGGCCCGGGAGTGGAGGCCTGCCAGCAAGTTGTCCGTGCGTGGGAGCTGTGGCAGTGAGGGGCAGCTTGAGCGCTGCCTGCTCCTGGCTTTGGGGTGACTGCACCTCCAGTTACGGGGAAACTTGAACTCAATGAGTGTGGCTGGCTGGAACTCCTCCATCTCCAGGTGGCCCTTGGTCTGGAGTGAGGTTTCCAGCCCACCTCAGTCCATCTTGGGGGGTCTCCAGGCTGGTACAAACAAACAAATAAACAAAGTCATGATGGTGTCCCAGCACTGGATGGGCTGGAAGGGATAAGGCCTTCGGGCAGAGCCTGACCCTGGCTCTGCTAGGCTGATCTGCCTGTTGCTGATCAGGAGCCACCAAGCCATAGCAGTGGTTACAAAGGTTTATTTCAGGTTATAAAAAAAACCCCAAACAGACAAAATCAAAGCTTCTGCATCTTTGCATGTCCCTGTTCTTAACTGGAAATGAAGATGCATCCCCCCAGCTGCCCGGCATAGGGTGTTGGCAGGCTCAAATGCCAGTGCAGAGCAAAGCCCGGCCCCCACAGCAAGCCCATCGCCTCTGTGCTGGCCATGGCCATGCACCACGGAGCTGCCGGCACCGGGGGATGGAGGAGTGGCAAAGGCAAGTCTAGCATAGGAACCACAGGGATGGGGAAGGCACCATGTGTGGTTGCTGAAGTGGGACCTGGAAGCTGCTGGCTCCCCACATCTTGTTGTTGTTAAGCCCTTACCCAAAGCTGAGAGCAGTGGAAGTCTAGGCCAAGATTTGGCTTTCAGGAAGGTCAGTGGGGTTTGTGTGCTGGCCAGAAAGACAAGTGTGGGCTCTGGGTGCTGCCCAGAGCTCCCCAAGAGGCAGGGCTGTTGCTCCAGGGACAGGCTAGCAAGGTCAGCTGTTAAGACTGGTATAAATAATGTTCCCCACCCACCCCCATACAAATGAAAATAAATCCTGCTGTTGCCTTGGCTCACTGGCCCAGTCCAACTCAGTTCTGGTGGCAGAAAGATGTCCCAGCTCTGAATGTCCCATTCCCAAACCTGCTGCCGCGTCCAGCAGTGCTGGGAAACCCTTCCTCTTCTGTCCCTCCTTTCCTGCAGCTTGAGGGCAAGGGGAGGGCAAAAGGGGACAGCTTTCCTTCTGGGACAGTGTCAGGCCTTGGAAGAGGACACTGAGCACTCGCTGCATCCCAAGTGTTCAGGCCATGGAGACTCCGGCAGGTAGGATGGTGCTGGGTCCTGCAGACACGGCCCACCCAGTCCCCACCATCAGATCGCACTGGACTTGCTGCGCCGGAGCAGGCAGATGGCAGTAACCAGGGACGTCAGGGTGGTGACCACAAAGAGCAGGATGAGGAGGACCCAGTAGTTGTACAACATGCTTTTGTGGGAGGAGGGCTTCTCTGCTGGGATCATGTTGGTGAGGTTCAGCATGTAGCCCAGGGCCCAGCCAATGGAGGTTTCTCCTGCCTGTGGAAAGAGCATGGCATGGTCATCCAGCCAGCCAGCCCAGCTCTGTGGGCCTCAGGAGACCTTAGATGTCTTTTCTAACTTTAACGATTCCATGATTCTAAGATCATGGAGTCCAACCACTAACCCAGCACTGCCAAGGCCACCACTAAACCATGTCCCCAAGTACCACATCCACATGTCTTTTAAATCCCTCCAGGGATGGTGACTCTTGCTTCCCTGGGAAGCCTGTTCCAATGCCTTAACGCCCTTCCTGTGAAGGAATTGTCCCTATGATCCAACCAAAATGTCTCCTAGTGCAACTTGAGGCTGTTTCCCCTTGTCGTGTCACTTGTTACCTGGGAGATCTCAACCCGTACCTGACCTCACCCTCTTTTCAGGTAGTTGTAAAGAGTGAAAAGGTCCCCCCTGAGCCTCCTTTTCTCCAGGCTGAGTCCCCCCCAGCTCCCTCAGCCAGTCCTCATTAGAGTTGTGCTCTAGCCTTTTCAGGGACCACCTCAGTGTCAGCCCAAGGGAGGAGAAGGGTGTGAGGGACTCAGAACACCCTGAGCTCTTGCTTGCCCATGGATCCAGTCAACCCAGGGACAGAGCAGTGACCATCCTGTGCTAAAGTGGGCTCATCCCATGGGAGCAGAACCTTGTCTGCTCAGTTCAGTCCTGATCTCATTGCCCATCCCATGGTGTGTGCAGCCAAAAGTGGGATCCTGCCCTGAGGTAACTTCCCAAAAAGCCTAAGCAAAGCATAGTTTGGGATGGCTGGTGTCTTGAGGGCCAAGGAAGGGCTGAAGGACCTCACCCCACCCTACAGCAAGCTCAGCTCATTTTTTCCCATTCCCCGGGAGATCCAGTCAAAAACTGAGAGTTCTGTCCTGCCCCAGTTCCCCAAGATCTTCCTTCACTCTGCTTGGCTCTTTCATGGTGTAGAATCATCTCCTGCCTAACTCCAGAAAGATCCCGTGGAATGGAGATGTGCTTTGGTGCTACTCACTTTCTTCTGGAAGACGATGTTGGGAAAGGAGTGGTTGTTGAAGTTGTAGCCTCTGGTGGTGAGCAAATACACGAACGTGCTGACAGCACAGTAATCTGGCAGCCTCTTCTCCAACTTGGGGGCTTTCTGGAGTAGCTGGGTGGGATGCATGGAGGGAAGGAGAAGAGGGGTCAAGCCAGCAGCGGCCAGGCTTGTGTCTGTGGCCTGAAGCTCTGGGTGGTTGCATCTGTCAGGCCAAGGCTGCCCATACCCACCTGAGCCCCTCCTGGTCCCATGTGGGAGCTGTCACCTGCCTTACTCCTACTCCGTGGGGGCCAGAACACCCAGCCCCCTCCAAGGGCTACTCTCAGAGCCTGGGTTATGCCCCCCACAAAGCAGCCCCCTCTTCCCTGCTGTGCCTAGGGAACCCACCTCACTCCAGCTGGTGGCACAGATGGTCTCCGCAGCATCCTTCAGGTCACTGGGCAGGTGCACGGGTCTCTCCATCACGGTCTGGATGAAGTCCACCGTGTAGAAGAATGCAGAGAAGGCCTGATGGAGGAAAGGGAGCAGCTGTTGGACAGGTTCTTTCTCTGACCATGAACAGAGACTGACTGGTGTGGTGAGCACAAACCCTCCCCTTGCAGAGCTGGGGGCCTGGCTTTGCTGCCATGTGATGCTGGGGGTGCTGGGGACAACCTACCCACCCGGCAGCTGGGTCGCCACCCTGCTGCAGGCCGGGACTTACAATGAAGTTTCCTGAAACCTTCGGCTGGAAAACGCCATCAAAGGAGCAGTGGGAGAAGGAGCAGGTGGTGAAGTCGAAGAGCTTGCTGACATGCAGAGCACAGAGGTTCCCGTTCCCGGTGCCAAACAAGGTGACGGTGGTGTTGAGGACAAGGTTTGGCCTCCCCTTCTCTGTGCAGGGGCTGTCATAGATGCTGCTCAGTGACAGGCTTCTGTTGTAGCCCATGGGCCAGCAAGGATTGGGAACAGTTGCTTGGTAGCTCTCAGCCTGCCAGAAGAGGGACACTCAGGATGCACAAGCTGTACCATAGCCCCAGCTCCCCCCTGGAGCTTGAGCAGCGAGACATGGAGCAGTTGCCACAACTGTCTCAAGATGGCTTGGGGTATCTTGGCTCTAGCCAAGGGGTGCATCACCTTATGGAAATGGTGGGTGGAAGCCCTGGGAACACAGGAGAGGGTTTGGAGAAAAACCCAAGAGTTGGCTGGGAAACCCAGCTGGCTCAGGGCTGGGGGACACCCCTGTGTAAACACCAGGGTGAGGGGGCAACTGTGGGGTTGTGACAGCCAGCATCCACATCAAGCACATGCTGTACCTGGAGGAGCTTGGAGAACAGCCTCTTGAGGAACTGGTCCCTCCCGTAGCAGAGGAAGCTGTGGGTGTACACTTTGTACACTTGGCCATACAGCTTCAGCATCACCTCGTTTCTGGGGTTTTCAATAGTGTCCTGGGTTTCAAAGGTGATCTGTGTGGAAGCACCCCCAAAGTCCATGGCTCCCAAGGTCTTCCTGTGAGGCTGGATCCATTCTCCAAGCCAGCCACGCTGAGCCAGGAAGACAAGAGTGAGCATAAGGATATGATGACCTGTGGGACAGCCCAGCCACCACAGCCATCCTGCTGGGTTGTCAACTGTCCCCTGCCCACCTTGATGAAGTTCTCCAGGAGGTAGTTTGCAGTGACCCAGCCAAAGACCCCTTCCTCTTCCCCTGACAGAATCTTTGCCCCCCGGAAATCAAAGGGGTATGTCTTCAGCGTGGCTGCCACAGCTCTGAGAACGGCGTCTGATGCCTGTGGGTCCGCAATGCTGTGGGCCAGGTGAGAAGGCAGAGTGATGGAACTGCACTGGGGTGCAGCAAGTGGGATCCCCGCCAGTGCCCAGAGCCCTTGGGGACTAGCACTGCCTCAATAGGGGGGTGGGAGATAGGTGAGTCCTTGCCTGGGTACCTACAGGGATGTCCCCCAGAAAACCCCAGCTAATTCCCCTTTTCTCTGCTGGACAAGGCAGGTAGTGGGGATGGAGGTGTGCTCCCTCTTCCTGGGACAATGGGATCCATCCCTCCTGGGCTAGGTGAGGGGAGCACAGCTCCCTCTGTGTGCTTTCTGGGGGTTGATTATTGATTATTTTCACTGTGCCCTGTCAGGGTGACAATGGGTACAGGGGGATTTTCCTCCTAGCTAGACAAAAAGTCTGAGTGGGTTATCCTGGTGCCAGCCCCACACCAACCCCTTTCCACCAGTTCTTTGCTGGCTGTGCCCTGAAGAGCATATCTTGTTCTGAAAGGCAGGACCACCTCTGCAGGGGACATGGAGCTGGGCACTTGGGTGGAAGGAGCTTTGCCCGCAAAGGGGCAACATTTCAACTGTCTTTCACCACCTCCACCACTGCTGTGTGTGGCAAATTGGCACGGCAGGGTGACGTGGCACAGCCCCCTGAGCAAGCACTCACTTGAGCAGGCGCATGCCAGCTGTGGCACCCAGGTAGAGAGGGGTGGTCATGTGCTTCTCCTTGGGCACGTCTCTCAGGGCCTGGTTCAGGCACTGCTCCAGGCTTGTCCCGGCAGCTGGAGGGTTTGAGCTGTAGCTGGAGATGCCAGGACCTGCAGAGAGGAAACAGCAATGCTCCCTGTGGGTGGGGGGGATGGTGCCCAGTGGGCAGCTTTGCCCCCCTCCCAGGGTTTCCAAAAGGCAGGTTTCTGTGAACATGGAGCCCACATGGAGCCGTCCAGGGTCCAGCCACACCGCATCCCCTGCTGGCTGACAGCCTGGGGAAGGTTGATTAATAGAGAGTAGAAAACCAACCCTGGCTCCTCACTGGGATAGACAGGGAGCTGGATTGTTTCCTGGTGGTTCAGTGCCTGCCAGGAAAAGATAAACCACTAGAATGCATGGCTGCAAGCCTTGGGGGGAGTTGGGAGAGGTTTCGGGAATAGAGCTGAACCCCTTAGAACACTTCACTGCACTGGTGAGTACAGAGAAAGGCAGCTGGGCATGGCAGGGGCACTCACACCATGGTGCCCTGCCACAGGGACATGACAGACCACGCCATCAGCCCTGGCCCCAGACCAGGGCCAGCCCTTACCCTCCACATCGCACATGCCATGTTCGCTGACCACTCCAGTGTCGTTCTCCTTGTCCGCAGGCCACTTGTACACAAACATGGCGGTGTGGGAGGACCCAGCGTCCAGCACGATGCCGTACTGCGGGGGGAAGGTTGTGGGTCAGGCCTGGAGGCGGGAGGCCCCCAGCTGCTCCAGCCCTTCCCAAGGGAAGGCACTAGGGCTCAGTGCACAACCGCTCCTACCCTGGCAGTGCCCAGCATCTCCAGAGCATCATCTGGCAAAGGTGAGCTCTGCTCAGCCCAGCCTGGCACAGCTGTGTCCACACTTGCCTGCACAAGGCACTGCCTGGGATACAACTAGGAGCGGTATACTGGCCATCCTGGGATGCTGCTTGGAACGGCATGGGGACTCGGGCTTTCTGGGCACCGGGACCCCCTTGAGTACAGCCTGGGGGACTCTTCCCCTGCTGCAGGCTCCCATCTCTCCAGCATCGCTCCTTGCTGCCTGCATCCATGCTGAGCCATGCCAGCAGGTCCCTGGGGCCAGTGGCAGGGAGGGACACCTGGAGTGGCCCCTTGGGATGTACTCACCAAAGAAGGGCAGCCAGGCACCTCATCCTTCCTGCCCTTGTATGGCTTGGCCATTCTCCGACTATAAATAACCCTGCTCCTCCTGCCAAAAAAGGTTACCCAGCTCCCAGGGAGGGGACGCTCCACATGCTGCCTGCAGCCCCCCCCAGGCAAACCTTTCTGCCTGACCCCCACTGCCTTGGGCTTGGGGCTGCCCACACTGGCCCCCGCTGTGCCCCCTTGGGGCTGTGAGTCTGGGGGGCAGCAAGGCAGGACCCAGCACTGTCCCAGCAGAGCATCTCTGGGGTGAAGCCATCTAAGGGTTGAACCTCGTACAAGGCTTCATCTGCTCCTGCCTTGCCCAGACCCAGGGCTAGAGTGGGCAGCTCCTCTCGCTGCCTGGCTCCTGGGAACCACCCCAGCCCTGCCTGCCATGGGTGCCCCTATCCCCTGGTCTTGGCCAACTCAGGCAGTGTAGTGTCAGGGCAGAGGGCAGGGGTTCCACTTATAGGTAGATCTCATTCCCCCATGAACCCATGGCCCCACACCAGTCCCACACCCTGCTTCCCCAAGGGACCATTTCACACCCGTGACCTGCCCCCAGCCTCCCCCAGTGACTTGCTTGCCCTGGGCCAAAAGCTACAAAGCAGCAGAGAATCCCCCTCTGTGGCCAGGTTGGGGCTGGTGTGCCACAGCACTGGTGCGAGGGATCAGCTTCCAGTGCTACCAAACCCTGCAAATGGGAGGAAAGGGGCTCTGACAACTTCTCCCAACACCCCAACCTAATCCTCGGGCTGGGTGCTGGGGTGAGTGTTCCGCGCAGGCTCAGGGGGCTCTCAGCACCCCTTCTGCCCACTGCAACATGGGCCATGCACCCCCTGGCACCCCAGTCCCTCCTCGCCATAGCACCCTCTGCACCACCAGATGGGGAGTCACCCACCAGCCCCTGTGGATGCACCTCTGCAGCACATGTGCCCACGTACCCTGCAGCCACCATGTCCCCGGTTTCCTCATGTGGCAGCACACCACCCCAGGTATCACCTGGAGTGACAGGTGGCAGGTGACAAGGCTGTCCCCAAAGGGAAACCATTGACAAGTCACCCCCAAAACTGATGCTGAGTGCAGCCAGGACCCTGGGAGCGGTCTCCAGCTCTGGGATGCCATTGAGGGGCTGCAGCCTGCAGAGGGGGATAAGGCTGGAGACAGGGATATCTACATGGTGGTAGGGGCTGAGAAATACTGGAGTGTGAGGCAGTGAGGACGACCCACAGAGCCAGGGATACCTGGTGCCACACATCAGGAATGGGGTCAGCTTGGGAGGGAGATGCTGGGGACACCAGACCAATGCCATGGCAGGAACAGACATGACCACGTGGCTGACTCCAGGGTGAGCAGACCCACCACCTGTGACAGGGGGAAACCTAGTTCCAGGGGGTTTCCTCCTGCCTTCAGAAGGGCTGGCTCAGCTACGCCCTGCTTCTCACCCCGCGGAGAGCTGGTGCGGGGGTGCATGCATGGGGGTGCACACCTGGGGTGGGGTTGCACGTGTGGAATGTATGCGTGCATGTAGTGTGCATGCTGCAGGTGTGCACGTGTGTGTGCATGGGCATACACGTGTACAAATTCAGGTGTGGAGATGGGTGCATGGGGGTGCCTGCGAGTGTGCACAGGCGAGGTGTGTGTGCACACAGGTGTGCCAGCATGTTTGTGTGTGTGTGTGTGCGCACGTGGGGGCACCTGTGGCTGTGTGTACATGCCTTTAGGAGGGTGCATGTGTATGGGTGTGTAGAGGCACACCTGGGGAAGTAGGGCACACCTGGCTGCAGGTGGGTGGCAGTGAGGGGCAGCATGGAGCCTGTACCTAGGACAAGCTCTATGCAGAGGTGACGTGTTGCAGTGACAGTGGCAATGCTGGGGCAGGCTGCAGAACCAGCTGCTCCACGTAGGCACATCCTAGTGCCCTTTGCTGTCAACACTTGTGGATTGGGGTTGGGGGGGGGGGTCTCTCTTCTCGGACCCCCAGCCCATTGCTGCCAAGTGTGGACTGGTGGGCGAGAGACATCCTGTGGGACCCCTGGCTTTGGTGGCAGAGGCAGCAGCACTCGGCTCAGCTGAGATAACGTGCAGCAACGTGACCAGCCACAGAGAGTGCCTGGTGCCCAGCCAGTTGCTGCCCTATAGCCCCTCCAGCAGGGGGGGCAGGGTTTGGCACTCCAGCCTGTCCCTGCAGAGGAGCCGTCCTAGCTGGCAGCACTGGTGGTGGCGAGCAGGGGTGGACGCCATGTGCGCAGGTGTGGTCTAGTAACCATGGCGGTGTTGGATCAAGGGTTGGACTTAGTCCCTTCATGCACACATAGAACCATACAATCATAGAATCAACTGGGTTGGAAAAGACCTCCGAGATCATCGAGGCAGACCTGGACAGCCAAGAGCATCCCAGCAGTGAAGGAATGTCCCCTCCTCCAGACCCAAGGGTACCACATGTCTCCAGCATCCACATGGGAATCATGGATGAGATCACCCACAGCGGTGCTGCAATGGTGCCAGTTCCTGGCCCAGAACCTGCGCCTGGGCATCAGAGCCACTGCATTCCCCATCTGGCAGCAGCGTGTGCTGCCATGCGAGCACGAGTCATGGCTGAGCTGTGGGCACGGGCAGGTGGGCTGCAGGGGCCCTGCAGGTGGGAAGCCCCAGGAGGGAGGACAAAATTCCATTCCCTTAGTGATTTGCAGCATAAGCACTGCCCTCAGCTCTGCCTGCTGAGCTGCCCTGTGCCTGCCAGCGAGCACACTGCAAATGAGGGCTAGGGAGACATGAGGATGCCCTGGCATACTCCCGCACCGGTGCCTGGCTCCCATCACCCTTCTCATCTGCCCTTGGCATGCTTGTCTGCCAGCACCCAGGGCTTCGCAGGGTCACATACGTGTGGGACAGTCCCCAACCCCAGCATCTCCTGATGGCACAGGGATGACAGATTTTTCTATCAGGACCTCCTGACCAGACCCTGGTGATGCTGCAGGGCTGAGGGACATAGAGGGGTCCCCGTAGCAGCCCCACGCTGGTAAATTTTCCCAATGCCAGCCCTGGCCCTGCTGCCTCCTGGGTCACCCATGGCCCCATAGGCTCTGCCTCAATGCAGCATCACTCAGCCCAGCCCCAGCCAGCGCTGCTCAGTCCTAAAGCCCCTGCAGAGAGGACACAGAGAACAGTGATGTCCCCAAAGGCCACGGGCAGGGCTCAGGGCTCCTGGTCAGTGCATGGCTCTGCCCAGAAATGTCCCCACACCAGGGTAGGAGGCGGATGGGGACACTGAGAGTGCCTCATGTGCTGCAGCCTGGCACCATGCCCTATGGACATGCCCAGGACTCCATCTCCCACCCCACAGGCTCTCCAGGCTGCCCCATGGTGCATGTGGGGTCAGCCCTGCACCCCAACATCCTGCCTCCCTCAAGGGTGGCGACACCATGGGGCACCCAGATTTACAGGTTTCCTTCCTGCTGCAGCAGCCACAGCACTGCCAGCATGACTGGCATGGGAAGAGCCCACAGGTCATCAAAATGGCCACCAAATACATTTGCCAAAAGAGGGAAGAAAAGGGTTAGGGAGAGGAGGCAGCATCTCAGGGCTATCAGGCCATGATCCCCACTGTGGACCCACAAGGGAAGTGGGATGCTACTCCGCTGGGACCAGTCCCTCAGCAGCCAGATAACTAATCCAGGGTGGCATTAGGACTATCTTCCAAGCAAAGGAGCTGGAAAGGGAAGATGTGGAGCTATAGCTCAGCAGGGAACAGCACTATCACCCAGCAGCTAATGTGGACTGAGCCACCACGGACCACGTCTTGCCCAGGTGGGTGAGAGGACGTGCCCTGAGTCTCCCACAGCAGGACTGACTTCTAAATGGTGTGGGCATCTTTTGGGCTGAGTTAGACTAACATAAAGTTCCGCATTGCTAAAACAGCCCTGAGCTTTGTGCAGAAGCAACTTCTTAGTGCCTGCCGGGTGCCAGCCCTATGGGAACAGGCGCTGCTGGACACCAGTGCACAATGCTGGACTTGTGACACTTGGCAGTCCAGGAACTCTGAGTCCCTGGGTTGGGCAGTGCAGCCTTGGGCGGAGCAGGGCCAGGACCCACGTGAGTGTTCAGGGATGCTCATCCCCAAATCGCAGCACTGCCTGCAGACTGGAAAGTGCTACCACCCAGAGAGAGAAAAAACAAAAAAAACCACAACACCTAAATTTCTGGGAATTCATTTGGCTTAAAACCAAAGTTCCATCTTGGAACCGGAGGAAGAAAGGCTTTCCAGGCTGACCCAAGTGCTACATATGGGGGTCTTGGTACCAATCTAATTCCCCCATGTCCCAAGATATAAAATCCACTTTGAAACCAGCAGAGGCATGCCCGAGATGCCCCAGCATGTGGCAATGGGTGGCAAAGAAAGGTGTCACAGGGAAGAAGTTAATCATTGCTAGTTATACTAACAGCAGTGAGGATCATCTTTGCTAAGCCAGCTCATCTTCTGATCCTAATCTTCATTACATCTGACAAACCCAGAGAGAAGGCAGCACATCTGGCATACAGGCTGGCTCAGAAAGTTTCCATGCAAATTGCTTGGGATGAGAAAAAGGGGGGTTTAGATGAACCATCTTCCAGGACAAGAGCCTGGGACTGTTTTAAAACAAAAGACTTAAAGTACAAAAGAGGTACTTGGCCAACAAGAAATTGTTCGGGGAACTTCTTTCAGCATCTGAATTTATAATGAAAAAGAAGAAAAAAAGCAGCTCGCATTCAAAGGGAAGTGCATTTGTCACCCAGCAGCGCTGGCTCAGGCGATGCAGCAGAGCCCGGGGAGCTGGGAGATGCTGGGGTGCGCCGTGGAGCCCTGACCCAGGCAGAGCTGCAGCAGCAGACGCTGACACGGCTGTTCTGATCTGGAGGGCTGCTGTCTTTCCTTGTGTCCAACAAATTCCCTTCCTAAAGCGCAGGTCTGAGGCACCAGGGATGGGCGGCCGGGGTTCACGCAGCCGGGGGTCCCGCACGGGGGTGACACACTGAGGGTCTCGCGCCCGTCCCTGCGCACCCGGCGGGGGCTTCTCCCTGCGACCCTTCTCGCAGGTCGGGGGCCCCTCAGCCCCGGCGCCTCCCATGACGCTGGGGACCCCCTGATGCCGGAGCCTCTCCTGCACGGGCATTCCCGCACACCGGCGTGCACACGGCGGCTCCCCCAGCCCGCGGGTGCCTGGGACCCCGCCGGTGCCCGCCGCCCCGACCACCCCGCGCACGGTGCCGCCCCGCCGCCCCGCTCACCTTGAAACCCGGAGGGCCTCGCGTGTCCCCGGAGCCGAGGAGCAGGAGGAGGATGCCCAGGAGGCAGCCGAGGGCCAGCATCAGGAGCAGGGCGGCCAGACGGCGGGCCATGGCAGGGCCAGACAGGTGAGCGGCTCCGCGGAGGCTGCGGCGGCTCCTGCCGCTCCTCCTACCCCGCCTCCTCTTCGCCCGCCTCTCCCGGCTGAGTCACCGCCGCCCCGGCCCACCCGGGCGGGACACCGGGCTCCGGGGCACTGCGGGGGGCGGCACCGGGCTGCGGGTCCCGCGGCTGCCCCTGTCGGATCTTCCTGCCCCCCCGCCCTGGGACCAACCCCATCTACCTCTCCCGGGCACGGTCCTTGTCCCCGGGATCAGCCCCAGCCCGGCCCCTCGGACATCACTGTCACCGGGGGGCTCAGCCCCATCCTGTCCCTCCTCCCTGGGCACAGTCTCTATCCCTGGGATCAGCCCTAGCTACCCCTCCGGGCACAGTCCTTGACTCCAGGCTCAGTCCCATCCTGCCCCCACCCTGGGGCTTAGCCCATACATGGGTTCAGTGGGAATGTCAGAACACCCCAAGACACAGAAAAGCTCCAAGAGTCTCACAGCTACCATGATTTAACAACTATGGCTGTGTTATCACTTTTAATCATCACAAGTTCATGACAGCCCTGAGGAGTCCAGACACATATGGAGGCTGTTTTTAATATGGTCACAAGTGAATAACGTGATGCATTTGCACATGGAGCAGTGAGCCAAAGGAGGTTGGGCTCCTGGCTCCAAGAAGGACATTTGGAGCTTGCTTACACAATGGGATAAAACAGTGAACAAAATAATAAACAAACAGATATCACTAAGGAGAGGAGGCTGGAGGACACAGCTCCCAGCGCAGCTGTGTTGCAGGCTGAGGGTCACACCTTCACACTGAGGGTGTGAGCTGATGCTCCTCGCACCCCGCTTCACTTCTATTTTTTGAAGCAAGGCGCTTTCCTGCCACTCACAGCTGACCCATGCATGGCACCAGTGCTGGATCTTCTGCAGAGCTTCCTGCCCATTGATGTGGTATTGGAGTGCAGAGGTGCTTGTGGGGCTTAGCCTGTGCTGAGGGCTTGTGATGCAAAAGCCCTCTGCCCTGACCTGCCTCTCCACTGCAGAGGTTCTGCTGCTGGAGGTCTCACAGGGAGCAAGCTCCAGTGTGACAGCAGTGACTGGCAACAGAGTCTGGGGAAGAAAATGTCTCAATAGGGACACAGAGGGTGACCCTTGCCACAGCAGTGCCTATCACTGCAGCTTCTCTGCAGGACTGTTGTGTTCACCCTGTCGGTCTGTTTGTACGGTGTTTTACCTGCTCACTTTGATTCATTGAGCATTTAACCCTGGAAAAACTGTGTCAGTCAACCCCAAGATACTAATATATTAATTTGTGTGAAAAAATTATTCTCCTTTGCTGATGCTGATGCCACAGGAAATGATAGTCCTGTCCCCGAGGCTGTCACAGCATTGTTTCCGCTGCCTTTCTGCTTTCCCAGGCTAACTCTTCTCAAGTTTCCACAGAAAAATACCTGCCTGTTTTTGACTGTTCTTGCCGCCCACCTCTGAGGCACACATCTGCCATCCTGTACAGTGCAACTGCACCGGGGATTACCACAGAAACTGAGAGATCTTCTCTGGATTGCACTTAATTCCTTTCTCAATAGCTGCCAAGCCTCCTGCTTCACTCTTTGAAGACCTCTTCTCACTGTGCTTGTCCACCTAAGACTGAAAGGGAACAAAAAAAATCTCTTTTCTGGGTGGTAGCAAGCAGAGACAGGGTTGGGAGACCCCTGTGCGGGTAGGGATGGTCCCTTGTTCCTTATCGTTATTCTGCTTTTGGGGACTTTGGAGTAAGTCCCTCTCTGGCAGGAGGCTCTCGGTGTGGTGAGACCCTCCTGGGATTTGAGTATAGATGTGAGTGTCCTGCTCTTGTGTAGATTTGCCCACCCTATTCCCTGGCTGTCCGTAGGTGGCATGGGGAGGGGGGTTGACATCTTTTCCCTCCCCAGGGAGAGGTTGCTCCTCCTTCTCTTCATGGTGTCATATTTGCCACCCTCTTTCCGGCCCCAAGGGGATAGGAGGGGTGAGTCAATGTCTGAGGGAGCCTGTGCCCAGCCCTGGCCAATTGCTGGTGTCCCAGGATACTCAACCTGCAGTGCAAACAGGAAGGCACCAAAAGCTAGGACATGCTGGATTGGAAATGCTCCAGTTCCCAGGGGAATGACAGCCAGGCAAACCCACGTATAGCCAGAGCAGTACCCCTGTGATGGTATGTTCCGGCGGGGGAGCACATCGACACCGCTGTCTGAGCTCAGCCTGGCAGGGTTGAGCACTGCCAGCTGTGGCCCCAGCAAGGAGGGCTCCTCTTATCTCTCCTTTCCCACGGAGCCCACCAAGGCACCACTGGCTGGAGAACAGGGCATAGAGGATGGCAGCACCTCTGCCCATGCTGTGTGGGCAGCCTCAGCCACCCACAGAGAACCCAGCCATGTCCCTTGGGTTCCCCAAGGTGGCTGCGCTGAGGCGGTCACCCCAGGTGGGCAATGCCCGAGCTCCAGGCACAAGCGAGTTTGGTGGGAAAAAGAAAGTGAGGGGCAGGGAGGGCTTTCTCTGCCCTGGAAGATGAAGCAGGTGGCCTGCCCCAATGCCAGAAGGTGAGTGCAGCCTTGTTTGTCTGAGGAAACAGGGACACGGATTTTGGGCACCACCAAAGCAAGACAATAATAGATGTCACCTCTGCAAGACTCAAGTCGTGAAGCAAAGGATCTACCCAAACAAGCAGGTTCAATGTGCAAGCAGCTGCGTGGGGAGGCAGTCTGGCACAGCCTGGTTGTCCCGCCACACTGCCACCCTTCCACTGTGCCATCTGTCTGGCTGCCATTCTCCCACCTCTGTCACCTCTGTCCTTTGCAGCGCTGTTCTCCGTACATTCATCCTGTCTTGAGCATCCCCAGGCACAGAGGCGCATGGTGAATTTTTAGGGGGTTGCTTTGATAGCAGGAGGGACAGATCCCCTCAGCATGATCAGACCTGAAAACGGTATTTTCAGTAACCTGAAATAACCAAATAATCCATCAGATGCAGGGGCAGGGATTGCTGTGGGGCAACAGTAAGTTCCCCACAATTTAATGCCCATTTTGTACGATTTCAGCCTGTGTATGGGGTGTCACCACCATGATGGGACCGCAGCAGAAAGGGGCCAGTTGTACCTATGAAATGGGTAAGGTGTTGAGCTCTTCTCTCTGCTGACCAATGACAGGACCTGAGAGAACAGCAAGAAGCTGTGTCAGGGGAGGTTTAGGTTGGATATTAGGAAAAAGTTTTTTCCCCAGAGGATGGTGGGGCACTGAACAGACTCCCCAGGGCAGTGGGCACGGCCCCAAGGCTGACAGAGCTCGAGGAGCATTTGGACAACACTCTCGGGGACATGGGGGTATTGTTGGGGTGTCCTGTGCAGGGCCAGGAGTTGGACTCAATGATCTTAGAGGTATTTTCCAACCTTAATGACTCTGTGATTGTGTTGTCCTTTGTGGGTCCTTTCCACCTGGGACATTCTATAGTTCTATCATTCTTTGTGGCATGGGACAGGAGACCAGAGAAGGGGATGGATGTCCCAGGCAAAGGGGAAACCACATAAGGAGCCCTGACTCCCAACTGTGCTGGTGCCTTTGGCTCACCCCGTACCTGGATAAATAGAGAGCTTAATCCCAGGTAAAGCTGGATGAGGATGTGTCA
This sequence comes from Pipra filicauda, assembly GCF_003945595.2. Classification (NCBI taxonomy): domain Eukaryota; kingdom Metazoa; phylum Chordata; class Aves; order Passeriformes; family Pipridae; genus Pipra; species Pipra filicauda. The sequence goes on from NW_024104712.1 coordinate 103,937, forward strand.
CCAGCGTGCCTGAGGCACCTGAAAACTCTTGCCTGTGTCTCTACAACCCCTGCAGCTGGTGTGGACACAGGTTCAGCTCAGTGATGCGGAGAGACAGGGCTTTCCTCTTCCTGCTCCAAGGAGAGGCACAAGCACAGACTCCCCAGAAGAGAGAGGTCATGCTGGCACCCATCCCAACTGGGCAGAAAAGCCTGTTCCCACCATGAAGCAGCAGAAGTATTCCCTGGGGGCAAAGTGTCAGGTGAGTACAAAGAGGAGAAGGTGAGGAATTCATTACTCATGCAGCAGTGGGGGACTGCAACTCCCCTGGACAAAGGAGAGAGGTTTTCCTAATCCACCTCTTCCAACAAAAGCCTCCGAGGTGGGGCCATCTGGGCGAGGGCTGCAGGGCTGAATAAGGGATAAAAGGAGACACTGGAGCAGTAGAAGGCACTTAGCAGTAGAAGGTGTCTCTGAGAGGTGGGGTTTGCTGGTTGTGGGGCTCAGGTCTGCTCAAAAGCTTCCTTAAACATGGCGGAGTACATCTGGGAGCACTGGTGGGCGGCACTGCAGCTCCATATGTGGTTGGAAAATAACAGGAAGAACAGATTGAGCTTGTAGACACTGCAACGGGCTGGGGTCCAAAGGGAGGGATTAGACACAGGGTTCTCTGCTCCCAGCTGTGAGCTCCTCAGCCAACAGCAAATATAGGGGAGATGCATCCAGGAGCATTCAGTAGCCTTGGGATTGGGATGAGCCACCAGTGTGGGCCAGCCATGAGCAGTGCACAAACAATCCCTCAACGTGCTCCAGAGCTGCTACAGCACAACACTGATTTCAGCCCTGACAGGAACCCTAGGAGGTCCTGACCTGCACCTGAGAGAGCACCGGAGGGCAGCGGAGTCCGTGGTTCCTCTGCAGGGCAAGAACCAGCAGGGACAGAGAGGGGCTGGCAGGAGTACAGCCTGGTCCCTGTGGCAGTCGGAAGCACATTTGGGACAGCATGAGGCTGCAAAGCTGTCCCCAACAGGAGCACAGTCCCTGTCTGCCTCTGCAGCGCAGACCAGGGAACAAGGGCAGGGACTTGCTCCTTGGTCTCAGATTGGGCTGAAGCTGCTTCAGAGCCCCAGGCTGTGGTCCATGGGAGGAATCCTACAGCCCTGCTCTCAATCCCAACCCCAGTCCCACTCCCAACCTCAGTTCTGCCTGGGAGCAGCACTGAAGGCACAGAGAGATGGAAGAGTGGGAACCTGCTCCCAGTCCCCAGGGCTCTGTTGCTCCTGATGGAGTTGGGACCTGGACTGACCCACCCTGGGGACTCAGCTGAGACATCAGGTATGTTTTTTGGAGCGTGCAGGCCAGTGCAGGCCACTGTATGCCCAGAGATGCCTCTTCCTTTTGAGCCTTCAGGCAAGCCGAGTCCTGCACCAACCAAAGGACTGAAATGTCTGAGCTTCCCCAGCTGCTGGGGCTGACTGTCTCCCCAGCATCTTGTTGCTTTGCATAGAGGAGTCCCAGAATTGTATGTGGTACCAGGAAACCTCCCAGCTGCCTTTCCTGATGGTGGGTGCATCTCTCAGCCCAACAGAGATGTGTCAACCTAGAGCCAGAAAGATGCTTTTGCTCTGGGTGTACCCACCTGCATCTCCACGTTGGGATCCAGACAGGGCTGAAAGGGAAGAAAGCACCTGTCAGGAATTTGTGGGAATGCCCACACCGGTCCCGGCACTGAGTAAGCCCACAGCGCACACAAGCGAGGCATTTTGGAGTATTCTTGAATCTGTGGACAATGAGGCTGCAAATCCAACCGGTGTTTCCACTGGTAGAGGAGAAAAATAAGGGGGTGCAACAACCCTCCTCAGTCAGGACCTCACTCCTGACTGAGTGCAGCTCCTGCTGAGCCTCTGTACCATGAAAGTGGGAGCACACTGATGCATTTCAGCCTCAGCTCCAAGCCCAAAGCTTGTCCTCCTAGAGGCATTGAAGGGCTGGAAGGATCTCAGTGTATCCAAGGCTATAATCCCCCTCCTGGCAAGGATCCTTGCCTGGAAGGAAGATCAAACCCAAGTACAAGTCTCCATTCTTGACGCACTTTTTAAACCCTTTTCTGTCTCCCGTTTCCCAGGGCAGTGTCTCTGTTATGCCAACTGGGGGGAGTTCCACGGGCAGGGATCCCTGTTGTCCTGGCACTGAACCATCCAGGAAGTAGGCAGCTTCTCCAGAAAAGCCCCACTGGTTTCCCCCGGTTGTCTTGCCAGGAACCCTCTCCTGCAGGGACAGAGGGCAGGGAGGTTTTGGAGCACAGGACAGCCCCTTGGGCTGACAGGTGTCCTATGCTGCCAGCCCTGCTCCTGCAGCCATGGCAGGGTGCCTGGTGAGCTTTCCCCAAGCTGTGAGCCTGTGGATGCTGGCACAGGACATGAGACCTGCTGGCAGACCATAAGTCCCCTACACTGTGGCCCCAGGGCAGAGGTATCCTTGGCACACGGAGACCCAGGGTCATGGTCACATCCCACTGGTTCCATGCAGCCACCTATCCCTAAACCTGTGGGACAGGGTGGGTGGACAGGAGTGAAGCATATGACACGAAGGAAGGGAGCACCATATGCAGACCCTCCTGGGCAGACTGTTGGCATGGGGCTGATCCCCATCATCAGTGTGAGGGAGGGGACAGTAGTGGGGTGGGGACAGAGGTGGTGGGACGGAGAGAAAAATTATCTTCTGCTAGGAATAAAGCAGGGAACTGTTTGTCACTTTTCTTAAACTGGCCAACACTACCCAGGGCCTCCAACTTCAAGTAAGAAACCATGGTTTGAACAATCTCAGCTCATCCCCACAGGTACCAGGCCATGGCCACGATGAGCAGCTGGGCCACGCAGAGGCTGAGCCCTTTCCTGGCTCTTGGGGTGGTAGGCTCGCTGTGGCAGCCCACAGCCACCACCACAGCCCCATGCAGAGCCACAGCAAGGAGGGGGCAGCTGAGGGGCACCACTACCAGTGCTGCTGCTCAGCTCCCCAAGGTCTGGAGCTGAGCAGGGCTGTGGGATGCTGCAAAGCTTCCCTGTGAGCAGCAGCAGGACAGGCAGTAGTGCATGGGGAGGCAGGGGTATGGAGATGTCTCCTCCTCCTGGGGTGGGTACAAGCACTGCTGTCCACTTTCCCCCCAGACCCACACCTCCTTCTGCCCTGAAGTGGTCTCTTGTTCCCCAATTATCTATAGGGACTTGAAGGTCCAAACAGAACCTGTTTTTCCATTCTTGGCTATTGCATTGTTCTTGCAAGAATTGAAGTAACTGAAAGGCTGTGGCTTGTGTTGGCATCTCTCCATCAACTCTTCTGTGCAGTGAATTTTTTCTTTTTCCCATTGCTGATGCATGAAGAAACCCTCTGCTCAGAGGTTCCCTCAAGTCCCTACAGGTGTTAGGGAAAAGCAAATGTTTTAGGAGGACTCGAACACCAGGAGGGCTCTGAGCATCCCTTGCTCTCCAGCTGTGCCACAGCTACCAGTTCAGGAGTATAACCCATCGCCATCCTGCAGCAATTTGGCAGCATGCCCCAATCCAGCAAACTGACACTGTTCCAAGCACCCCTTTCCTGAGCTTTGGGAAAGGGTGGAGGAAAGTATCAGTTCAACCCAACTGCATTTTGCACTGAGAAAGAGAATTTTTCTTCCCACTGGCGCTTGCTGTAGGTTTGAGGACCAGCGTCCCTTGGAAGGTTCAGCTTGCCAGTGGCACCATCCCATCCCTGCTGTGCAGCACTGTGGCTGGAGAAGCTGTCCTATCCTGTCCCAGGGCTCCTGGAAATCTTTGGCATCAAACTATACTTGCTTGATCCAAGACCTCACACTGGAAACTAAGCTTGTGGGAAAGGAGAGGTCTCTCCTCTTCTTTGTCAGGACTTCAATAAAAACCAGATTTCCAGTGCATCTGGGGCTCCCTGATGCTCCCCCACAAGGTGGGGGACACCCAGCAGCACTTCCCAGCAGCATCCCCTCCCTGTGCCATGGTTCTTCTAGGGAAAGTTCTGCACCAGGGAAGCATCTCATCTGGACTCCTGACTCTGCCAGTCTTTTTCCCCACTGTTTTCCATCAGGAGCCATGAAAGTTGCCCCAGCACAGTGCTTCAGTGCTCCACTCCAGCCTGGTATAGCCCCTCAGCCCAGTGCCTGCCTTAACATCCTAAAGTTAAGTATATCAGGAGTTTGTCACTGGATTTTCCTTATGATAGATGGTCACTTCCTCTGTGCAAATCTACACAGCCCTGAGAATCCCCCTCCAGCCAGCAGGCATGTTTCCAGTCCTTTCCACACCCCAAATGCAACAAGAAATGTCATGAGAGCTGTTTCCTCTGCTGGAGCCCAATGGCATTTTCCTGCCCTCTCCCCACCAAGCTGGGCAGCCAGATCCCTCCTGCCTGCTGAGCTTCCAGCTTGCAGGCCCAGCCAGCTGACTGCTGGAGGTCAGGAGGTGACTCGAAACCATTCGTGCTGGTCCCAGATTGAAAGAGCATCCTTTGTTCCTGAACAAGGACTTCCCAGTGCCATCCTGCTGACTAAGCGAAAAACCCACCATACTGCCCAGCAGCCCCAGGGCTCAGCTCCCAGTGACCTCAGGAAGTCAGTGCTCATGCGTTCCCAAGGCTCGCAGTCCTCGGTGGAAGCAGAACTCCTTCTGAAGGGGGCACTGGGGAGGTCGTGGGCTGTTGTTATTCCTGCCTCCAGCTGTCACTGCTCCTGGCAGCCGAACCCCTTGTGTCCAGCAGAGTAATGCCAGTGTGACTGCACAGGCAGGGCAGGTGATGGCACAGACAGGCAGAGGATGGCGCAGACACGCAGGACAGATTCATTTCCCATCACTGTTGCAGTCAGGGCAGTGTGAGGTGTCCAGAGCAGCCTGAGATGCTCCTGGCTGGCTGCAGGACCTGCTTCAGGGATGGCAGCAATCGACCCACCACAGCACAAGGTCAGGAGAGTGGGTGCTGTGACCCTTTGCCAAGGTTCAGCCAAGGGATGCCTCCCTCTCCCATATTGCCTCTCAGCCCTGGGGTGGCCCCTGGCAGCGTCTCTGCCTGTTCATGCTGCCCAGACCCTGCAGGGTCCCAACCCAAACCCACTGACATCTGGGCAATGGGCAGAAGATCTCTCCCAGGTGCTGACAGCTCCCATTTTGGGCAAACACCCCTGGCAGCTTGCTTTCCTGGAGATACTCTCTCAACATCTGCCTCCCAGCAGCCCTCCAGCATCTGGACTTGTCTCCTTATGGCAAACCTGAGGGTCTCCTGGGCTGCCCGGGGAGTAGGGATGAGCTTTGTAAAGCCACAGTGAAATCACCTATTACTGTTGAACTGAATCTTACCCTGGTCAGGAAATTATTCAGCTTTAATCAATTTATTAAATCCACCCTGGGGCCTTTTATGTGAACCCTCCTCCAAAGTTGCTGGTGCACCCCAGGGTCCACCAGCTTTCTTTAGGTCTTTTTCCTTTTTCTCAAATAACTCAAAACTCCAAGATGGAAGTCAGATAACCCAAAATCCTGACACACACACACAAAAATAAATAAAAAAAAATTATAAGCTGCAGAGATTTTCACTTTTTTTTTTTATGCTTTTCAGTTTTAAACATATCTGCAGAACTGGACTTTTATTTGTCTTTCCAGGGAAATGAGCTTCTGAGCTCATTGTGGGACGGCACCAGCTGCAATGTGAGAAAATCACGTACTGTGAAAATCTAAAAAAGCCCTGGGAAACCTCATTCATTTTCTCTTCCTCCACATGGTACAGACCAGTATGACTGATGAGCAGCTGGATGCTCCCAAGGATGTATAGGGATCTCTCCAAGTGCAGAGGGACACCCTCAGACACACCCCAGGGCTGCAGGTACCTGTTCCTGCCCCTGAGGCTGAAGCAGGTTGCAGAGATGATGGAGTCACTGTGAGGGGAAAGGAGATGTGTCCTGGGATGATCTCTGAGGCCTTTGGAACTGTTAATGCTTCACTCAAAGCCATGGCCCTGCCCTTTTAAGATACATTTGTGCTTTGTTCCTGGGACAAAAGGAAAAGAAAAACCCACCCGGGTTCATTAGTGGGAAGCTGACAGTGACCTCTGTACCTGCAGGGATGGGCATGGGAAGGATGTTTGTCCCTGGGCATGGGAAAGATGCTTTTCCCACCTCAGGTTCACTCCTGCTCTCAGGTTTCAGCAAATGACTTGGATGAAACCACTGAGTACAAATTTTTCAGTTTCAACTGGACTTTAGTTTTTTGCGAGGTGGAAGAGCAATCATGGCTTCATGTGATGGGAGCTGCAGGGAGACGCTGCCCAGCTGCAAGGAAAACTTTGCTTTACTGAGGTGATTTCCTTCAGCTCGAAGTCCCCAGGCTGAAGTTAAACCTTCAGCACAGAAACTTCTTGCATGAGTGTGAAATCTGGCAGTACCCAGAGGTGTGGGTGGCTTGTCAGAGTTGTTCCGCGGCAGCAGCCACTCGCCTCCTTTCTGAGAAGCAGATGGTGAGATCCAGATCCCAAAACAGCCTGCACCAGGTGCTGGATGAGCTGCCCAGGCTGGTGAGCCCTCAGAGGAGCTGATACCAGCCCAGGTGTGGCAAGCTGCTGTCAGGGCAGACATGATCCTGCCTGGGATGTATCAACCAGATAGGAGTTGGGTAGAGGCTGCTGTGGATGAGCATCCACATCCTGCTTCCAGTGCATCACCCCCCTGCTCCAGCCTGGTCCCCTTCCTGCCAGGGGGACACCGTGTCCTTGGCTAGGTTTGTGTAGTGGGGGGCTGTAGGGTGCCTTAGTGAGGAGGCACCAGAAGCCATCCCCATGTCGGACCCAGCCAGCTCCAGGACAGACCCACCACTACCCAATGCTGAGCCTGTCCACAGTGATAGGGGTTCCTCTGTGATAATGCATTTAAGAAAGAGTAAAAACCACTGCACAGTCCTGCAGATCCACAGGTCAGTGGAGAGGGAGGGGAGGAGGTGCTCCAGGTACCAGAGCAGATTCCCCTGCAGCCCATGGAGATGACCATGGTGAGCCAGGCTGTCCATCTGAAATCTGTGTGGTCCATGGTGGAGCAGACACCCACTTGCAGCCTGTGGAGGATCCTACACCTCTGCCTTCCCATGGCAGGAGTCTGCTCAGCCTCTGAGGGCTGATTTGAGATCCAAACTGCTGCTGGGAACCTGCCTGGCTGCCACTGCCTTCTGCCCCGTCTTGTTGTGCAGGAAGGCTTTATATGTCCTGCTAAAGGATTCAGCTTCCCTTTCCAACATCCCGCATGTCCTTCTCTTTTGGAAGAGAGCCCCAGGATTGGAAACATCAGTTCTCCTGTGGTAATGTGGGTGCTCAATCACAGCGGGACTTCCCCAACCCAGGGTCAAGCAGAGCTGCCGAGGAGGTGCCACACCCTGGCCACTTCCACCCAGAGGCACAGAGCCCCTGAGCCCTGTGCCAGGACCATCTCTGCTGTAGGGCAGGGAGAGGTTGGATGGTGGATCCTGTGGCTGAGCAGCAGATGTCTGCGCAAGGAGCCACATTTCAAGTGTTTGGAATAACTGAGGTCTCCTGGGAGTCATTGGGCAGCTCACCAGGGGACCAGGAACTTGCTTAGGCCCTGACAGCATGTTTAAGCTTTCAGGTGAGATCTTTAAAGGTGTTTAGTTTAAAAAATAATGGTGTCAGGGTCCATCTGGAGCCTGTGCTAGCCATGCTTCTGGCTGGTACACATCGATCTGAGCAAATAAGCCTGGGAGCAGTCAGCAGTAACACAGCTGCTATGTCCTCACCATCCTGTCATGCCACCCAGTGGTGTCCAGGGATGAGGAAAATGACAGCAAACATATGGGACACTTTCCTTGAGCCCTCTCCCTGTCTCCAGTTGTTCTCAGATGGGGGGACTTCCTGAGCAAGCCACGATTTTCTGATTTCTCCGCATTTACAAACTTCAGTAGATTCCTCCTCTTTGGACTTGTCAAAACCCCTCCCTTGGGGCACAGAACAACCTCCAGCAGCACCATCCCTCACCAGGGAGTTCCTGCACCCCAGCACCAAGAGCTGTCTGCTTTGGGGTGGGTTGGATCTGTCTCCAACCTTCACTTCACATACTGGAAGAGCTGGTGGCTCCATCCCTCTCCAGTCTCTCCAGGGCTGTCCTGATTTTCCAGTCCCCCAGCTGTATCTTCTCTGGCTTAAGAGTCCCATCCTGCTCAGACAGGAAGGGTCCTTCCCACTAGAGTTTCTCAGAGACTCTATGGCCACTGTGATGGCTGTTGGCAGGGCTCAGCTGGCCCTACTTCCTTTTGTGCCCTTCCACTGCCCCGGTACATCCTGCGGGGCAGGATCAGCCCGCTATGGTCCTTGCTGCCACACTGATGGCTCCCACAAGCCAGCACCCACCCTGCATCCCACCTGGAGCAGACAGGACATCCACCATGGGGCAGAGGCATGTTGCTATCCCACAGGCTGGCCCAAACCTCTGGGGTTTTCCCTCCAGTAATGTACTTTCCATTGCTCTTAAAAATAAAATCCCAGTAATAAAAACTCCAGCTAATTTTATCCCCAGCCTGTTTTTCCCAGGCTGCTGTAAGAAAAGGTGCCTCCCTTGCCTTGCTGGGGGGGTTCACTGTGCAGCACCATCCAGGGTGTGTGGGGGGATGTGGGCTGAAGGGAAGGACATTGAGCCCCAATAGTTAGTTGCCTATGGAAGGCATCTTTCCTCTTCGCCTTGCTGGGGACTCAGGAATGAGTGGGGATAGCAGGGGGTTGGTGTGGGGCCAAGGGGGACAGTTTGGTGTGGTGTGACCATGGTCAGAGTGTGAGCTGGAAAAGCCACAGGAAGCAGAGATGGGCCCCAGGGCAGAACAGGTGGGGCAGCTTTGAGCTTCCGCTGTCCCCAGGACACAGGGCAGCTACAGTGGGAGCCATGCCCCGCCTCAGACCCCACCGACACAGCTGTCCCACGGGACACAAAGCAACCAGGGCATTCCTGGAGGTGTTGGATCCTGCAGGATGAGATGCTTCCAGCCCTGCAGCCCCAACAACCCCATCAAGTTTTGCAATATTTAGCTTTCACGGTCCCCTTGGTTTTGCAGTTCTGGGCTCCCACTGAATGTGGGCGCTGCAGGGGAAGCTGAGTGATGGGGGTGAAGAAGGCTGAGGACCCTGGAGAGAAATAGACTCCCTCTCCTAAAAGTATTACTTACAAAAGCTGCTTTTGTGGGTTTTTTTCTTCTTTGTTTGCTCCTGATTTCTTGATTTTAGTAGGGCCAAGGAGATCTATGACTTTCTGGGAGCTGGCAGTGATGCAACAGCCTACTCATCCAAGGAAAATGTGAAAAATGGCTGAGCTGGGAAAACCCCCGTAGGATTTGGAACAGAGAAGCAAAATGGGAGCTGACATGCAGGTGTGTGGGAGGTGCAGAGTATGGGATACTGCAGGGGGAAAGCTGCCCCTGCAGACTCTGACAAGAACCCCCCCCCAGAATCAGCTATATGCCCCCAGCTGCCCTGGATGCAGGGATGCCAAGGGTGCTACTGGAATGTCCCAATGGGACAAGTCTGGCAGCCTGGCATGGAGCAGCAGCCGCAGGTAGGGACCAGCCACATGGCCACCAGTGAGAAGGTGCTGGCATTGGTGCAGGAGCATCAGCACTGGGATGTCTCTCACAAGCCCAAATTATTCTCTTCCTAAGCCATAAATACTAAATATTTATGACGAAATTGTTAGATAATTTGGTCATTCCCAGCTAAGGTCTTTTCAAGCTGGCCGAACCCCATCCCTCAAAGGGCACAGGACACCAGACCCAGACTCCAGCGTGGCTCCTGGTCTGGCACAGTGGGATGATTGATCCACTCATGGGACCAGGTCTTCCCCACAGAGTGGTTCAGTCTGAGGACTAATAGAGGTCTTCGGAGATTTTAAGAGCTAATGGAGATTTTGAGAGCATCCCAAAGAACCAGATGTTTTCAACCTGGCAGAGCTGCATGCTCAGCTCCTGGAGCCTACAGCACCAGGACAGGGCCATTTCTCCATGTGCTACTGAGAAACAGCTTTGCCCTTTCAACTGGCCTTAAATACAGCAGAAGGGAAAAGGAAAGCATTTAAAAAGCCTGAACTGGACTTAAAACAGTACAAAATATTTAACATATTTTCATTTGGGGCTAAACAAAACCCTGGGGGCGGAGGCAGTGTCTTCTGGCTTTCTTGGCTTAGTCAATAGGGCAAAAAAGACTTTCTTTCCCAGTTTCAGCAGCACCTCGTGGGACCTTGTCATCTTCAGCCCCATGGATCTGGGGGCTCGGGCTAGAACATCCTGCTTGCACTGGACTATCACTGCTGTGTCACTCTTCCCTGCGAGTCCCCATCTGTGGGCACACAAACATGGCCGTGGCTGTGACCCTGACCTGGGGCAGCAGCAGGATGCCCAGGACAGGCAGCACAGGCAGCGCAGGCAGTGGAACAAGCCTACAGGTTCTTAACAGGAAGATTAGATCACTTATATCATACAAATTGGATTTCTTTTCTCCCCGAGGAAAAGGGCCAAGGGACCTAAAGCCACCATGTCCCTACTTGGGGTCTTCCTGGGCTCATAGGGACCCCCAGATCTCCTTCATGGGCAGGAGCTGGTTTCAAGAGCCAAGAGCAATCAAACCTGCCTTCCTGGACATGCCCGAGGATGGGGTGTCCTTGTCTGCCCACGGAAGACTTGTGGGGTCCCTCAGACCCATGAAGGGCCGTCTTGTGGGGAAATGGAGGACACATGTCCACAAGAAGATCCAGAGCAGCAAGACTCGCTACTCCCAGTGCTGTCCCCTGGATCCAGCCAGAGGGCCAGCAGGAGTCATGTGTCTCCCCTGCTCCACCTCCAGGGGGCCAGTGAAATGCTGGGCTGTTTGCACAGGCACGGAACAGCCCAGGCTTCCTGCTTTGGGGATGTAACAGTCTATGAAGGAGGGCCACAAAGATGATTAGAGGGATGGAGCATCTCTCCTATGAGGAAACATTGAGTGAGTTACAGGTGTTCGGCCCAGAGAAGGCTCCAGGGAGAGCTTAGACCCCCTTCCAGTGCCTAAAGGGGCTCCAAGAGAGCTGGAGAGGGACTTCGGACAAGAGGGAAGGGCCTCAAGTGTTAGATGGGATATTGGGAAGAAATTCTTCCCTGGGGAGGTGGTGAGGCCCTGGCACAGGTTGCCCAGAGAAGCTGTGGCTGCCCCATCCCTGGAAGTGCTTAAGGCCAGGTTGGATGGAGCTTGGAGCAACCTGGGCTAGTGGAAGGTGTCCCTGCTCATGGCAGGGGGGAGGAACTCCATGGTCTTTAAAGATCCCTTCCAATACAAACCAGTCTGGGATTCTGTGATTCTCTGATTCTCAGCTGAGGCAGGGCAGTCAAAGGGTGTTATTATACAGATGGGTTTTGATGGCTCCCTGGGATGTGGCTGCAGCCCAGGTCCAGTGCAGACTCTGCCCTTGCAGATACTTCTGTCCCTTCAGCTGCCTGCTCCCACCCAGAGCATGATCCCATGTCCTGGGAGGAGCAGCCAGAGGTGTCCTGATAGCAGGACAGGAGGACAGGGTCATCTGCACCCAGTGTCTGTACCCATTGCCACATCAGAGTCCCATGAAGGGACACTTTGGGTCTAAGGGAACCCACACAGTGTGTGTCCCCCAGGGTGCTGGCCATGACCCCAGCCCCTGCTCTGCTCCTCGACAGATGCTCTTCTGGGAGTGGAAGGATGATGGATATCTGCCATGGGCTGTTGCCTCATTGTGTAATGTGTGGGAGTAAAGTCATGGTCCCTGTGACACACAGCTGCAAAGCAAATCAGGAATTCTGAGTCTCACCCTTCCCCATCACATGGGTGTCCCAGAAGGAGCATCTGCCTTCAATCAGCTGTACCTTGGAACAGACTGGGTTGGCTGCGCAGGCGGAGATGAGCACGTGAACCAGGCTGGAATCACAGCCATGGGGAGCTATCGGATCTGGCAGGGACCTGATGAAACATTGAAGCGGAGCCAGGATGCTGTGCTTGATTCTCTCGGGATGGAGATGTTGGGGGTCCCTTGCACAGCTGTGGTGCAGTGTCCCCCCCGGAACGAGCCAGGATGGGGAGCAGAGGCTCAGCCACCACTGCCCCTACTGTACCCCGCAGTGGGGAGGGCAGGCCCTGTCCCTTCCACCTGGGACTGGGTCTTTGCTCACAGTGCTTCAAATGTCAGCCACAGGCACGGAAGGGGAACACGGAGCACTGGGAAGTGCCAGGTAATGCCTCTAAGGAGTTTATTGCTGCCAAGAGGAGTAAAGTGCTGGCAATCTGGAACATGGGATACAGGCAGGAGTCCAGGATACAGGTAGGGCTGCAGCAACACAGCACAGGGATGGTCTGGGACAGGAGAACACCCTAAATGAGGAATCACAGAGCAAGAGGTACCAGGTGCCAGCTCACAGGTCTGAGGTGCACCAGGCACCTCCTTAGTCCAGTCAGCCCTGCATCGCCCAGCTCCCTATCCCAGTGAGAACCAGCGCCAGGACCCAGAGTCTTCTCCAGATCATTACATCCTTGGTTCATCTTCCAAGGAATTGCACTGACAACAGCAGAACAGTGGGTGCAGATCATGGAAGCTGACGGTGCCAGTCCAGGGCAGGGACTCTGGCAGCAGAGCAGTGATGATCATGTGGCAGGAGAGAAAAGCAAAAAGCACAGAACGTTCGGGTTGGGGGCCCACAATGTGGCTGTTCCTGCTGGCACATGGGATAATTGCTGTGCTGGGAGAGTGGCCCTTCTTTAAGAGGGCAGCTGGGCACTCAGCCCAGCCTCCAAGGGCGTGAGAAGGACATGTAGCTGGGCAGGAGAAGAGAGACACTACAAATAGACCTAGGTGACTGGATTCTTTCCAAACTGCATGGCTGAGGACACAAAGAATGAGATCTTGGATCCCTGGGCAGCCCAGGGGCTGGGCTTGTGTCCAGACTGAGCCCAGGAGAGGGCTCACCCCACTCTAATAAGCAGCTCCAGGCTCTGGCAGTGGGGACTCACCATGGGGTGTTACCCACCATAAATACCTGGGGACAGGCGTATTGACCCCATGGTGTTGCTCCTGTGTTTGGCAACACCCAGTGTGGAGAGGCTGCAGCGAGGTGAGGTGGGTCAGCACGAGTTGCCCCGGCTGGGGACAGCAGAGCCCTGCTCCAGCTGTTCCCAGTGTAACTGCAGCTTCACACAGTGGTTTCCAGGTGTTAACAGAGCCCTAGAGGCACTGTCACAGATCTGTGCAAACCCAGTTCTGGTAGGAACAGAGCCTGAAGAAAAGGGAAGGTGTTCACCCATGTCACCCACCATATATATTGCTTACAGACCTGGGCCCAAACCCAGGTCTCATGGCTCCTGAATCACCATTCAGGGCTGCCAGCCCCCACAGTTAAGGGTGCTGAAATGGACACAGCCCAGACACACAGATGAGGGTCAGGCCCAGAAACAGCATGGCCAGGCCAAGGTGACAGCTTCAGGTTAGCCCTGCAGCTCTCAGGGCACCCCAGTCCCAGCAGGCCCATGGCACTGTTGGCACTCCCCTGTAACCTGCAGCACAGGAAGGGGGCTGGGGGCCAGTGCTGCTGGCCAGGGCTGGGAGGACAATCCCCTGGGCTGGGGCAGGGAGAGCTGCCCTGGCTCTGCAGAGAGCAGCCTGGAGTGGGAACCATGGCCTTCTTTTTCCTTTGGAAGTCCTTATGGGCTCCACATCCAAACAAAGGCATGAAATCAGAACTGAGGGCAACTACCACTCTCCTTCCTGCCCCAGCTGGAACTCATGGTTGCCCTTAGCAGCACCTGAAAGAGGCCATGGCAGCACCTGAAAGAGGCCATGGCAGAGATTCCTCTCCAGCTGTGGGACAATTGGCTGGAGTCTCTCTCCTGGGTCCATTCCCAGCAGGGGGGTCTCAACCCCGGGGGAGGCTCTGCAGGGTGCAGGGGTCATCCCACAGCCTGGGCAAGGAGGGTGCTCTGGACCAGTGCAGAGCCCCAGGTTCACCCCACATGGGTGTTGCCACCTCAGCACAGGGCAGAGGAACATGTGCCACAGCATGCCATGCCACTGAGGTCCCCTGTCTGCCCACCGTGGGGTGGCTCCAAGGAAGGGCACTCTAAAGTAAATAACAGGTTGTGAACTGCACTAGCACCACCTGAGGAGTGCAAGCCTCTAGAACAGTTTCTAGAGGAGCAGACAGATGAGGCTATAGAACTCAAAGGGGGGCAGGTGGCTTCAAGACCCCGTCCCACAGCAGGGGACAGGGGGTCCCCAGTCCCTGGGAAGCCCAGAGGGGATGGGAAAACACATGGGAACATGCCCAGGAGTAGAGACCCCTGGGCTCCTTGTGCTCACCAGACTGTGCAACTTCAGCTCATTCCACATCCCAAAGACAGAACAGTCACGGCCTTCAGGGCTGGTAGCACTAGATGAACTGATTTCGGCAGAGAGACAAAAGGTTAAATTAAATAGTTCACCCCACTTTATTATCCCTACAGACAGGTGACCCTCCTCATAAAGAGGGTTGCTTTTAATTAAACCTTAGGCAAAACAGGCACTGGACACCAAGGTGGCATCACAAAAGGGATGGCAGGCACTGATGCCTAGGAGACAACTAACACTCTACTCCTGCAGGCAAAGGACATGACTAGCCATGGTCTTTGCTCTTCCTCCTCCACCCTCTCCCTGGCACTCTGCTGACCCCCATTCCAGCTGCAGGCACCAGAGCAGAACAGGGATTCATGCCTTGCAGCGAGCTTTAGGCCAGGATCATCCTAAAGAGCACAGCTGGAAGGGACAGAGAGCAACAGACAAAAACAGGAGTGAGAACAGAACTGGTCTGCACGGTGCCAGCCTAGGGAAGGGCTAGCACCTTCTGCCCAGCTCAGCTCAGTGCTACGGCATGTCAGAGCTTGAAACAACCCTGGAGAGAAAAGCCCTGGTCTCGGGGGTATGGAAGGCCAGGGACCCATGGAGGTTCACAGGGATCTCCAGTGAAAGTACCATGGATACCAAGTACTGAGCCATAGTCGAATGTCATTCAGCTCAAGAATTGTCACTGAGCTGGGTGGGAAGCAGGGGGATACCTGAGATGCACAGCAGCTCCCCCTGCACAGGCAGCACAGGCAGCAGCCATGTCTCCTGCACACTGGGGGTTGTGGGGCTGGGGAGAGAGTCCCTGCACCCATTTAGAGACAGAAAAGGAGAAGCTTGAGAGCAGCATGGCTGGAAAGCCAGCAGCACAGCAGGGCAGGGATGCTCCCCAGGTGGGGTGCCAGCTTCCTCCTGCAGAGATGCCAATGGCAGTCCCAGACCCTGAGATACAGCACCTGGAACAACGGGTGTGATGGGTTTGGGGCCAGAGTCCCTTGAAACCCCTAGGGAAGCTCGACGATTGGGAGGGGGAGGCGCTAGATGAAGGTGGAGTCCAGCTGGCTCGCCTCATGGTTGGTGCGGGCACGAGCCTCAAAGAGCTGCTTGATAAGGGCAGATTTCTCCTGCTCCAACTGGGTGATGCGCTCGCTCTTGTCAGTCACCTCCTGCAAGAGATGGGAGGAAAATGCTGCTCAGAGGAGGAAAATGCTGGCAACTGCTGTATTGCAGGTAAGATTACATAGAACCACAGAATCACAGGCTGGTTTGGGTGGGAGGACCTTAAAGCTCATCTCATTCCACCCCCTGCCATGGGCAGGGACACCTTCCACTAGCCCAGGTTGCTCCAAGCCCTGTGCAACCTACCCTTGGACACTTCCAGGGGTGAGGCAGCCACAGCTTCTCTGGGCAACCTCTGCTAGGGCCTCACCACCCTCACAACCAAGAATTCCTTCCCAATATCCCATCTAGCCCTGCCCTCTGGCAGTGGGAAGCCATTCCCCCTTGTCCTGTCCGTCCAGTCCCTTGTCCCAAGTCCCTCTCCAGCTCTCTCAGAGCCCCTTCAGGTACTGGAAGGAGCTCCAAGCTCTCCCTGGAGCCTTCTCTTCTCCAGGCTGAACACCCCCAGCTCTCCCAGCCTGGCTCCAGAGCAGAGGGGCTCCAGCCCTCAGAGCATCTTTGTGGCCGTGTGCTGGGACAGGAACCCCAGCAGTAAGCCTGGCCCTGGTGGGGGCACCATGGGCATCCCTTCCCCATCTGCCCTGCTTACAGACCCCAGCTGCAGTCTCATCACCCTCTTGTGACCTGCATTTGTCACAGTCTTTTCCCTCTGACAGGAATGCCCCATCCCTACCCATTGACTCACCCAGCAAACAGATGGACACAGTTGGGCACAGCTGCATGCCAGAGGGTCTCTATGTGCAGCCCTTCTCTGGGATGACCAAGGTTGGCCAAGCTGAAGGAACACTTCCCACTGCCTAGCATTCCTTTCCTGGCCCTATCCCACCTTCCTTTCCCAGCACCCCCAAGGGCACTTCCTCCACCTGTACCCCCACTCACCTTGGTGAGAAGCCGATTCTGCTCCTTTAGCATGTTGATGGCTTGCTGGGAGCCAGTGGAGGCTGGGGACACTGTGGTGACCAGCCTACTCAGGGCTGAGGAGGGGTTTGCTGGCTGCAGAGAAGGTGAAGGGGATCAGACATTGAGCCTCCTCCGTTGTGGCCCTTCCCAGCCTTTCTTCAAGGCTGGAAGTTGTTTCTGTGGCACACAGGGAACTGAGAGAAGCCCAGCAGAGGATTAAAATCCCAGCACAGGCCATCGCAGGGTCTCTGGCCCACCAGGCAGAGGGGGGAAGCATTCCTGCCAGTGTGCCTGGCTCCTGCCAGGAGCCCGGCGGGACAGTCAGCTCTGAGGTGGCTGATTCAGCACTTCAGCAGGTTGGATTTCTTATTCACTTGACAATGGTTATACCTTTTTGGGAACCTCCTTTAGTCCCCCAAATGCCTTGACCATCCTCCAGCCCAGCTCAGGACCAGCTGTGCTGTCCTCTTGGCTGCCCCCCATCACCTGTCTTGCCAATGGAGCCAAGTCACCTCTTCAGAGCTGGGGGAAACTCTGGCAGCTCCAATGTCAGCCCTGCTACCAGCATGGGGAGGGACAGGAGGGTCCTAAGGTCACACAAACAACTTCAAGCTGCTGATGGCTGTTCTCACCTTGCCAGTGGTGGAAAGGAATTCACCCAGGCAGCGGTTCACCTCCTGCAGCTTGGGGACCAGGCGCCCCAGGTGGCTCCAGCCACCCTCAGGGAAATCCTGTGGGATGAGAGGAAGAAGAGGCTGGGGGTTACCATGGGGCTGGCTCCAGGTCCAGCCAAGCCCCAGTCCAGTTCTCCAAATCCACAGAGCAGCCCCACCTCCTCCCAAGCAGCCAGGCACCATAAGAACAAGCCCCAGACTCACAGTACTGCTTCTCTTCTTCCCCAGGAGCCGCTGGTGCTCCTGCATAAGCTGGATGTGCTGGTGGTACCAGTCTCGAGCCTGGTCTATGAGCTCCAGGCCCTGCAGCAGGAAATCCTTCTCTTGTTCCAGCTCTTTCATGTACTTCAGCTGCAGGACAGAGCACAGGGATGTCACCGACTCCCCATCAAGGCCTTGTTGAGTTCCAGGAGCTGGTTTCTTCATGAGGTATGGAGGGATGTGGATATGGGCAGGGGTCTTATCCCTCTCCTCATGAGAAGCCATAGAGGAGTGGGATGATGTCTGCTGCCTGATGCTGCTTTGGAGGACAAGTTTTGGAGAAAGAGTTTAGGAGGAAGAGTTCTCTAGTTTGAGAGAACAACCGAAGCAGGTGATGGACACTCAGATCACCTCCACCCTCCTGCTCCCCTTCACAGAAGCTGTTTTCTTCACCTCTTATTTACCCAGGGAGGCAGCAGGAGCAGCCACCCCCAGCTCCCTTCAGGGTGTGAGCACCAGCCCCAGCACAGACACACTTGGATTTTGGCAAGCAGCGAACAGCCCAACTCACTGTGCAGGCTGCGAGCAGGGGAAAACCTGCAGTCTTGTTTCCCCAGCACTCTGCCCCCACTTTGCTTCACCCCGCAAAGTACATTGAGCTGTGCAGAGTGTAGCAGAGCACACCTCTCTGCTGAGTGTCTCTGCCAGTCACTCAGGTTGGGGACCTTGGTGTGCCTGGAGAGCTGCTACAGGAGTGCCTGGGGCCCCTGCCTCCAGAGCAGGCCCCTGGGACAGGATGAGCAGAACTCTGTGCCTGGCTGCAACACAGCCAAGGCTGCTGGAGAACAGGGGGCTCAGCCTGCATCCACGGGGGACACAGGGTCCCCATTCCACTGCCACCTTCTGCCTCTACTTCCCTTCAGCACCACTTTGCCACCAGCAATCACAGAGGTGGAGAGGGAAGAGGGGACATCCCCAGGGAACAGAGTACTGGTGCAGTGACCCATTCATCACTCTCACCCTGTGAGCCCAAAGGCGCTGCTCCCCTTCTCCATGCCAGGCTGCTCCCCCAGCTTCTGCACCCATCTCCAAGCCAAGCCTGCCTTGCTGCCTCTGCCTTCTTTGCCACAACACAGCCTGGCCTTCACCCACAGCACAGACTGGGCTCCAGCGTGTCTTCTGCTCATCCCACACCTGCCACGCAGTACACTGGGGTTGCTCTTGCTCCCACTTCTGGAAACACTGTTTGCAACATGAGAGCCTCCCTGCACACTTCTCTGATGGCCCAAAGGGACATACCCAGAGGAAGAAGTGCAGAGCCTTGATGCTATGGAGGCCGTTTGTGAGGGGCATGAAGAAGGTGCTGTACATGGCAAGGACCCCCACTCAGCTGGGGGTGCAGCCCACTGCTGCCTGTTCTGCCCTGTTCCCACTAGGCTTGCTGGCCAGCACGGTGAGCAGAGGAAGAAGCAATATCCCACAGAGCAGAGGGACATTGCCAGCCCTGCCTGGTGTGGGGATAGATGACATCTCACAAGGATGGGACACTGGGCAAAGGCAGCTTCAGAGGCATGAGGAAGACAAAGAACTGGACTTGGTTGGTGCTTCCTGGGGTTAAGAGGAGGGGATGGAGCTGTGCCCTCAGCTGTCTACAAATGACAGTGCTCAGCCTCTCACGGAAGGTCTCATCCCAGCCACCCTCATGGCCATGGGGAAGTCAGACCAGTCAATGAGGGACTGGCTGGAAAACACCAGCTGATGAGTAGGGACCAGCTGTGGTGGTGCAAAGGGTCCTGGGGCTGCAGCACAGCCCTCACAGCTCCACTCTCTGCACAGGAGGAACCAGTCCTGGTGCACTTTGGGATGGACACAAGTGCTACCATCTGCCACAGGCTTTAGGCAAACAAGTCTATTGACAGTTCCTTTGTCCCCTAGGGGCCCAGCATCCTCCCACCATTGGGGCAGGGAGGGGTAGGAGAGGTGACAGCATAAGGATTAGGTCCTTGCTGGACTCAAACCTGTTCTCTGTAGGCTCACAAATGGGACCAGTGCCCAAAGGCTGTGCCCAGAGTGTCACGAAAGGCTGAGACAGGGACAGACACCACTTCTCTGGGCTTAGAAGCACAGAAAGACAGCGCAGCTCTCGGGTATGTTGCGGAGAGGGTAAAAAAATGCAGAGGACCTCTCCCACTGCCCCCACAACTTGGGGAAATAGAGACCAGGGCAACACAAGCCCAGAGCAAGAGCACTTGTGGCAGAGCTGGGGACAGACACAGTGCCCAGCAGACCCTTCTCACTAGCACCAGGTAGGTCCTTGAGTTCACAGCAGTGATGGGCTCCAGCCCAGAGCTGTGCGCACAGGGGAGAGCCTTGCCAGGGAAGCAGGGACCTTCCCAACTTCCAGCCACCTAAAACCCTTGAGAAACAAAGGCCTCAATCCCAGACATTCATTTATCACTCCTTATCAGCACCTTTCAGCAGCGACTGCTTGGCCCAATGGGGATCCTGGCCCTTGCAAGGCTGCAAGCCCAGCAAACACCCCCTCCCAGGCTGGCATCGGGGCATGTTGTGTCCCCCAAGGCGAGCGCCAGGCTTGGCACCACCACTCAGGCCTGCTGGGCTGCAGGAGCACGGTGACACCAGGGTGCAAAGGGTGGAAGCGCAATGGTGATAGTCCCACCAAGCACTCATCCTGCAGGCTTGGTCCTGGCTCTCTTCCCAGGACAATTTAGCTTGAGCCTGTGGGCAACATGCCCAGGCAGCTTCTCCAGGGCAGATCCCTTCACCCAGGCAATCTGATCCAAGCCTCTCCCCTCAGGGGCAGAGAGAGAGAAGCAGATGCCTCCATCCTGGGCTGCCTGGCTAAATTCAATGTGGATTTCTCTGCTTTGCTAGCAAAAAGTCTCTTGAGAGCCAGGAGGATCGGTATGCTTGAGCCCTGACCTGCAGGAAACATCCGGAAGGGGGCACAGCCTGGCCCCACCACTTGCCAGTGCAGAGTACCTGACCCTCACTGGGGTGCTTGAAAGGCCCAGAGACCCACCTGTTGCCACACCTCCACCTTTGCCTTTCCCTGCCCAGGACCTTGCCCACAGGGAAGGCAGCCATGCAGTCAAATGCTAGCTCCACGGGCTGACCCACTCCAGGGGAAGGCATGAACCTCCTCCCTGTCGGGCACGATTTCTGGCAAAAACAGAAAGAGCGGTGGAAGTTAGGGCAGCACCTCCACATACATCAACAGAGCTTTGTATCCAAAATATCAGGATCTGCCCAATGTCCCATGGCTCACGTGTGCAGGTGGGCAGAGGGGGAGCCATAGCCCAGAGATGGTGTCAGCAGTGAGGGACCCCTGCAATCCACCTTCCCCTTCACGGGAGCCCATGACAGGGCTGTCCCTTACCATGCTGAAATCCACGCCGTTGGTGATGGTGTGTCTCCGGTGTTCTGCACGGCCCCTCTGATGCCTCCGAGTGTCCCCAGCCCCCGGGAGGCCACCATCTCCCTGGGACTGCCCAGCAGACTTCGCATCACCACCTGGAACAGAGGAAGGCATGAGGCCACCAGCCACTTCCAACAAGAACCTCCCCAGGGTTCCTGCTTCTGTGGGATGATCTGCAGGGTGGTCTTGCAAACAGGGAGAGGCCGAGCAAAGCACCAGCCTTAGTGCCTGCTCCCATCTTTGTCCAGGCAGGACAGGCTTCAGGAATGACTGACTCGGCTGCGCCAGGCTGGCAACAAACCTCACTGTCATCTTCTGCAGAGAGCAAGTGATAGGAGAAATAGAAACTCTACTCACAGTATCCTGGAATGCCCAAATAAGGAACAATATAATCTTGGAGAAGTCCTAGAGAATTAGATAAGGGATGTACTCAAACAAACAGGAGGTAAACTAAGCTCTGTGTACCCAAACAAGATAAAGAACAAATGTTACAGTTTTTAGTGGTGAAACAATAATGCTGTGCCTGCTCAAGACCTGAGGTCAAGACAGCGAAGAAGATCCATAAGGATCAAAGAAGGACTTCCATTATGGGCGTGACTATGTAAAGCAAACTAATGAATATGCATTAAGTGAGAATATATAATTAATATATAAACAGTATGTGCAATAAAAAGCCCTGTCCATCTGTCGATTGATTAGAGGAGCTCTCCTCCGAACGTCCAGCGCTGAATAAAGAAGAATGCCCTTTTTAACATCTACAAATTGGCATTAAGAAGTTTGTTTCTGCTGCTTTTTGGTATCACAAGCAGCTTCCAGGCAAAACTAGTCCAGTCAGTGATATTGCTGGCCCTCATGGGACACCCGGCTCCCACTCAGGTGGCACCAGCTCTGCCAGGAACCCAACTTCATCTGAAGGCAGCTCCTGCTTGGTGATGGACTTGGCCATGTGGACATCCCTCCAGACTGCATACCTGTGATGTAATCACAGAGTAAATCAGGCTGTAGTTTTTTCAAAATTTTATTAAAACTCCAACATCCTATCCTGCAAAAGACTAATCTACCACAAACACATGGTGCTAATGCAAATCCATGCATAACCTATTTTTGGAGATTAAGTTCATACTGGCAGGTTCCAGGCTGGATCAGACACCTCCTGCCCATCAGCCAGGGCAGGACTTCCCTGGGCACCTGCACTGAAGTCTGTACAAGCCCTGCACCACCTGCCCTCACCAGAAACCCAGCCCTGTAGCCACAGCCAAGCCAGCTCTGATCCGCCTCTGGCTGGGCTGGCAGAGCAGCGCTCTGAAACCCCACTGTGTTGAGAGTATCTTAGATGATGCAGGACGTATATTGCTGCAGGCCTCTTTGCACAATCCAGCCTGCGTGCTGGACGGCGGGGACCTGTGTCCTTGAGCAGCAGATATGAGAAAGCTGCACAGAGGTAAACAAGAGAAGAGGATGTTATCCAGGGTGTGAGAAACCACAAGATGGGAGGGCCTGGAAATGTCAGAGCACGTGCCTTGGCTAGTGGAGCCAATAAAGACATAGCTATAGTGTGTGAAAACGGATGTAACGAAGAGAGAGTTAGAGTAGAGCGTGTGAACCCTGTAGGACCCTTGATAATGTGCGTATTTTTGGAATAAAGCGGAGCATTGACTGTACCTCCATGAGGATGTGTCTTTGGAGCTCCTTTTTGCATCTTCTCGTTTTACCACTGCCCCAAACCATAGCATCAGGGCAGCCAGGCCTGCAGCCAGCACATCCCCAGGCATGTCTGGGCACCAACCTGCTGCTCTTCCTTTCCTGGCCCAGCACACCCTGCCTCATGCTACTCCCTCAGTCCTGCAGCTTGCCTGCTCCCTGCACAGAAGTTTCCTCAAGAGTGCTTTTCCCAACCTGGCTTTTCAACAGGAGCATTAGGGAGTTGGCAAATAATGGCAGGCAGCTGGGGAAAATACACCCTCCTCGGGACTGCTCCCCATGCATCTGCCATCCATTGCACATCCTTCTCCTATGGTTGGGCACATGCTGGCTCCTAGGTACCAGAGCTACCTGGCTCAGGTCTGGCATGTTCCCTGCTGCAGGCACATGAAGGGCTGTTAGTGCCAGGACAGGGTGCATGGCATCACCTGGGCTGGCACATTGCTTCCTTCTGCTCCACGAGTTTCCTCAGCCAAGCACATGGACACGATGGAGCTGGGATACGGGGCAAGGGAGATCAGGGGCAATGGCCACAGGAGCCACCCTTCATTTTAAGGCAACGAGATCTGGGAGAGCTGCACTGTGCCAGGGCTGCCTGTGCTGCCACATTCACACCGGTTCAGTAGTGGGAACCAGATTCAGGCTGAGGGGAGAGCAGGCAACGTGACAGCTCAGTCCATCACTACGTGTCATTGGAGAAAGAAGTCACCACGCCACGGGAAAAGTCCTCCTGGTCCATCACAGCATCCTGCTCCACCTGCCAGCAAATACTCTGGCACAGACAGGTCTCCAGCACATCGATATACACGGTCTTTGATATCACCCATCCATGTGCTTTGCCAACTGCCTTTGGTTTCATACACCCAAATTTACCTGGGAGGAACCCAGCAAGACTGGTGTGACCACGTGCGTGTTCTCCTAGCAGACCTGTAGCACATCCTGCTCGGAAAACTGAGAAACAGCCCCAAATCAAGGGTACCTTCAACAGGCAGACTCCCAAGGCAAAGCCAGGAGCATTTCTGGTAGGAGCTGCAGGACAGACGTGTTAAAAGCTTTTTGCTGCTGTTACCTGGAAGCGCTGGGTTGAACTGAGCTGAACTTGTGATAAGCAGGAGCTCCTGGTCAAACAATCAAGCTCTGCGCACCTGAACAGACAAGGCAGTGGCTAAAAAAGGATCCCTGCTAATGAGCTTGGATAGTTCTTCTTAGGAAAAGAGCAGGACCAGATCATCAGAGGTGGAAGAGATCCTGACATGAGATAAAGGACAGACTCCTCCCTCTGGGAAGCTCTCTGCCCAAGACAAGCAGACACCTCATGGTTGTTTTACACATTTCCACACTTGTCCTTGGCAATGGCCCAGACAAGCCCCTACAAACCGTCCCACCCTTGCTGCCAGTGCCACCAGCTCTCCAGGGAGCTGCTAGAGCCAGGCCACCCCTGGAGCAAGGGAAAGTGAAGTGCTGGGGAGGAGGCAGTGCCCAAGGCCATCACACACCTCCTGGGCAAGGCACTTTCTGCTCCATGCCTTGACTTCCCCAGGTCTCAGCTCACAGGGGAACCACAGAGGTAAAGACCCCCAGGAGTGACACACTCAGAAGTTGCTGTGACAAGGCACCAGTGGGCACCACCACAGTGACTTCCCCAATATCCACCTCACCATCCTTGTGCTTAGAGGGTGCTGTTGGCTCCCCAGGGACCGTGGGGCACCCAGCAGAAGCTTGCAGGCTGCCTGAGCACTGCTGGGCTGAGGAGAAGCTGGAAGGTGACTTAAGCAGGGACTTCTTTAAATCACTTCAGCCCACACACTAGCAGAACTTAGTGAGAGAAAGGGAATTGTTGTCCACTGGCTCATTGCACCCCTGGACATGCCAGGAGAGTCACATGGCCCCAACCTCTGTCATTTTGCCATGAGTCACATCCAAATCACCTCTGACCCCAGATCATAAAGCAGAGCTGGGGAGGCATCCTGTGAGCACCCCTTTTCCCCAAATCATAGGCAGAGAGAGCTTCCTCTGACTTGTTACATCCTCTCACTGCACTTACAGAAGCCACTACATGTAGCTGGAGGCTCAGAGCAGCCTCGCACGCAAAGAATATAATCTTAGTGGAGACAGGGCTTCCTGGAGGCACAGGCAGCTCCCAGCACTCAGCACACTTCTCTGTAGTGTGATGGAGCTGTGTCCTGACACAGCACTGCCCAACTCCCTCATGGCCAGCTGAGGAGGATATCCACCCGTTGAACCACACTCTGGGAAACCTTCCAGTGCTCCAAGGGAGCACTGGGCAGTTGTGCAGGACCTGGAGTTAAAAGAGATGGAGTAACTCTGAGCTGTAACATTTTCTAAGCTGATGAATCAACTTGAAACTCAGGCCTCTTGCCAGAATATGACCCTGCAGCTTGGGAAGCTGGCATCAAGGGCTGAGGCACTAATCTTTTTCACAGGCTCCAAACAGTTGTGGAACATCAGCCTATAATGAAAAGATCCTCAGCAAGCAGAAAGCTGCTGCAGTCATTTGCTTGCTCCTTCCCAGGGTAGAGTTTTCAATCTGTTGTCTATTCACCAAGCAGGATTTTTTTCAGGTTTTTCCAGATTTACACTCTTGATGATAGAAGAGTCAGCCTGCTTAATAATATTGCCTTAGATGAAGCTCCAGCGATTAGTCTGGAGCAATATGGAAAGCAGAGAACCTCAGCCACAGTTAAAGCTTCTTCTCCACCCAGCAGAAGGGACTGGGAGGTAGCGGGCGGGAAGGGAAGGCAAACCAGCCTGACATTCCCGAGGTGGAGGAAGTCATGTCATCACACTCAGGTCGTGCAATAACAAACACCAGGTCCTCACACAGACCTTTATGTCCTCAGATCTCAAAGCACTTCACAAACCTAGATAAAGAATTATTACCTACCCAGATAAGCCCAGAAACTTGGTTTCCTTATAACATCTCCTACTGACTAACGACAAATCAAGACGCCAGTGAAAAGGTCTCTCCTGTGCCAAGGTCAGCGTACCACCGCAGAGGGCTCTGGCAGAGCCACACAGGGATCCCAGGTACCAAGGAAGGGGAAGAGTCCACAGGGACCTGCAGGTGAGCTCTGTAGCCAGAGCCTGGGACAGCAAAGCAGGTTGCCCTGGTGCCACTTTCTCATTTATTCATTGCTTAATTATTTGTTATTGGGAATAGTGCTGCAGAATGATCCAAACCAAAAAGCTGGATCAGGTTTTGCAATTTTTATTTTGCAATTTTTATTGCACGTGCATGACATTGTGAAAGAATCCTTTCTGAGGACCACCCCAGCCCAGAGCCCACCCGAGCACACGGCTACTCCGTGATCACAACCCTCACCCCGTCAAGGTTGCTCGGGGGGTCCCCAGGTCCCAGCCATCGTCTGAGACTCCTAGCTGTGTCAGTCACCCTCGGGGAAGGTCAGGACAGACTCTACGCCCGGGGACAACCACGGACACGTTACGGCAAAGCCCTTAATTCCTTCTGTCAGCGCTATAAATAGCACAGCGCCTCGCGAAGGGAGCACAGCCCTGGGTGGGCGGCGGCGGCGGGATATCCACATCGGGACCGGAGCCCAGCAAAGCCAAACTGAGCATGGCAGTAACTTTGGCGGAGTTTTACACTGGCCCTGCGGGAAGCGCTGGCTCTAGCCCAGAGGAGAACACAAGGGACCGGGGCGAACAACTAGATTCCAGCCCGACCTCTGGGCGCCAGTCCCCGGGCCCGGCGCTGCCATCAACCCCGCGAGCCCGGAGCCCCCCGCTCAGTCCCGCCACTCACCGCGGCCTCGGGGCTGGCTGTGCCCCGGTTCCCGCTGCCCAGTGTTCTTCCCCCGCCGCTCCTCGGAACAGCGAGGGCTCGGCGGCTTCTCCACGCTCCGCTGCCCGCCGCTGCCGCCCTCAACCGGGGGCTCAGCCCCGGGCAGGGCCGCCCGCAGCCCCAAGACGAACCTCTCGAAGGTGAGGTACCCGCTGGCCGGTGCCGCCTGCCGCAACCCCTCCATCACCCCGGTGGGCAGCTCCCGGGCTTCTGCGCCCCGCCAGCGCGACTCGATCTCCCGTAGGTGCACGTAACCCCGCCGCCGGTCATCCAGGATATCGAAAAGAGTCCGCAGGCTCTGCAGGAAAACCCGAGGAAGACCCTCGGTACCGGCGGGGAGCGACCGATCGCCGCGTTCCGGAGCCATCGCCGCCGAGCGTTACCCCAGGGCCAGCCCCGCGCGCCTATTGGTCAGGGGCGGGATGTCCCGAGCTCTCATTGGGTGGCGGCGGGCGGTCCCTCTGACCATTGGCTGAGAGGGAGGACGGCGGTTTGAGTTCCACGCGGCGCCCGCCCCGCTCGCGGCCGGGGAGCGGCGGGGGTCCCGGTCCCCTCGGAGAGGGATGGCGGCGGGGGTCCCGGTCCCCTCGGAGAGGGATGGCGGAGGGGGTCCCGGTCCCTTCGGAGAGGGATGGCGGAGGGACCGGGACCGCGCCACTTTCCTGACCGCGAGCGAGGCGGGCTCAGGGAGATGTTTATTCCTCGATCCCCCGATTACCCAGGACCCTGCCACCCCGAGAAGAGCTGCTCTGGCCGGTGTCCGTCCATCCATCCATCCATCCAGGCACAAATCCTGGTTTCTTTTCAAGCAGAGATACCTGAAAACCTGTTGTAGTTTAACCCCAGCCAGCAACTAAGCACCACACAGCCTCTAACTCACTCCTGGTGGCATGGGGGAGAGAATGGGAAGGGTAAAAGTGGGAAAACTCATGGGTTGAGATAAAGGCAGTTTAATGGGGAAAACGAAAGCCACTCACACAAACAAAGCAAAACAAGGAATTTGTTCACTGCTTCTCATGGGCAGGCAGGTGTGCAACCTTCCCCAGGAAAGCAGGGCTCCATGCTGGGTAACAGTTACTGCGGAAGACAAACGCCAAACCCTTCCTCCTTCTTCCCCTCGGTTTATACACTGAACACGATGCCGCATGGTCCAGAATATCCCTTGGGTCAGCTGTCCCGGCTGTGTACCCTCCCAACTGCTTGTGCACCCACAGCCCCTACACTGGTGGGTTCGGGTGAGAAGCAGAAAAGACCTTGGCTCTGTGCAAACACCACTCAGCAACAAAAAAAAATCTCTGTATTATCAGCACCATTTTCAGCACAAATCCAAAATCTATCCCCATAAGTCCACCCTGCTAAAACCAGCACAACTCCTAGAGACTTCAGAGCCAATGTAATTAGCGAAGAGGGGAAAAAAACCCCACAACTGTAGCATTCACTCTCACCATCACCTTTGCAAACACACCCCAGAAGTGTCAGTCAATGCAGCATCCCTACAGAGGAGGGATGTAAAGCACAAGCACAGTGCTGTACTTGTCTGGTACATGGAGGAAGTGAGTGCTGACAGAGGGAATTGAGTGCCATCATCCCAGTGCTGTGGCTGGTGAGGCACCAGTGGCCATCAGCCAGCAGGAGCTGGGAGAGGGGCTCAAAGGAGCCACAGACATGAATAAAGGGGGAAAAAGACCCCTCCAGTGTGGACAAATGTGAAAGAAACAGGATTTGCGTCTTATCTTTTATAAACTTAATATGTACTGGCATTGGTAGGAGAATGAGTTTCTGTACTTTATAGGGAAATTTGCTGTGTCTGTTAGATGCAGCAGTATGTTAATCCTAGTGCAAGATGCTGCCTTCTCCGCAAAACCTCTCCATTAGACAGTGTGTCCTGCTCCAGCTGGTCTCTGTGTTGTGGCTGAACTGTTTTTCTTTAACTCATTTCTTTTCACAGATTTCCTGGACCTGTTGTACCTGTTTGAGATCTCTGCTTGGCTTAGCTGTGTTTGACTAAACAGGTTCACACCTGTGCAGGATACAAGGAGAAGGAACCAGTGCCTCATCCCTCCCCTTCCTATTCCAGAAACTAGGCGGTCAGTGTGGTGCTGCTCAGCTCTGGCAGCATCAGCACATGGGCTGTTTTGTTCAGCAAAGGCTAGATCTGCAAACAAAAGGGGTTTTCTCTGGGTTCCTCCCCCCTTTCTGGTCTTGCGGGAACAGCCAGGAATAACAGAGGGAATTCAGAATGACCGTAATGTCTTGTGTCCAATTTCCCTGCCTAGCCAGTCTATCCCACCAGGAAAGTGATCCAGAGATACCAGAAACAGTTCCTGGCATTGACTGTGTCTGCTGTTTCAGCCAAAATACTTTTGCTGTCTGTGTGGAGCTTCCTGCTCCAGCACAAGGAGCTGGGACACAACTGCCTAGGGCAGCTCTGCTCTTACTGCGTTTTTCATACCAGAGTGCCCTCAAGAAGCTGCCTTGAGACAGGCTGATATTTCCATCCTCACCGTGTCGAGTGGATGACGTTAGAGAGATTTTGAACGTTCTTGGAAAAGACTTTTGGGGGTTTGTTTTTTTTATGGGGGGCGGCGGGGTATTTTCTCTCACTTTATCTTGGGGCCATCCCAGACTCCTCTGATGGACAGACTTCTTTGTTTTCTTAAATATAAAAAACATAGTTATTCAGTTCTCCTTCTTCCAAGCTACTGTGAAGCACCAGCTGCCATTCAGACCTGGCCCAGCCCTCCCTCTCTGCCGTCCTGTGGGCATCAGCAGTGACATGCATGGGTCTGGTGCGGCGACACCAAACGTATCACTGCCCTTCTCTGGACAGGGCACAGGGCACCTAGCGTCCCCTTGGAGGCTGGTGGCATGTCAGCATGTCCTACCAACCAACATTACCACCTCTGTGAAGAGAGGTCACAGAAGCTGCACCGAACCCCAGCAGATCACTGGAGGAACAGGGTGCTGGTGATGGGGCACCTTCCTACATGACATGAACCATCGATGGGTGCTGATGGGTGACTGTCGTCTCAGTAGATTGAGCCCGGTGCTGTCTTCAGTGGTCTGTAGGTGTTCCCATGTACATCTCGATTATGCAGAGAACACATGGTAACTTACAGCCATGAGGTTGTCTCCTGGTGACCATGTCCAAATAGATGTTGTGAACCTCTGCTGCTCTCTCTGGTGGGGAACCAGCCACAGATCTGTGGGCTCAGTGTGTGCATACTGTTTCCTGGCACATGGAACAGCTAGCACCACTGCCAGCTCAGACAGTGCTGCATCCAGAGTGGGTTTGTCCTCAGCCAGTGCAGGTCACCAGAGTGTACCCAGGAATGGTTGGTCAGAGCTTGGTTAAAAACAGACCAGGAGCTGTGTCCACAACAGTCCAGACCAAGTCCTGGTATGTCCCGTCACTGAAACATTCATTAAGTCCCAAAGCTGGTGGGTGCAGGGAATTATTTTCAGTGAGGTACCAAAGTGTCAACCCAGAAATGTGTCCGGCCCCAAGAAACCTCTGGGAAAAGGCGAAAAATAGTGAGGGGAGCATGGTTGGAGAGGTTTCCCTTTGGGCGGGGATACTGTGTTTGATCTCCTCATCTCTGCAGTGACTTTGTGTTTTCCATCTTGCTGCAATAGGGCCTCTTGGGGACATGCTGTATTTTCTTTGGTGGTGGCCAGGCACTTGCCATGAAGTGACTTTTCTCTCCTCCAAACTGTTTTTTCTCCCAGAAGGCCAGCAAGCAGGAAGTCTGGTGGATGCTTGGTGGTTCATGGGCTGTCACAAGGGCTGGGAGAAGCACAGTTGGTGAGAAGCTGAAACAAGCTGTCTGTGGGGGTGGTGGGTTGTTTGCCCTCCTGGGTCCACGGAGCAAGAACTGGTGTTAGTAGGAAATGGCAGCCTCTGTGTCCTATCTCACCATCTCGCCCCTCCTGGGGTCTCAGCACAGCTTTTTTAAACACAGGGAACTACCTAGGGCTTAAATGGAAGTATGATAGATACTGCAGGGTTTCTGAATCCATCTAGCAACTGCTTTGTCCTATCATAAATTCCACTCTCCTGATGATGATGAAGCCAGGGCAACAGCAGTCACAGCTGTACCACAGCCAGAAATTTCCCAGTCTGACATGTTATTTGGGGAATGATTGAAAAACTGTATTTCTTTGGGGAATGCACTAGAGAGAACTTAAATGTTGAAGCCTGGAGCAAGGCCCTAAACACAAGAAGCTCTGCCTGCCTCCTGCTGGGGTACCTCACCCTGACAGAGTGCTGTGTGCTCTCTCTGCTGTCAGAGTCCTGGGGCTTTTTTCCATGTTGAATTTCCTGTTCTACCTGCATGTTTGTGTTTTGTTTGGCCCCAGCATCCCTCCCTCCTGCTCACTCAGGTTGTCCTGCCTGGTGTAACTGATCCAACCTGTCATCATTTTTATTGCTTTGCAGAAGAAAATATCTACACACACACTGCCATGGGTTGTGGAACCAGTCCAGGGGGCGCTCTGCAGCCGGACAAACCTGTTCTGGTGGATGGCTGGATTTGAAGGGTGGGAGCACATTCGCCAGCAGCAGCAAGATTTTCTGTAATTCTTCTAGGATCCCACGGGTATGAGATCCCACGGCTCTGAGCTGGGATTCCTTTGAGGCACGGAAGCAAGTTCTGCAGGAAATGGCAGGGCTTGATTTACAAGTTGTATCTGACAGAGCCTTTTCTGATGAAGAAGGGTTGGTGATTATGCAGGCACCAGGTGTGTGGAAGGACCTGCACCCATCCACACAATGGGCAGGCAAGGAATACAGCTATGGCAGGGAGAGATTTTGTGTAAAGGGGAGCAGAGCGAGGAGGTTTCAAAACCCCAAAGCTCTTCCGAGCAGGAGCTGTGTCAAGTTACATAAAACAGGAAATAGAGCATGAAACAAAAGCTTTGACCACTCTCAGGGATTCTTTCTGACTTGCTGGTCACATCCAGATGGAGTCCAGCTCTCCTGACTCCATTTACATGCAGGGAAGTGGCTGTGTCTGAGCTCCTGTCTGTCTGTCTTCTCATCTCCTTCTGCCCAGCTGGGCTCTGATCACGTGCAGGATTGCCACAGAGACAGGCCGGTGGCTGCTGGCTGAGACAAGAGGTTAGTGCCAGGCTGCCCAGCAGCAGGAGTGGACTGTATACACGGGGTGGGGCTTGAGGGCAGGAGTGTAGCACACTGCACCGTCCTCCCTCTCAGCAGCCTGTGACCCCAGCATGAGCTGCAGAGGGGACTCCCTCACCCTGTGCCTTCTGATGCTGTGACTAGCCCAGCCCTGGCCTTTGGGTTGTTGTGTCTGGTTACTTCACTGCTGCCAGGCTGCCAGTGCTCTCTCTGTTGTCCCAAAACTGGGTTCTTCCACTCTGTGTGCAAGAAGCTGATCCACACATAGAGTCAAGATAATTGATTTTATTTCATACCTACACAGAGATGGGTGCTGGGTGGTGAATCCACAAAGCTGGCAGACTTTCAGCATGCCAGGTGCCTATTTTTATACACTTGAATCAACAGAAATCAGGATTTCCCTACAGGTAATGACCTAAAGCTCTAATAATTGTCTTTGCAGTCTCTTGTTTCCATCTAAAGATACCTTGCACACTTGTTTTACTACTCATGATCTATGGGGAAGGGGCTTCTGTGAGTAAGGAGCAATCACAGTCTATGGGCAAAGATTTTACTATGCTAATGAGCACTCAGTTCATACAAAGTTGTTCTTTGGCTTTTTAGTTTGATTTAGTGTCCTCCTGCTCTTCAGTTTTTGGGTCATGGCTCTTGGTTCCTGCTGGTTTGGTTTTTCACTCATCTTTCATAAATTCTTTTATTTGTCCTGTACTATACTTCGGTGACTCAGTGCATTTTTAACTTTTATCCATCTCATTGGTACTTCATTTCAACAACGGGGAGCTGGATTTGAGCTGGGCGCCTGACCCTGCACCATGGCTGGGGTACAGCCGGGCCCACCTAGCTCCTTCTGCGTCGAGGGAACTCCGAGATTTCACGACGAGTTTCCAAGTGCGGGTGTAAGACGGGGCGTGAGACCCCCTCTGGTATCGAGGTCCCAGCACCAGCGGCTGGGGGTCCCGGCAGACACATCTCACGGCAACTGCAGAATCACAGCCGCTGGGGAGGAGGGATTCGGCCGTGGGGGAAGTGCTGCGTTGGCCGGAACTCGCGGGGCCGGGGGCGTCAAATCCTGCGGACGCCGCGGGGGCCGAGCTCAGGAAGCTCCCGGCGGCTCCGAGAACGGGCGGGGACCGCCCTACAGCCCCGCTCTGCGTGACTAGCTGCGGCTGCGACCAGCCCCGCTCCCGGGAGCGGCGGGGAGGGGGCTCCGGGGGGCTGGACGGCACCTCTGGCCCCGCCCGGTGCCGCCCTGTCCCGGTGCCGGCCCGCCTGCTCCCGCTGGGTCCCGAGCCGGTCAGAGCGGGCTCCCTACGCCATGGATCCGCCCGAGGAGGTGCGGGCGCGGCTGGAGCGGTGCGGGCAGGGCCACCTGCTGCGGTTCTGGGCCGAGCTGGGCCCCGAGCAGCGCAGAGCGCTGCTGGCGGCGCTGCCGCCGGGGCTGGGCGAGCACTGCCGGCTGGCGGCGGCGGCCGGGGCCCGCCAGCGCGGCCCGCCCGAGCGCCTGGACGGCCGGATGGAGCCGCTCCCCGCCGAGCTTCTGGGCAGCGCTCGCCGCAGCGGCCCCGCCGCGCTGCAGCGCTGGGAGGCGGAAGGTGAGCGAGGCGCGGGGCCGCCTGTCCCTCCGTCCCAGGGCTGGCGGTGTCCGAAGCACTCCTTCGGGGGCGGCCGCGTCCCGCCGAGGCCCAGCCGGGGCGGTGCCTGGCGGGGTCCCGGGGCAGGAGCCGCCTTCTGCGGTGGCACCGCGGGGCTCCGGGCAGTCCGCCCCGCGCCACCCCGTGCTGCCGGAGGTCGGTGTCCGGCGGGGGCGGCAGGTGGGAGCCACAGAGACGGCGAGTCGGGCAGGGAGGCGGAGAGCTGGGGTCACGGCTGCACCCCGGCGTTGTGCGCCGACAGCCCGTGCCCCTCGGCCGGGGGCACTTTGGGTGAGACACCGAGTTTTCACTCTGCGCTGTGAAATGCAGGGGGCCGAGTCAAGTGCTAAGGCCATGCCTGGCAGGGGCAGGTGAAGCTCTCTACAACTCCCTGAAAGGCACTTGTAGGCAGGTGGGGGGTCTGTCTCTCCTCCCAGCTAAGAAACAATGGGACAAGAGGGAATAGCCTCAAGTTGTTCCAGGGGAGGTTCAGGTTAAATAGTGGGGAAAATTTCTTCACAGAAAGGGAGGTCAGGCATTGGCACAGGCTGCCCGGGGCAGTTATGGAGTCACTGTCTCTGGAAGTGTTCAAAAAACAAATGGACATGCTTCATGATATGGTTTAGAGGGCATAGGGGTATTTTGTTGACATGATTTTCAGTATCTGTCATGAAAAATATGTAGTATTAAAGTACTTAAAGGGGCTTCAAGAGAGCTGGAGAGGGACTTGGGACAAGGGACTGGAGGGACAGGACAAGGGGGAATGGCTTCCCACTGCCAGAGGGCAGGGTTAGATTAGATATTACAAAGAAATTCTTCCCTGTGAGAGTGGTGAGGCCCTGGCACAGGTTGCCCAGAGAAGCTGTGGCTGCCCCACCCCTGGAAGTGTTCAAGGCCAGGTTGGACGGGCCTTGGAGCAACCTAGTCTAGTGGAAGGTGTCCCTGCCCACAGGAGGGGGTTTGAATGAAATGAGCTTTAAAGTCCATTCCAACCCAAACCATTCTATGATTCTATAAGCCCCTGGGGAGGGTGGGAGTAGGGAGGGGTTTCATTGCTGCTGAGCTGGGTTGCTGCCTTGGGGTGAGCTCCTAGCACACTGACAGGTGCAGAGACCAGTCTTAGGTTGGTGCTGATCCTGATCCACACAGAGCCATGTGTGGCAGGAGGGTGATGGGATCTGGAAGCGGAGTGGATGGATAGTGTGAAAGAAGCCCAGGAAAGCCCATTAGCCATGGTTTTTGGAGCCTGGTAGATGCAGGTGGCTTTCCCTAGTCACCGTGTGGGTGTGTGAAAACTGGGGGTGATGGGGGAGACCATGGCTGGATGTGGGACAATGTGCTTCCCCCACAGCACTCAGGTCTTACATGGATATCCTCTGCTTTTTTCTAAGTGCACACTTTATTTTAGTTATTTACAAAGAGTCATATGTGTCTTGCATCTTTCTTTATAAAATATAACACCACTGTTAAAAAAAATCATAATAAAAATATAGCCAGGAAAAAACCAGCTGTGATTGCAGAGATACTTGTCAAAATTTTGGCAGGTGGCTGCACAGCCTTGACCCAACCTTGCCAGCAAAGAGATGGGGACGTGTGGGCAGGGGAGTCAAAATTTCCAATCAGAAACAGAAATAGAAGCATCGTGGTCACAGGGTAGAGGAGGTTTTCTGTCATGTCAAACTCCACGTTCAGGGCCGAGTGGTGATGGAGGGAAGATCAGCTGGTACAGTGAATCACAGAATGGTTTGAGTTGGGATGGACTTTAAAGCTCATATCATTCAAACCCCTTCCTGTGGGCAGGGACACCTTCCACTGGACCAGGTTGCTCCAAGGCCTTAAACACTTCCAGGGGTGGGGCAGCCACAGCTTCTCTGGGCAACCTGTGCCAGGGCCTCACCACCCTCACAGGGAAGAATTTCTTTGTAATATCTAATCTAACCCTGCCCTCTGGCAGTGGGAAGCCATTCCCCCTTGTCCTGTCCCTCCAGTCCCTTGTCCCAAGTCCCTCTCCAGCTCTCCTGGAGCCCCTTTAGGCACTGACAGGGGCTCTCGGGTCTCCCTGGAGCCTTCTCTTCTCCAGGCTGAACACCCCCAGCTCTCCCAGCCTGGCTCCAGAGCAGAGGGGCTCCAGCCCTCCGAACATCTCTGTGGCTTCCTCTGGACTTGTTCCATCAGCTCCACATCTTCCTTGTCTTGGTGCCCCCAGAGTTGGAGGCAGCAGTGCAGGTGGGGTCTCACCTGAGCAGGACAGAGGGGCAGAATCACCTCCTTACTTGCTCCCCGCACTGTCGGATGAGCCCAAGACACGGGGGGTTTCTGAGATGCCAGTGCATGTGGCTGGGATATGTTAAGCTTCTCATCCATCCACACTCTCAAGTCCATCTCAGCAGGGCTGTTTGAGGGTGTCATGGTGAGGAGAAAGGAACCCCCCGAGCCCTAGAGGCAGATGGGGCTGAGTCAGGGCTGTGCAGTTAAATTAACAGTTTTACCAAACTGGGTCATTTGACTTCCACCCTGCCAGACAAGTGAGGATCTAGTATGTGTGCCTTGTGCCACTGGCCACAGCACAGAAAGGAAGGGAAGGCCAGGCCACCTCTGTGGGCTGGCCTCACTGATTGCCAGCACTGCTTGCAGGAGCCCAGGTCTGGTGTGTTTGGGACCCTGCCACTGTGCCCAAGTCACCTGCCCATGAAGTCTGATGGCCCCAGGCCACCTCAGCCCTGCAGGCAGCCTGAATTTCCACCAGAAGGGGTACATGCAGAGCTTCTGTTTTCCCTTTGGTTTGTTTTTATGATCCAGTTTGATTTGGAGAGGCTACCAGCCCTCCGTTTAATTTCCTGGAGGATGGCAATTAGGAGCAAGACTTTATGGTGCTGAGTCTGGGTGTTGCTGCATGTCCCCACAGACGTAGCCTTGTCCCCAGCAGCATCCCTGTGCCCCTGCATGGCATTTCCCACTGGAGCTGGTGTCATGGGCACAGGCTTTGTGGGATCATGGGTCACTGAGAGGATGCAGCTCTGAAAGGCCCTCATTTGCAGTGAGCTGCTCGTGGTGTTGAGCAGAATGGGAGCAGATGAGACATCCTGACCTGCCGCACAGCGTCCCCGAGGCTGCATGGCTGGTACAGCCCGTGGCTGCGGGGTTGTGGCCACCCCTGAGCTGAGTACTCTGTGCTCTGGCCATGTGTGTCTGAGCTCCCAGCAGCTCCCACCTGCATTGTGTCCCCCAAAGATGAACAGCTGAAGTGATGTCTCGTCCTTCCCCTTTCCCCTTTTTCTGTGATAAAAAGTGATGGTTAAAAGAACCAGACAACTCAAAACTTGTCTCGGGAACACCTGAGATATTTTTTAATAGTTAAAAAAATAATGCCACTGTTATTGTCTCTGAGATGATAAAACAGCCTGGTCAGATTTGCTTTCAGATCTTAAACACCAACATTTAGCAACCACGTTTTCCAGGCAGCCCTAGAGATGATGGTATAAATCAAGCACAGACACTTTTACATTCTGTAGTGTTTTATTAATGAAATCTAAGCCTTGGCCAAGGGCTATGGTGTAGCCCCATTTCATCAGAGGGTTTGATGAACCATTCTGGTTATCTGACTGCTTTGCAGAATTGAAAAGTTTGAGTTTTCTTCTCTTGCTGACTGCTCTTGTAATGGGGCTGATGTGCCTGTTCAGCAAGAGAATTCTGTCTGCTCTTGCAAGACAAGTCTGTTCCTCCTGCAAAATCTATTTTTGTTCTTTACTTTCTGTGCAGAATAGGACTGACTGCAGCATTGGTGAGTATCTCAGCAGCCAACACATCTTCCCTTTTCTGTTTGGTTAACTGTATTTCAAATGCTGCAGAAAATAAGGTGGTTTTTTTTTAAGTGGATGTATCTTTCCATTTACTCCAGGACTATGCAGTAAGATAAGTCAGTTCTTATGAACTTTTGTTGTGAATATTGGTGGTTTTACATTTGAGAAGTCACAGCAGACCTGCTTACTCAAATTTTTGGGGATATTTGTTTTCATGGTGACCTGAGAGGACAACTTGGAAAAACTCTCTGGGTTGTAGGGTTACACCATAAATACTGGGAAGGAGTCCCCTTGCTGGGTTGTGTGCCACGGTCAGGTCTTTCCTGGAGTATGGCCCAGTCAGCCTGATGGATTGTGGCAAGAGAAACAGAGCGACACTGTTGATGTTATCAGTAATATTGCTTTGGGCTTGGGTTCATCCTGCTGAGGTTGAGGTCCCCACAGTGAGAGGCCCCTCTGGGAGATGGATGTGAGATGTCAAATCCCCCTTGGGCAGATCCTATCCTCTTGTCACTGTATGGAAAACTGAGAACTGCCATCTCCCCTGGGACATCCACATTTCAGCAAGGTGACGCCAGCTGTGGCACCCGCAAGCCATGGCTGAGCATCGCAGCCACTTGATGCTGCAGGACTAAGTGGGGACCTCACCAACTTTCCCAATACAGTGTTCGCTCTAGAGTGTCACATGAGTCATGCCTTTGGTCATGGTCTTTGCTCTGCAGAAACCTCTAATTTGAGATCCATGGGATGTGGTCCATTGTATCAGAACCCAAGTGTGCTTGTTGGTGTGAGCCTGGCAGTGCTGGGAAGAGATGGAGAGCCTGACTTGCTCTAGTGTTGGGTGAATCTCAATTGCACCCCAAAGTAGCTCCCTGTGCTGCAGCAACGGAGGCCAGAAAATACTGAGTTCAGACCCCAATCAGCTTTGGTTTAAATCAATGTGAAATATTTAAGCTCAAGCAATTTCAGTTCTAGATTATTTTTAATAATTAAATAAATTAAAAATGTTTTAATTGCCCATCTCATAGAATCACAGAATGGTTTGGGTTGGAAGGCACCTTAAAGATCATCTTGTTCTAACTGTCCTGCCATGGGCATGGATGCCACCCCCTAGATCAGGTTTCTCAGGGCCCTGTTCAACCTGGCCTCGAACACTTCCAGGGATGGGGCAGAACCGTTTGGAAGTGTCCCACAGGGCAACTTTTTTAGATTTTTTTTAATTATTTTTTTCCCTCCATAAATTCTTTCTGCACTGGGTCCCGCTGGGATACAGCCACTGCCCAAGCGAGGGCATGGGGAAGCTTGGAGCCATGCTCCCATGTCCCTCCACTTGGCTCCTTCCCTTCCCCCATGATGGTGCCCTGCACTGGCAAACCACCTGCTGAGCATGCAGGAAAACCATGTGCTGGGACTGGAGCAAGTACTTGTGGTGTCACTAATACCCAAGACCCTCTGCTCTGTGCTTTGGGTCTCTTGCATGGGTAGTTCAGTGGAGGCACAAAGGAGCCATTAATTGCTTGTGGTTTGTTGCATGAAATGCTGGTTGGTTTATTTGCATTGCCATGCAGCTTACCCAGATCCTCTGTGTCTCTTACATTATAAGTTTAAACATGTTCAAGCTTGCCCTGCTATCCAAGGACCTCCTGAAACTGAAATCCCAAGACTTCCACCATCAGCACAGGTTTCCCCCTAGAGAGCTGTCCTAATACCACTTGGAGGGGGAGGGTGGAATGCAGATCTCCAGAGGTGCCTTCCAACCCTCAATCCTGTGGCCCTGTGATGCCAGAGGCTGCTCTGCAGCAGAGCCATGGCCGGGCTGTGGAACCAGGTCCCTTCAGTGTGCTTGGGCATCACCAGCCTTTTGGGAAAGGGTGTGTTTAGGCAGAAACATTGTGTTACTGCTGTGGTGGGACTGAAACTTGCAAGCATGAGTGGGAGGCGGGAATAGTGTTACCGCAATGTCATGGACAACTCAAGTTTGGTTTTATTGCCGAAAGCTGCATTTCTGAACAGAATTAAAACCAAGCCATGCTGTTACAGCAGCAATTGGTATTTTTCTTCTATTGCTCATTTAAACAGCCAGTTACTTAAAGATTAGCATAAAACCAATCCTGTTTTTCTTCTAATTCAATCTCTTTGGTCCCTGTGTCTTTCAGTCTAAATCAAGAATGTTTTGGCCCCAGCTGTGGTTAATGTGGGGTGTTTGCTGGACGCAGGGGTGAAGCATGGGCTATCCTGGGCTGCAGGAGCAGTGGCAGCTCAGCGGTGTGCAGTTGCAGAAGGCCCTGATAGCTACTGCAGCAGAGCTGTGGCTTCTGACCTGGGCAGGCCTAGCGCTCCTTGCATTCCCAGAGGAACGCAAAGTGTTCCCTAAGGAAAAATGTTTCTCACAGATGTCAGTCATTACTGTGATACTGGCTTGGGAGAAGGCAGGGAACAAAGTCTAAGAGTGAGCTGAATGTTACTTATGTGCTCTGCTTCTTCTCCAGGTTCTGGACTGACTTGGTTTGTCACGAGCAAAGATACCGGTTTTAATTAGATTATGGGAGTTGCGGCTCCTACAGGCTTGGCTGTGTTATTAGTCCTGACTGCAGCCATGTTCAGCTTCTATTTAAGCTGGAGCACAGGTACAGATAGTTGATTAAGGCAGATTCCAGAAATGCCCATGCTTTACTGAAGATGATGAGACTTGGCTTCTTTGGGATGTAGAAATGTTGGTGATAAGGGACCTCTGGAGGTCTCTAGCCCAACCCCCATCTGGAACAGGACCGTATGCCAGGCCAGCTACAGCTTTGCCAAAGTAAGCCTTGAAAACTTTAAGGAACAGCCCCCACCTCTCTGGATATCTTTCCCAGTGCTGCACCACCTCCCTAGTAAAGACTTTGTATCCTAATGTACAGTTTGAATCTCCTAAGCTGCAGCTCATGGCTGTTGCCTGTTGTTGCAACATCTGCTGCTTCAGGTGAGGAAACTGCTGCATCCAGGAGATGAAATGTATTTTCTCCTGTGTGTGTAGTGTCATATTTCTCTCTGAGCTGGCAACATTGAACTGGCAGCTTCTAGCTGTTGCCTGAGCTCTGCAGAAAGGCTCAGGAGAAGAGCATGGGGTGTTGGTTGCTTTGGAGGTTCTTACATTCCCTTGGGCTTCTTTCTTCTGTTCAGGCTTGTATCAGATCTCGCAGAACAAGGTGGCAGTGCTGCTTCTGGCTGGAGGGCAAGGAACCCGCCTGGGAGTGAGCTATCCCAAGGGCATGTACAACGTGGGGTTGCCCAGTGGCAAGAACTTGTATCAGATCCAGGCAGAAAGAATCCGCAAAGTGGAGCAGCTCGCTGGCCAGAGACATCGCTGCAAGTGTGCCATTCCCTGGTAGGTGACCCAGAGCCAGACCTCCTGTGCAGGGCTCTCTGCGTTCCAGTCTTGCCTGTGTTGTCTTCTAGAAGCACTGAGCTGGGTGCTGCACAGAGACAGGCCAGGGGAGGGGATTTTGTCGACAGGATTTGCAATGCCAGTGGCTGGAGGAAGGCGCACAGGGATGGGAGGTGGCAGGTCTGTGTCTGCAGACCTGAGGGATCAAGTGCTGCCCTTGCATCACTGACCATGACCCTGACTGCTGTACCTTGCTGGCTTTCCGAGCACAGGCCCCGGCAACACTATAAACAGCACTTTTCAGTGATTGTTTTGAATGCTTCACAAGAAATTTCATCCATTTCTGCTTTCTCAGATTCCTTCATGGAGGACCTAGACCTCACTTTCCAAGCCTCTCTGCCCATAATCTCTGCCACAGCAAAAACCCTCTTGCTTTGTGTTCAGGCTGCCTCCTGCTGTCACTGTTCACAGTTGCTAATTCTGCTGGCTGCTCCTGGCTTTCAAAAGAGACTAGCTCTGGGCAGAGTGCAAAATGTGAATTCCCTGTGGGATGTGGTGGGTGAGAGGAAGGCACTAGGATGTTTCTGGGAATGTTTTCTGCTAAGTGTTTGTTCTTTGTTAGACTATTAAGACTGTGAAGAGAGAGCCTTATGGAATCGGTGTCTGGTCTGAGGCAGGGTTTGGGCAGAGCAGGAGGGCTTCAGGGTACCACACTGTTTTACCAATTGGAGGTCGAAGTTGATTCATATATTGTTTCTTCATGGAAGGTGAGTCCATACTGTGCTTCTTCCCGAAGCCTTGCATGCAGGACCTGAATTGCAAATGCACCATCCCCGGTGCTGCTGGAAGCCAGGATGGATTATTTGCAAGATGCTACATCTACTGATAATGTTTCCAGTTCCTTTCCCAGGGCTGAGGAGGCAGTTGAGGCAGTTCACTGCTGCAGTACCCCTGAGCCCAGGCTGTGCTGTGCTGCAGAGATGTAAACTGGGGGGCCGTGAGGTCCAGGCTCTCCTGTACAAGGGATTGATTCCCCTGTCATGCCGGCAGAAGACCCTGTATTCCTATGCCAGTGGTTGTTGAAGAGCTTGACAGGTAGATGATGAAGATGGCTTTTAGCCACTGGTGAAGGAGGATAGTGGAGGGAGAGACAGGAGCTGAAAGGAGAGGAGGAAATAGAAAAACTTAAGAGAAAAACAGACCATGTAGCCACATATGGAAGTGCTGCTGTTTGCTTTGGCACTGAAGAGGTGCTGGCAGACTCAGCTGGTCAGTGTTTCCTTAGGCACCTAACATCAGTTTGAATCTAGGGTGAACGAGGCTGTCATATGCCCTTTGCTTTGTTTTCCAGCTCATCCAGATATCCAGATGTTGCTCACATTTAGGGCGAGGCTCTTCTGTCCTGGCTGGAGCTAAGCCTCTGGGTAGGATCATGCACAGGACCCAGTGCAGCCTTCCTTCGGGATGAGTTCTGAAGGAGAGCTCTTGTGCACAGCTGCTCACCACAGGATGCTGCAGTGTCTCATTTCACACTCATGGGGTTCCTCCTTTTTGTGTTCCATTTGTTGTTTTGTCTTTTGCTTGTGCCGTTCTTGCTCATTGCCCAGCTCCCATTCCTGCCTAGGTACATCATGACAAGTGAGTTCACATTGGGGCCAACAGAAGAGTTTTTTGTACAACACAACTACTTCAACTTGGATAGATCCAACGTGATCATGTTTGAACAGAGAATGCTGCCTGCTGTCACCTTTGATGGGAAGGCCATCTTGGAGGAGAAGGGGAAAATTGCTATGGCTCCAGGTACCTGTTGTTTGCTCTTGAATGCTGCAGTACTGTCATGTGTGTTGATAGTTGCTACTGGCCATCAGCCAGCCGGGGCACAAGGAGCAGGCTTTGGGGCTTAGGGTTAATGCTTCCAGTTAGTGTGGGAGGATTCTGTTAAATGTTTCAGGCTGGTAATCAGGAGGGTAGCTATCATTGTTTAGTTCTTGCTGGAGATTTTGCCTACAGCACGTTTTTTATCAGTCTAGGAGTATTGGCAGGATTAGAGTGGTGGGGCTGCAGGTTAGGAAAAAGGTGCATCAGCAGAGGTGTGTGAGGTCCCTGGGGTGCTGCCTCCTGGGGTGAAGATGTCAGGAGCTGGGCTCCTGCTCAAGGCTGATAGCTGGAAATGGGTAAAAAAGCAGCAAGAAGATTAACTCTTTCCAAAATGAGAGCAAGGTCTCAACGTTGTAAAGTTCTCCTCTTAACCTGGAGACGGTAAGAGACTTGGTGAAGGCAGCCTGGTTGGGATGGTGTTGCAGGGATGGGGTGTTGCAGCTGCAGAGTGGTTTTCCTGAGCTGACAGCAGTATCCAAGGAGAAACTGTGAATGGGTGATCTGTGATGAACAAACGTGCAGGTGTCTTTTGTGCAGCTGCAGTTCAAGCCTTTAAAAAAGCATTGGGAAGTCATGGGGAGAAGATAAACAGAGAATAAGATCTATTTTAGCCTTTCTCCAAGATGAGTTTTAAATGCACTTTTGCCCTGCACTGCGGGAGAAATTTAGCAGACTTTTCCCACCCTCTGCATAACGTTTTGCCCTTTAGCGTTCTCCCTCTGAGGATCTTACTAGCCTTCATAGAGTCTCATAATGGTGCTCAGTGAGGCTGGCCCCCATGGTCCCACTCTGCAGGTGAGATGAGCCGGGCTGAGGAGAGGAACATGCTCACCTGAGCTGCATTGCAGAGCTGGAAATAAAATCTGGTAGCACTGACTCTTGGCTAGAAAGCATTCCCTGCTCTGCTGTTCAAGAAAGTCTGTTCAGGACTTTCTGCTTTTGCTCTGTTAGCTGCAAAAAACCCCCAGTCCAAAATCACTAATGAGCCATGGCATTCTCTTTTCTCTTGCATTATAGATGGCAATGGTGGCTTATACCGTGCTTTGGTGGATAATAAGATCTTGGATGACATGAAGCAGCGTGGAATCCAGTATGTCCACGTATATTGTGTGGACAATATCCTCGTGAAAATGGCAGATCCAGTCTTCATAGGTTTCTGTGTTTCCAAAGGGGCAGACTGCGGTGCAAAGGTGAAGCAGTGCTAACACTGGGCTGGTTTCCCACAGGGAGTTAGGGTCTCATGCTTGGAAGCTGCTGGCTGGGGGGAGCTTACGTGACCTAGGATGTTCAGCCCTAAGCCCATCAGGGGCTTATTCTGAGCAGATATAAAGCTGTTTGCTGCCAGCATTGCATTCCAAATCCCTACCTGTGGGTGTCCTGTTCTTCCCACAGTACTACTGTGGAAAATAAACTTCAATTAGAGCAGGGACTGTAGCTGTACAGGAAACTATGGACTGGAATCGCTTCCCCTCCATGCTCA
This sequence comes from Pipra filicauda, assembly GCF_003945595.2. Taxonomy (NCBI): domain Eukaryota; kingdom Metazoa; phylum Chordata; class Aves; order Passeriformes; family Pipridae; genus Pipra; species Pipra filicauda. Next base: position 147,527 of record NW_024104712.1, read on the forward strand.
GCCCTTTCTACAAAGGCACTTGGACAGTCTAGAAGCCGTGTTGGACCGGGTTGTGTTTTATAAGCACACCTTTAAGTCTAATGGAGACATTTCTAATGCTCTGCTGTGGAAGATGGGGAAAGCCAAACCAGCCTGGATTTTTTCATTCTAAAGCAGCAGGTGCCTGAGGAGAAGTTTATGTTACTTGAGTCATTAGCACTGTTCATGCAAACAGGGAGCTGAAGGCTAGTAGCTGCAAACAGCTTTCATTTGATGCCAGGTCCCAGTCCTTGATAAGAAAAGTGCCCCCCTGTAGGCCGATTGCTTTTAACGGGTTTGTCTTCTGAGAAACAGTGCAATTAAGTGGGTGAGTACTGGGGTTTATGCTCAGTTGTTGGGCAGAGTGTGCCTCCAGACTGCTGTGTGCCCCATGAACTGCCCTGCCCTTGCTCCTGAGGTGCTGGAGGGTCAGCAGGCAACAGTCCTGCAGGATCGTTTGTAGGAGTTGGAACAGTGCTGGGATTTTCTTCCTCCTTGTCATAGCCCTTGTCCTGTGGCTGCAGGTGGTGGAGAAGGCCTACCCCACGGAGCCCGTTGGGGTGGTGTGCTGTGTGGACGGGGTGTACCAGGTGGTGGAGTACAGTGAGGTTAGCCCGGAGACTGCGCAGCAGCAGCGCCCTGAGGGGGGACTGATGTTCAGCGCTGGCAACATCTGCAACCACTTCTTCACTGTTGATTTCCTGGAAATAGTGGCCCAGTAAGTCCCAGCAGACTTGCTAGACAGCTGCGCTGCCCAGAAATGCCTCCAAGATTGAAATTACAGAGTGGGAAACAGGAACACCCAGTTATGAGTACCTCCTGTGCCTTTCAACTTTTCTCTATCCCAAATGTTTCCAAAGAGCTGTGTCCTCTTTCTGACAGCCCCAGCATGTTCTTCAGGCCCTACCCAAGGGGTACCCTTCCTGGGCCTGCAGGGGTGAGCAGCTGTACGGGCTGCAGTGTGGTCAGTGATGCAGCCCCACACCAAGGATTTCCAATGGGAAATGTCACCCATGCCCATCCCTTGGGACAACAGAGTTTGCGAGAGAGGGTGAAGTTGTGGGTGGACTCTGCAACACCTTGGTGTTGCGGAATGGAGATGTGATGCTGGGCATTTAGTGAGCAGCAGTATGACCCTCCTGATCCATCCCTGGGTGAGGGATCTGCTCTGCTCCGTTGTCATCCCAATCAGATAATTTGGGTTGCCTTTTTTTTTTAACCTCTGCCTGCAATTTCAGCTTGAAGCCAAGTACGCCCTCTTCTCTGACTGTCATGTCCCACTGGTACAGGGAGAGCCACTGGCCAGGCTGCTCTGCTCAGTGAAGTGTTTCCTGGATGTGACTTGCATCGCTGGGGAGAGAGCAACACCCACAACAGCTGAGAGATGACTCAGAGCAGTAATAAGACATCTGCTTCCCACAAGTGTATTGCTTTTTTTTTTCTAAGTGGGCATGAAGTAAATGAACTTGTTTCTTCTGCTTTTGCAGGAAATGTGAGCCGCAGCTGAAGCATCATGTAGCCATAAAGAAGGTGCCCTACATTGACAAGGAGGGAAATCTGGTAAAACCACTAAAACCGAACGGGATAAAGCTGGAGAAGTTTGTGTTTGATGTGTTCCAGTTCTCTAAGTTAGTGGCAGACATTGTTTTACTTTTCCCCTTCTCAATGTTTGTTTGAATGACTGTAGGTTGTAACAGGCTGTCTGAGGGAGCACGTGGTTTTTGTGGGTGGCTTGTTAGGAAGGCTGTTGAATCTACGCCCAGTTCCAACCCAACAGTAACGGCACAGTTCCAAGGGGAGCTCATGGGGCGCTCAGAACATGCACTGACCCTGCTCCCAGATTGATCATCTTGCCAAGGATGTGTTGGCTGGTCTGGCCTCTGCCAGCCTGGGAAAAATAAAAGGAAATCGAGTGCAAAGCACATGAAGCCCACGTTGCAGTGTTCAGACTTGCAAAAATTGGGTCTTTCAGGATTGAGGCTTCCATGGCAACTGCAGCTCCGGTTACGTTTTTGGGTGCTGTCATGCCAGGGCTCAGTGTGCACCCTTTGTGCTTGGAAAACAGTTTGCTTAAGCACGGTGGGGCCAAGTTACAGTTGCTGTGGGAACTGTCAGTGTTGACTTGCCAAGCTCTACAACATAGCTGAGAGTGCTCTGCCTTATGCAGTCAGGGGTACTTGTGCCTAGGGAATTGGGATTTTAATAATGTAGAAATTTAGCATGTGTTCTTATAAAACCTATTTTCCAAGGTCTTAAATTCAGCAGTGAAGATTCTGTTTTAGGCTTAAATAAATGGCAAAGAGAGACCTCAGACAAACTGAATTATCTTTGTTTGGGGATAGTATTTCCTTTTTTAGAGGATTTCCTTTAGGATTGAGGGCTCAAAGTTTGAACCAGTCTCTATTTCCTGACATGTGTTCAGTAAAGTATTATCAAACCAAAGGCAAAAAGCAGAGTGATATAAACAGCGCTGAATTCTGAGCTGTGTCAGGACTTATTTGCATGCAGCGATTCCTTATGCTTTTTTAACACCTCAAAACCAACTTGGCAGCTGTGCTTCACACATGAAGTGGAGAAACGCACAGATACTGCTGTGGGGCTTTTTAAATTTGCATTCCCATTTCTGGTAAACAGCTGTACTTAACATTCACCTGTGAGGCCTCCCATACTGCTTTTTCCCTGGGAACTGGTGTCCTTAGTTGGTCCTGACCTACAGACACCCAAGCGGAGTGGGCATTTTTTGGGCAATTTTTGGCTCTGCAGTGAGTACACAGCTCGCACTGTGTCCGAGCTCTGGGCATCTTTGTGCTCTCCATCCTTCTGTGGTCTGAGTTATTTTGTCTGGGAGCCTCCCAATGTCTGGAGGAGTTTCTGTGGAATCTCTGCAGAACTGTTGCTTTTCTTCTCACCTGAGTGCAGCCTCCAGAGGGTCAGGAGGTTACTGTTATGTTCCCAAAGAGACAAGGCTTCGTGTGTTTTTCCATCCTACAGGCCTGGTACTCCTTGGCTCTTCAGGTGGGTGGTGGGCTTCCCGTGGCTTGACTGCCCCAGGCTGCATACATCACTGCTCCTTAAAATATGTATGAGCCTTTCCCCATGAACGTTGTTGTTGCATTAGCAGCACTGATGACTAGCTCTGGTTTTCATGATCATTGTTTTCTCCCCTTTGCTTGTAGGAATTTTGTGGCATTTGAGGTTTTGAGAGAAGAAGAGTTCTCGCCACTAAAAAATGCAGACACGGCTGACAAAGACACTCCTACCACTGCTCGGCAAGCCCTTCTGGCCCAGCATTACCGCTGGGCTCTCAAGGCTGGGGCCAGATTTGTGGATGAAAATGGTTGCAGGATACCAGAGAAACTCAGGTATGAACCTCAGTGACCTCCTCTGCAGCTTCTCTGATGGGACTGCCCAGCCAGGCTAGGCTCTCCAAAACCGTGTTTTCGTGTAGTCACAGGGTGGCTCAGAATGATTTTCGTTCAGCTGGTGCTCTCTTGATGTGCAGGTTGGTGTCTATTACAGCTCCTGCTCCTCTAGTGACTGTGGGTGCTCCAGGCAGTCAGCACAAGGGGGCTCTGGGTGTTATCTCTGCAGATCCCTGCCCTTGGGGTCATGAATTGACCCCTCCTATAGCACCACTAAACAGGGGCAGTCTTTTCTGTCACTCTGGGTTTAGCCAGCCCGAGGAATTTTAATTTGTAGGCCCTGCGAGCTTTTCTGAATGTGGACCCAACGGGATTCTCAGGTGGGCTTACGGATTGACTATTACAGTGATTACCAATTCAGATACTTCCTGTGTCATGTGGAGTGGGAAGCTGCTTTTACTTCATGGGGCCATTACTTCATCAACTCATGCTGTTAATTTTACTTGAAAAGCACCTCTATAAACGTGATGCCCTGGTTTTGATGAGTAACATTTGGGACCTGCTAATTCCCTTTTATTTTCACACTTTGTGTTCAAATAGTATCTGGTGCATGTGACTATAACAAATGTCTTATCCTTCTGGATATCCTATTCTAGACAATCTTTTGAAGAAGATGGACTGTTTTTTAAGCACATCAGAAAGTTAATCCTGTGTTCTCTTCTCTAGTCTCTCAGGAACTGAAGATCCTCCAGCTGTGTGTGAGATTTCTCCGTTAGTGTCTTACTTTGGAGAGGTGAGAATAACTATCTGTGGAGCTATTTTTAAGAGTGTGCAGGTATACATCTGATTTCCTTCTGAACACAGGTGACTTCTTTAGCCTGGGCTTGTTGAGAAATGGTCAGATCAAGGGAACTGGGAATTTGGCTCTGTGCCACATTTCTGGTTCCACTATGGTTTACTCTTCAGCAGTTTGTTCACTCTCAGTTTTAGCCATCTGTAAAATGAGATTTGCAACGAGGCTGCAGTTTCATTAAGACTCACAAGCACTTTGAAATCTTCTGAATGAAAAGTGCAGAATATTAAAATTACAAAATCTATGGGTTCTGTGCTCATTTGTGCCCATCTCCCACAGGGAGTGAGTACTGACTGTGAAGTGAGATATGTGCATTGGCTTTAGGGAAAAATTTCTCAAGTTTGTCCCTCTGAAAATAATTGATCCTGAGAAACCTGTAGTAGTGAGAAGAGGATCTTCCCTGTGGTGGACAGACGGAGTGAAACAGTGGACTGCAGGAGGATTATGTCGTCACTGTGGGGAAGGGTGTTCGTGAAACTTTACACTTTTGCTAGGTTTCCAAATGTATTAACTTGCAACAGCGACCTGCACCAAGTGTATTCCTCAACATGTGCACGTAGCAACCTTGTTGCAATTGATACCTTCTGAGAACAAAATGAATACAAGGCAATTTAAGATGACTTCCCTTTGCTAGGATTATTCTAATTTTAGCTAAGAACACCTTCCCATGCCTGCCCCTCCCCAGGAAGCTAGTTTCTGAGATGGTGTTTTACGGTTTGTTGGTGCCACTCCTTCATGAACCCCAGGCTTGGGGCTGAAACCCTTTCCATCACTGGAGAAACTGTTGCTGTTGTTTGTCCTTCCCATGACCTTTCTCAGTCATTCTTTGAAGACTTAAAAATAGGTGACCAGTCTGATGCATTTGCAGCCTAACAATACTGTTCTCACACGTTCTCAGGGTCTGGAGGTGTACATGAAGAACAAAGACTTCCCTTCTCCCTTTGTACTCGATGAAACCAAGGTGGAAATGCTTGAAAATTCTTGAAGAGGGAAGCCTTTCCCCCTCATCAGATATCCGTTTTTCAGAGCCATTATGAGAACTGACATTACTAAAATGTCAGCTATGAAGTGCATTATAAAAAAAAAAAATCGCTTTGCAGTGTCTGATTGATGCCAAATCCTTGCAGCAGTTGTGTTTACACACATATTCATGCTTCCCAGTTCTGTTTGGTAACTTTGAAAGCTGGGCCTCTTACCTCAGTCTGTTTTGTACACTTGGATGTGAGTGAGGATTAACACCTTCCAGGTGTTAAACATGTCTTATATTTCTTATTTGCTGGGCACATGAATATGGAAAAGAGCCAGCCAGGGCCTAATAAATCAGCTTTGCTTCCAAGAAGATTAAATCTCTTCAGTGCATTGTTAGGTTTTTTGTTTGTGCTGGGTGGTGGGTTTTTTGTTTTGGTTTTGTTTCTAAATTATGTGCACAGCTGCAATCAGTTTGAGGCCCCATCCTGAAAAGTTAGGAAGGACTGTGGGTACTGAGGCCTTTCTCTGCAGTGATACATCTTTTCCCTAATCCTGTGATGATCAGAAGATCCAATTCAGCAGCTGCATCCTCTAAGCAGATCATACAGAGTCTGCTGTATGTAGGGATGTTGCTGTGCCTAAGCATTGCTTGAGGTTTGGACTCCAAAGCAGTCAGACTAGTTTTGCATCTGGGCTTGCTGGTGTCTTGCTTGGACTGATTGCTTCCGACAGCTGTAGTGACCTGGGTTTTTTTAATTAAAAAAAAAAAAAAGTTGATGAGAATTTTTTTTCACAACCCTCTGCTCTTCCTAGCTATAACAAACATTTGTTTTCCTTTCCATTTCCTGTTTAATGTATACCATATCCTGAGACGGGGCTCTCTCAGTAGTAAAAGGAACAAATCCCGATGGTAGAATTTAATGCTTACCCACAAAAAAAAAAAAAAAGGCTTACTCTCAGCATCACCAGGGCACACAGTAAAACACCAGCCTTGCTTCTGCATTTTCTGCCCAGGGGGTTTTCCAGCACTCTTTCACTTAGGAAATAATTCCTTAAATGCCTTCCTTTTAAATACATTACTAAACATCATGTAAAGATAAGTGTTAGCTAATGAAGGATGTTAATTGTCAGAACATATGTAGCATGTGAACTCAGTCCTGGCCAAGGGATCCCAGGATGGCCGTGATCCACCAGTGATTGTTCCTGTTCAGCCTTTGGACGCTGTCCCGGGAAGCTCATGCTCACCTGCTGCAGAACCTGCGCTGAGCAAACCTGAGTCATTTCAGCCTTGGTGAGGGCGGTGGCTGGTCTTTGCTTCAGGAGCACTCTATACGTTTCCACTAAACCTGGTGCTAGGAAAGGTAGTGAGGAAGATGTTTCATCTGCAATGTTATTTAGTGCATCAGCTTCTACTAAGGAATTGCTGATGATATTTCATTAAGCATAAATAACTTCCATGGCTTTCTGCAATTCCTGATGTGAAGCTCTATTTAGAATGTTGAGTAAGTATAAAAATGGCTTTGAGAATAAATACAGTTTGTAAGTAGGCTCAAGTTTTCCAAAGAAAGCATCTAAATGTTAATATCAGAGTTTTTGGTTATAAAGTGTTTCTGCATGAACTTGAGTAACGAGCCTTTCACACATGCAGACCAGCTAATGACAGTTCTAATTACCTCAGCTGGCATGTGCAGCCAGTAATTCTCATTTAGTATAAATGAAGCATTTGTCATGACACTCAGTTCTGTAGTCTTTTTGCACAGTGTTTCTGTGGTACATTCCATTCCTGTCGGTCAAGTTTTATGTCCGAGAAGAAGTTGTGTTGTATCCTTTGTGAGTATTGCTCAGCAATTCTGGCACACGCTTGTTTTACGCTGCACTGTGCTATAAAGATTTCTTTTGCTCTTCGTAAAGTACTTTCTCTTTTGAAGCTTCACTTCCTGTGTACACAGAGCTGCTGACACGGGTTTCAAGGTTGTTTTCAAGGAAAAGCTGTATTAGAATGTTGAATGCTTTGTTTGTTGGGCTTTTTTTTTCTCTGTGACTCTTCACATTTTAAACTGGAACATAGAAAGAATTTTGAGAGAACTTTTAAAAAAAGAAATCTGTCCAGTATGTAACGAAGTCTTTGTATGCATTATAAAATGAAAAAAGTACCCGAAACAAAGGGAAGTCCTGTAGTACTTCAGAAACTTCTGGACATCTAAGCATTTTTACAATAAAGATGTTACTGTGATTTCTATGTGTCTGTCTGTGTTTCTTGTCTGTGAGGAAAATACCCTTGTTGTCTTTGTCCCTACATGTCGTGGGTGTTGTCACCACAGCTGCAGGACAGACAGTGTCACCAGTGGTACGGCTGGAGGCAGCAGTGTCCATGCTTCAGATTATGGGGGATGTGGGACTGAGCAGAGGGTGATTCCTGAAGGAGTTTGACACTGTGGCATCTATTTTTCATCAGAAAACAGAGGATTGTGTTCTTGTCTTCAATCCTGTTTATTTTTTCCAAGCTTTTCAGCTCAGTTTACTCATGGAAGGGAGTTTAATTGTGGGTGGTGGTTGTTTGTCTTATTTCAAGTCAATTTGAGTGATCTGGCTCTGAGTCAGGCTCTCCCAGCTGAGCACTTGCTGGAATGCAAATTTTGCTTTGCTGCACAGTGACAGACATCTTAAACAGGGCTCTATTTATAGCACAATCTGTAGGGGAAGTTCGTAATGTGTCACAAATGGCATATTGTCCTGTTTTGGGGGTTTAGTGCTGAACCCAGCAAATGTCAGATCTTCCTTTCTTACCTATTCCCCCCATGTTTCTCTCTTGACACCCCTGCAAAGGCTGCTGGTGGGTTTAATGTGTTTTTAAGCTACATGAATCAGTAGTTTCCTGTGGTAGGAAAATGAATACTAAAAATGAATGCGTGCTTCAGGCATCTTAAATTGTACCCGTGCTTGTTTATGCAGTGTTCATATTTACCAGAATTTTTGCTTGCTTAGTTTTCTTAATCATGAAATGCTCAGAAAACACAAAAGTCTCAGTTTTATCTGGATATCTAGTGTGAGGTGGATTCCAAATGTAAAGGGGCAAATGATGCACGCTAACGTGCCAGTTAGGCACAGCTGGAGGTGAATTCAGCGCCAGGAGTTAGAGCAGCTGCTTCAATGCCACTCTCTTCCTGTTGGGACTAGGAACCTGAGACAGAAGTAATGGTTATTACAAACCTGGTCACGCTTTGGCTGTGAACGTGTACATCACTAAACAATGCTCTTCCATACTCCCACTGATAACACCCCTCCTCCTCAGGGAAGATGCAGGGAACTATTTGCACAGGTTGGAGGTCTGTGGAGGAGCAGCTGTGGGATGAGTGCATCCTGCTGAGTACAAAAATTCAGTGCCAGGTCTCATGGAAGGGTTTATTTGTACAACTGCTTAAGTTGCTTTTCACCCACTCACATACATCCTCTCATAGATTCCGGTCGTCTCCTCTCAGGCCCGTGTTCCTGCATGGCTTGCTGTAAAACTGTCTCGGGTTCTCAGTGGCAGCCGATGATGACATGAGACAGCTCTTCCCCGTCCTCTCGGAGTTAGCAGCAGTTTGGGTTTCCCTTGGCTGTGCTCCCTAGCAGGAGGAGCAGCGGTGTCCGTGTCCCCTCGTGTGGGGCCACAGTGCCCCGTGCTGCTGGGTTGGGCCTCCCCATGGGAGCTGCACCTTCCCGGGCTCGGCTGATGGGAGCTTGCGGGCCAAGTGTTGAGTTGATTTTCCTCAGAACCTCCCACGTGCACGTTTTCATTTCTCGTGCTCCCATGCCAGTGTTTCTGTGAACGGTCTCAACGGCGTAATCTCACCACATCGAGGAACAGCGAGGGTTCCCACACTCTCCTTTCCTCACTGCCTGCCCCGGCATCTGCCGTCCTCCTAGCCAGGGCCCGGCTCGGCGGGGAGCGCAGGGACAGCGAGAGACAAGGACCAAATCCGCGCAGCCCTGGCCCGAAGGGGGAACCCGTGAGGGGGGCGGGAGGTGCCATTCGGTCGCGCCCCGCCCCGGTGCCATCGAGCGCGGACGCGCCGCCGCCAGAGCGGCACCGGAAGCGGTTCCCGGAAGCGGCCGCTCCGTCCCGCGGTGCGATGGCGGCCGGCGGCCCCTGAGGCGCCGCTATGTATGCGGGAGCCGCCGCCGCCGCCGCCGCCGCGGGGCCACCGCGCCGGGACTTCATCTCCGTCAGTCTCGGCCCAGAGGAGACGGTCGGGGCTGGCGGCTACAACAACAGCAAGGCCTGGCGGCGGCGCTCCTGCTGGCGGGTGAGAGCCGCGCGGGGAGCTGTGCGGTACCGCGGGCACCCCGGGCTGGGTGCGGGGGGCACCTGACGATGAGGGAGCGCTGTTGGGCCGGGCGATCGGGATGTCCCTGCGCTTGGGTGCAGCTGCACTGCCATGAGGGACCTGCCTTGGCCCACCCCGTTCCGAGCTGGGCTGGGGCCGTGGCTGTGCGCCCCGGGGCGGCCCTGGGCTCGGCTCTGCTGTCAGGGGCTGCTCCGCGCCGGGTAGGGGGGTGTGGGGCGCGGGTTGGCGGAGGGAGCTCCACGTCATGTCTTAATTTTCACGAACAAAGCTGGGGGGGCGGGGGGGAATACTGTAAAATCCTGTGCTCTGATAGTGGGCATTTGGAGGGCAGTGCTGCGCTCTGTGGACACGAATGAGTGGGGTGAGATTTGGTCTCCGTGCCTCTGTTCCCTGTTTTAAGGCTTGAAGGAGGCGCCCTGTCTTCTGCCCTGGGAGAGTAAAGGGGACAGTTCTGCTTTCTGTGTGACGAGAGGGGTCCCCTGGCAGAGCTCTGGGGAAATGACCATCTTGTCTGCTTGTGGGTAGGGAGCTTTACTGGGAGTGGGAGTCTTGGGCCCGGAGAGTCTTATATGAGAAAGAGTGAGTCAAAAGGACTCGATAACCTTTGTTACAGATGATGAATAGTCACCTACAGAGGATTTACAGGTTGTCAGATGAAGCATTTGAAGATCTTGTTTAGGGACACATTCTCACAGTTCTCTTTTATTACCAACTTGAGAAATGTGGGTCCTTCATTTCACCCTTTACTTTATCCTTATTCTTTGGGAACAAAAAACCAATAAGATGGTGGTAGATACCCTCATGTGTTCTTGTGCCTCATTCCTGCCTGTCCCAAGATACCATAGTCAATCCCTCTTTTCTTGTCCTACCTTGAGGAATCACAAGGCTGCCGGTTTTCAAGCATCCTTCTGCAGCAGGGAGATGGTGATATGGTTTGCCGTGCAGGTAGAGCAAAAGATGACAGAGTGGGACTGGCATCTTGCAGTGTGCACAGGGAAGGGTGTGCAGGATTCCTGTACTGCCAAGAGAGCAGGAGGAAAACAGGAAACTTTATGTGCTATGGGGCTCGCAGTGTGAGCACATCGACAGTTCTGACTGGCTGTTGCTAAGAGGATGAGGACTGTGGGAAGTGCTATGGGGTGTCATGTGGTTGGTAGGAAGGATTATTCCTGAGTGTATCATTGGAAACTTAAGTTTGCTCTCTGTATGCCAAAACCAATATTAGTGAATGTCAATGGGACTTTTGGAAAAGTAACAATGGTACTTTAGCAGTTAATGTTTAACTCCAACTTGTTCTCTCTGTAAATACAGGTTAACGTACATAAGCCTCTCTCATGCTAATATACCATTTGCTCTCTGATTTTTAGTGATTGTTGCCTATACTTCAGTTTCAACAATAGATTTTTGCCCAGGATTAAACTTGGAAACGTTGTGGATTTGTCTTGTTCGTTGTTGTGGTATTTTACTTCATTTTCATGCTGCTGCAGGTCGGTGACTTTCTGTGTGGTGCGGGACCTGTTCTGTGTGACAGTTCCCATGTTTATCAGAGGCAGGATGCCTGGCTTCTCTTTCACAGATTGGCAGAATATTCTGAGTTGGAAGGGACCCACAAGGATCATTGAGTCCAACTCTTGAAGTGAATGGCCCGTACGGGGATTGAACCCGTGACCTATCCAGTGACTGGTGCTCAGCTTATTTTGAGCCTTTCTTCTTTGCTGCAGTAACATTTTTAGTTTTCCTACCACTTGCTTCTGTTCTTATTTTGCATATGCACTGCGCAGTACCTCCCCAGCCAGGAGGAAAGAGGCTTTTGGCTGATTTCCCAGTTGACATCGGGGCATCTGCAGATGGAGATCTCAGGTTAGGCAGTGCAGGTTGTGATGAAAGTCAGCTGTAGTTGAAGCTCTGTGGGATCCTTGGCATTCGGCAGGTTCTGAGGTTCTTGCAGCAAGTGCCTCTGATATTTCTGTGAGCTTGCTGTGCCACATGCTAGCTGGTTAGATTCCTGTTTTCTCTGTCATCAAAGAAAATAAGCAATGGATATCTGCATTTGGAAACAGGGTAAAATTAAACGTACTGGGTTTTGTGTTTCTTAATCTGAGTGAACCGGTAAGAGTTAATTTTTAACTGTTAATTTTTAACTGAGTAGACTCTTAATGTCGTGCTAAATGTTCTTCCTCTCACTTCTTTTCTCTCCTAAAGAAATGGAAGCAGCTGTCCCGACTCCAGCGGAGTGTCATTCTCTTCCTGTTTGCCTTCTTGGCAGTCTGTGGAGTCATTTCGTACACAAGCATGGGAGAAGCATGGAAAAGTATGTGTTCTGTACAGCTCGAATTGCCTGTGAGGTGTTAGTTAGGAAATTGTATTTCTTATAACCAGTTTTAATTTCTATTGACAGTGCCTGGGTGTATTCATTAAAGCACAGGTGTGAGATAATTTTATGTGAAGTTTCAATGACTTAATTCTTAATCAGAAATATTTTTCATATCTCTTTTCTTTGTTTAGCTTGGCTAGAGCAACGTTTTATTTTAGTTGATGTCCTGGTTTTGAGCAGGACAGGGTTAAATTTTTGCAGTAGCCGGGAGGGGGCGTGGCTAGGGCCCAGATGTTATTCTGTACAACCTCACTTCATTGCTGGGGGCAGAAGGGTGGGGGAACAGGGGCAGTGGGGGAGTGGTGGTGGTGGTGGTGGTGGTGGTGAAGGGACTCTGAGAGCGGCAGTGTGGGTTTGAAGAGCCTTGTTGGGGGCACTGAGTTGGGGAATACCATTGCTAAACCATAACAGCTCTAGTTGGTGCCCAGTGTGAGGCACAAAGTGCTGAGGTAACAACAGATCTGCCCAGAGCAGGTTGAAAACAAGTTTGATCTAAGCATTTGTTATATTAGGTACAGAACCACTGGTCATGGTGTTGCTTGGTCTGTTCACATGGTTGTGGTACCTAACCCTGTATATATTCCTCTATGTGCTCCTTGTGGGGATCTTCTTCAGAGCAGGGAGAGGGATCAGGATTGCTTTGTTGCTGTAGTGTGGGTTTTCAGTTTATGACATGATAACATCAAGGGCAACGAGGGTCATTTGGGATATGTGTTCAGTGTTGCTCTCCTACCATACCTTGAGCACTACCTTTGGGAGTCCAGTAATAATCATACCCATTCTGTGTGGGGAACAGGGGAGGATGATTTTCCCCAGCCTTTCACCCCCCTTTCCTCCTTCGGGCCTGTTACAACAGCTTTTGAGATTTTTGAATTCCTTTGGATGTTAAGGAAAGCATGTTCTTGTTGCCAAGTCTGCCAGGTGTCCTCAGTGCAGTCCACACCATGTTTAGAGTCAAAGAGATTTCTAGGAAGGTCATTCAGAGGTCTGCCCCGAGGGTGGCTAGTCATGAGTGGCATGGAATGTGGGAGAAAATGGGCCAGCTTTTGGGGAAATTCTCTGCTGCAATGGTTTGGAAGTTCACCCCTGAACAGCTACCGCACCCTGATAAAGTGGCAGAATATTTGAAAGGAGAATGCTGTGGCAACTCCAGAAAGGAGCAACTTATTGCAGTGTGTTAGGCCCTGGCTACTGTTTGAGACACTCTCATCACCAGACAGCACCCTCAGGGGGAGGAGGAGGAAAGCAGAGCAACAGCCACAGTGACCACTCAGACTGCAGCTGAGCCAAAGGAACAACCCATGCCAGTAGCAGTTGCCCCTATACATGAGAAAAAATCCAAAACCAAATCAGTTTGCTTAGTGAGGCATGAAGAGGAAGTAGGGCCCTCAGAACAGGAGGAAGAGGCAGGGCCAGAGATAATCACCCGATCCCCATCCTTGGGTGACCTGTGAGATGCGTGAAAAGATTTCGGCTGCTAGTCAGGTGAGCCCCTGGTGACCTGGTTACTCTGGTGCTGGGCTTTTGCGGCCCACAATAGGAAACTAGACGGCAGTGAAGCCAAGCAACTGGGATCCCTGTCCCAGGATGGGGGCACTGACCAGGGAATTTGGAAGAGGACAGAAACACTCAGCCTCTGCCCCAGGGATGGAAACACAACCTCACTATTTGCATGGACTGGAAAAGCTGGTAGCCCATGGCTTGGACAAGTGTATCCTCTCCTGGATTAGGAGCTGGCTGGAGGGTCGGGCCCGGAGAGTGCTGGTGAATGGAGCTGCATCCAGCTGGTGGCCGGTCACTAGTGGTGTTCCCCAGGGGTCTGTGTTGGGTCCAGTCCTGTTTAACATCTTTACTGATGATTTAGATGAGGGGATTGAGTCCATCATCAGCAAATTTGCTGATGACACCAAATTGGGAGGGAGTGTCGACCTGCTGGAAGGCAGGAGGGCTCTGCAGAGGGATCTGGATAGACTTGAGAGATGGGCTGATTCCAATGGGATGAAGTTCAATAAAGCCAAGTGCCGGGTCCTGCACTTTGGCCACAACAACCCCCTGCAGCGCTACAGGCTGGGCACAGAGTGGCTGGAAAGCAGCCAGGCAGAAAGGGACCTGGGGGTACTAATTGACAGGAAGCTCAACATGAGCCAACAGTGTGCCCAGGTGGCCAAGAAGGCCAATGGGATCTTGTCCTGTATCAAAAATAGCGTGGCCAGCAGGACCAGGGAAGTGATCCTTCCCCTGTACTCTGCGTTGGTGAGGCCACACCTTGAGTATTGTGTTCAGTTCTGGGCCCCTCAGTTCAGAAAGGATATTGAGGTGCTGGAGCGGGTCCAGAGAAGAGCAACAAGGCTGGTGAAGGGACTGGAGCATAAGTCCTATGGGGAGAGGCTGAGGGAGCTGGGGTTGTTTAGCCTGGAGAAGAGGAGGCTCAGAGGTGACCTCATCGCCGTCTATAACTACCTGAAGGGAAGTTCTAGCCAGGTGGGGGTTGGTCTCTTCTCTCAGGCACTCAGCAATAGGACAAGGGGGCACGGGCTTAAGCTCCGCCAGGGGAAATTTAAGTTGGATATCAGGAGAAAATTCTTTACAGAGAGAGTAATCAGGCATTGGAATGGGCTGCCCAGAGAGGTGGCGGATTCACCGTCCCTGGAGATTTTTAAACGCAGATTGGACGTGGCACTGAGTGCCATGATCTAGTAAATGGACTGGATTTGGACAAGGGTTGGACTCGATGATCTCGGAGGTCTTTTCCAACCCAATCGATTCTATGATTCTATGATTCTATGGACTGATCCAGACTGCACTGGAAAAGGGTGAGGCTCCAGAACATTTGCAATACATTGATGGCATCATCACAGCAGAGGAAGTTCTTGAGAAAGGGGAGAAGATAATCCATCCTCCTGAAGGCCGGTTTTGCCATAAAACAAAGTAAGGTCAAGGGACCTGCCCAGGAAATTAAGTTTGTGAGGGTAAAATGGCAAGATGGGCATTGTGAGATTTCAGTGGATGTGGTCAACGAAATACCAGCTGTGTCCTCAGCCACCAGCAAGAAGGAAATGCAGGCTTTCCTGGGCGCTGCGGGTTTTTGGAGGATGCATATTCCAGATTACAGTCAGATTGTCAGCCCTCTCTATCTTTTGACCTGGAAGAAAAACCATTTCAAGTGGGACCCTGAACAACAACCTTTTGACCGAATTAAACAGGAGGTTGCTCATGTAGTAGGCCTGAGGTCAGTCAGGACAGAACAAGATGTGAAAAATGTGTTCTACACCGCAGCTGGGGAGAATGGCCCTTCCTGGAGTCTCTGGCAAAAAGTACCTGGGGAGACTCCAGGACAACCCCCAGGGTTCTGGAGCTGGGGATACAAAGGATCTGAGGTCTGCTACACCCCAACTGAAAAAGAGATCCTAGCAGCTTCTGAAGGAGTTTGATCCACTTCAGAAGTGATTGGCACTGAAGCACAGCTCCTCCTGGCACCCCAACTGCCAGTGCTGGGCTGAGTGTTCAACGGGAAAGTCCCTTACACACATCATGCCACTGATGCCACATGAAGTGAATTGCTCTGATCACACAGCAAGCTCAAATAGGAGACCCCAATTACCCAGAGATCTTGGAGGTCATCAGTAATTGGCCTGAAGGGGAAAATTTCAGACTGTCATCATCAGAGGATGAAAAGGTGACACGTGCTGAGGAGGCCCCACCATATAATCAGCTACCAGAAAATGAAAGGAGACACGCTTTCTTCACTGACGGTTCCTGCTGTATTGAAGGGACATACTGAAAATGGAAAGCTGCCATGTGGAGTCCTGTGCGGCAGGTCACAGAAGCTTTTGAGGGACAAGGTGGATCAAGTCAGGTTGCAGAGTTGAAGGCCATCCAGCTGACTTGAGATATCACTGAACAAGAGAAATGGCCAGTGCTCGACCTCTACACTGACTCGTGGGTTGTGGCAAATTCTCTGGGGGGTGCCTGGACCTGTGGAAAAAGACCGGTTGGCAGCACAGAGGGAAACCCATCTGGGCTGCTGAACTGGGGCAACTGTGCCCAGGTAGAGTAGTTGGCTGTTAAAATACATCATGTAAGATACACAAGTACCCAAGAGTCGGGCTACTGAAGAACATCACAACAGACAGGTGGATCAGGCTGCCAAGATTTAAGTGTCTTAGGTGGCTCTGGACTGGTAACGCAAGGGGAAATTACTTCTGGATCAGTGGGCCCATGACCCTTCAGGTCATCAGGGGAGAGGTGCAACATCCAGATGGGCTCGTGATCGAAGGGTGGACTTAGCCATGGACATCATCTCCCAGGTTATCCGTAACTGTGAAACATGCGCTGCAGTCAAGCAGGACCAAGTGAGTAAAGTCTCTGATGTGGGAGGCAATGGTCAAAATATAAATATGGAGAGGCCTGGCAAATTGATCACGTCACACTCCTACAAACCCACCAAGGCAAGTGCCACATGCTGACAGTGGTGGAAACAACCACTGGATGGCTGCAGACACACCCTGTGCCTCACACCACTGCCTGGAACACCATCCTGGGCCTGGAAAAGCAAGTCATGTGGTGACATGGCCCCCAGAGAGAATTGAGTTGGACAATGGAACTCATTTCAAAAACAGCCTCATAGACCCCTGGGCCAGAGAGCATGGAATGGAGTGGATGTATCATATTTCCTATCATGCACCAACCTCTGGTGCATGAATTGTACAACGGACTGTTAAAAACCACATTGAAAGTAATGGGTGGTGGGACCTTCAAACATTGGGATTTGCATTTAATGAAGGCCACCTGGTTAGTTAACACCTCTCTCTCTACCAGTCTAGCTGGGCCTATCCAATCAAAACCTCCACATACTGTAAAAGGTGATAAAGTCCCTGTGGCACATATGCAGAATGTGTTAGGGAAGATAATTTGGATTAATCCTGCTTCAAGCAAACGCAAACCCATCCGTCGGATTGTTTTTGATCGAGGACCTGGGTGCACTTGGTGGGTAATGCATAGGGATGGGGAAACACAATGTGTCCCTCGAGGGGATTTGATTTTTGGGTGAGCACAGTCTGTAATGTTGAATTGTATGATATTGGTTGCTGAATGACGTTGCCACTGTGTGCCATAACCACCATGGACAGTGAGGGCAGACTGCTCTAAATACACCAGTTGTGAGCTCCTGATACAGCTTGAACCAACTGACAGCAGGTCTTCCTGCCCTGGAAGACATAAGGACGGATAGAACCCTGGACTAAATGAACTCAACAGACATCTTAGAAGGATGGTCTTTGACTATGGAATTTATACCTGTACTTCTGTACATTTATATATGTATATAGTTGGATGGTATAGAGGTAGGCATGGATAATGTGCAGGGTGAAGAAATCTTGGCCATGAATAGGGTCAAGAAAAGTTGTGTAGGTACATAGGTACCTGTGTGTGTGTCCTGGTTCCGGCCAGGACAGCAATAATTTTTTGCAGTAGCCATGAGGGGTTGTGGCTGAGGCTTGGATGTTATTCTACACCATGTTGTGTCATTGGGGGGTGGGGAAGGGACTATTTTGTTATTAAAATTATTGCTGTTACTGTTAATTTTCTTATCTCATTGTTGTTTCCAGTTAATTGTTCTTATCTCAACCTTTCCCTTACCTCCAATTCTCAACTCCATCCCCCGATGCAGTGGGAAGTGGGAGGAGAAAACAGGGGAGCAGAGAGCGGCAGTGTGGTTTTGGAGGGTCTCGGTGAGGGTACTGAATTTGGGAGTACCATTCCTAAACCATGACAGTTGATTAAGATTTGGTGGCTGTTTATTCTGTTTGTATTTAGATATTGGTAGCCCAAACCTAACCAGTAGAATAAGATAATCCTCTCTTGGTTTTGACTGCCCATCAGATTAGAAAATCCAAGCATTTGTACAATACTTAAGCACATTTAGCTTTGATATTATCTTACTGCCTGTATTGAGAAACTGAAAAAAAAAAAAGTGCCTTTTAGCAGCCCTTTTGTATATTAGGGAGAGGATTAATACCAAAATACACTTGTATTTAACTATTAGTGTGTGTTTATCAATGTTTTGGGAATGCACTTTTTGGAGGTGCATCCACTATGTGAATGCAGCAAATTATAAATTTCTAGCTGCAGCCTGAAGTGTTGATTCTTTGTGCTGAGCAGTTTTGTGTGTCTAGGTCTAACAAACAAGCCATTAGATGATCAGAGAACAGAACAAGAAATTCCTGGAGTAAAGCTGGCAAATCCAGCTGTTCTACCAGCACCCCAGAAAGCAGATGCCAACCGTGGAGACTACCCTGAGCTTTCGCCGCAGGTACTGAGAGAAGAAATGAGTTTTATAAAGCTACCAAAGAACTTGTGAAGGCTGCAAATAGTGCTTGGTTCCAACAGTTGTGGAGAAAGGAGTTAGAACTTGCAAAAAAAAGTCTACTCTGGGTGGAATGCTGGCCTTTCAGGAAGGGCTTTGGTGTAGCATTTCTTGCTTTATCTTTTTCATTTAAGTGTTCTGTATGCTATTTATTATTCATTGCTCTGCCAGGGAGTGCCAGGATTTTAGGTCACAGTGACCTCTTACTTGAGGCTTCACTCTGTAATTAATTTGTTTTGACTTGAGAGTGCTCTGGGCATCAGTCTCACTGTTGTGAGGAGCCTGGAGTCGTGGCTGAATAGGAGACATGAATGCAGTTGATGTCACAGTGAATCGGAGCAGCTTTTCTGAGAGCTTGAGAAATAGCAGCAGGCAGAGCAGATGTTAGGAGTGTTTGAAGGGTTATGTTTGTGGGAGATGCAACGGGAAAGGAACATCAACTGACTGTGGATTAGTGCATTAGGTCTTTAGCATACTTTCCATTCAAGGCAGAACTTGCCTGCTGATATGATAGCAAAATAAGATTTATCTGAAGCATTATTTAATGTTGTTGAGTGAATATCGTTGACTTATGGTTTGAAATTTTACCATCTTTATAACATACCAAGCACATATTTTTTTTTCTTCTCCCAGAAGCAGCCAAACCCACCTCATGTTCATCGTGGTCCTTCCAATCTTCAGATCAAGGCACCACAGAGGGACACAAGGCTGAAGACCCGACACAGTACCATCAGGGCTGTAGAAGGGCCAGTCCAGACTGATAAAGGAGAGAAAACGGAGAAATCCATTATCAGGTAGAAATGTTTCAAGCAAGCTACAGTGTTTCCCCTCTCCACCAACATCCATTGAGTATTGGAGTGATAATTGTAAGGGCTTTTTGTTTTTGTGTCTGAGGTGGTTTTCTTTCTTGTATTTGTTCTCGAGCCTGGCCTGATAACTGCTGATATTGCTAGGCTGACAGATTTCATTTCAATGAATGTGCAGCTTCTCTGATTTTACTTTTTGCATCACACAGCTGCAGAGGATTTGGAGCCCTGCGAGGCTGGCTGTATTTCTAATGCACTTAGATGCTCTTAATGTTCAGGAGGATTCTTGGTGTCCAGAGGTTTCTTCTGTTTGTTGTAATAAATATTAATGTACTGGTATCGGTACAGTAGTGCTGCTACAAGTGTCTTTGTCCTAGCCCAGGCTTGGAAAATGATAGCAGTGTCAGTACTGATTAGGGATTGGTGCCACAGTGAGCCCAGGCTAAACTGACAGAAACCACAGATGTGTAAGTAGCTGTGTGTATGTGACTGTACACAATGTGCTTACTCCTTTCTTATAAACAATTTCTCCTACAATTCAGAGACCCCTTATACACATCTAGTAGTATCTTTTGTAAAGGGTCTGTGCTGCTGTGGTTGTAGTTATACCAAGTTGTTTCCCAAGATGATATTGATTTAAGTGGTTTGATTTGGGAATAACTGAAGGAATGTAACATGGGTATAGAAAAGACTACTAAAAGTTCAGCAGATATTCTTCAGATTTGGAACACTAGGTTTGGGATTTTTATGTGTTTGTGTCCTGTTCAGCACTGGCTCAGCTGAGCTGATCGTAACATCAGAACTGTGCCTGCCTCAACATTTTGGCTGTTGGTGTTGTCTGAAAGTGTTATATTGCTGTGCTTCTGCCTGTGCTGTAACTCATAGAATTAAGCAGCTGGTAACAGGAGAATTTAGGATAGCAAGGAAAGCTTACTGAAGACTAGTTACAAATTTAAAGAATGAAAGTAAGACATGAAATATGGGATTATCTAAGTCAGAAGATATGCTGACTGTAAACAATATAAACTTTAAAGGTCCTGTAAGCCTAGTTCCTTTAGGAAGCATATCAATGAGCTCAAAGGCAACATATCTGTATATTAAGTGGTACGATCGAGATTGTTTGATCTTGATATGAACTTCGCTTGAAGTCCATCCTGAAAGACTTTTCCTTCATGAGGTTTTTCACAAAAACCTGTAGAACTGATTTATGCATCTGTGGTGGCAGGGAAGGCTTGTGACCCCATGATAGCAAAGCCCATACTTTGAGCAGCTCGTCCTTTGTGCTTCTTCGTGATTTTTTGGTGATCATCATTTGTGTGGTACTATTTAGTGTTAGTGGCTGGTGTGGCCATTTCAGAGTCGGTAGATAACAAATTACTTGTAATGCAGCATTCTCGGGTGTTTTTTATTAAATTCCATTGCCAAGATGTTTAATGAAATTCCAAGAGCTTGTAAGACACATTTCTTAATACAGCAAAATTTCTCTGGTGCAAATTTCTTTCTTTGAACAGAAAACTTATCTAGTGGACAACACAGTTATTTTGATCCTTGACACAAAATCCAACTTTTTTTTTATCAAAGTATCATGAGAAAAAGGAAATGCAGAGATAAATCCCATTCATTCACATGACTTTCTGTGACCAAAATAAGTCTTAATTACAGTCCCTTGTATTTGCAGCTGGAGAGGAGCAGTGATAGAACCTGACCAAAACACTGAACCTCCATCCAGTAAAATAAAGGAACCAGAAAAACCTTCATCTGTGGAGGCTGAAGACCAGAAGGAACCAGGTAAATAGTACAGTTAATTATACCTTTATTTCTGTTCGCTTCTATGGTTGAAATTGTGCGAATTTTCCCCATGCACATGTATTTTATTTATTGTAATTAAAGGAAACAAAAAGTTTAGGAAAGATTACTTACCTAAAACATGCAAGCCTTTCAGTGTCCTTACTCCACCATGGCAGTCTTCATGCTCGTTAGCCTTCAGAATCTGAAAGTCTTTGAATTATAGTCTCTGGGACGAGGCACATATTTCAGGATAGGATAATCTAAGGAGAGAGGTTGTGAAAGAGACAGCTTCCTTTTTCAGCAGTGGTTTTCCTTTTGTTCTCCAAATACAGGGAAAGTGACTTCCTCCCTGAACTAAACTGAACTGTTTTTAAGGCTCACCAGAAAGCTTCAGAAGTTGTTTTTGAAGTTGCTGCCCTTGTGGAGCGAAGAACCTGTTGTTCCTTCTCCTGGGTTCAACAAGGAAGTTCTGGTGTGATAAACATGGCGTATTTCAGTGTGATGTATTTGCACTTTCGCTAGCTGAATATTTATGGGGTTAGCTTTGCTGCTTGGTGTTTCCCACTCTAGAAGTCTTTGTTTACAATTTTGAAAAATTTCAGCTAATGGGCTTGAAATTTTCCATGGTGGATGTGTAACATAAAATTCATGTGATGGCAAATTGCAAGCAAATATCAGTAGAATTATGGAGAAAGACATGGCTTTGCCAAGACAAAAAGTGTAAATTTTCTTCCTCTTTTGGTATTAAAAGAAAAGTTCAAAAGACATTCATTTTATAGAAGTGGTTTTAAATTTAACAGAAAGCAATGAATAAAAGAGGGAAGATGAAGAAAAAATGGTGTGTGTTGGATCAGTTGAGGATTGTATTGTTAAGCATACGTATTTGGCAGCTGAATTACTGTGGATCTTAATTTGGTATTTCCTGACTTCAGCTCTTTGAGCTTTAGTGATAATCATCTACAACTGTACATGTGATTATTTTAATGTTTTATTTGAAGAAGTGACAATTTTGTTGCCAGGGAGAGATATCTCTTTTTCCACCTGGCTGAATTGCTGACCAGAAACAACTGACTGGTTATTCTGTCCTGAAAAGAATAATGAGGATGGTTTTTCCGTTGCACGGATCAGTTCGTTTGGAAGAAAGTTAATTTTGGGTAGAATGCAGCAAAATGGTGCTTGGTATAGCTGCATAATGCCCTGCAGAAGTCCTGAGCAAGGTGCTGTTTTCCTTTGCAGTGCCCATAAATGAGCGGCAGCTGGCTGTGATCGAAGCCTTCCGCCATGCCTGGAGAGGGTACAAGGATTTTGCCTGGGGCCACGATGAGCTGAAGCCTTTGTCCAAGTCCTACAGTGAGTGGTTTGGACTTGGGCTTACCTTAATTGATGCCTTGGATACCATGTGGATTTTAGGCTTAAAAGAAGGTAACTTTTTTTCCTCCTCCGTTTGTTTCCCTCTAAAATAATTCCTTATATTATATCCAGGCAGTGCATGTTCAGAGGTCTTTGAGGGGAACATTTTTTACGTGTGACCAGTAAGTTTAACTTTCCTGTGTGGGTAAAAATTATATATATATATATATATATATATATATATGTACGCACATACATATACATACACACACATAAATATGTATAAAATATTTTTTAAAAACTCCAACTAGATTAAAGGACAGTGTTTTTCTTGCAGTAGAATTTTGAGCCAGAAAAAGAATATTCCGTGGTTATATACAACAAGAGACGCAGTGGATATATCTGTAAGGAATCCATGGGTGGAGAAAGGGAGCACTCAATACCTTCTTCCTGAATTGCTCTTCTGTCTGTATTTTTGAGAGATACTCTGAAAATGACTTACTTTAAAACAGATTTTAAAAACCAAGCCAAAATTTTTGCAATTCTGTTGCAAAAAACTTAAATGCTTAATCGGTATTTAAGAGAAATTTTTTGTTGTGTGTTTGGCTTTTTTTTTTTTTTTTTTTTGGTGGTGCAGGGCTTTTAGTGTTATTTAAAAATTTCTGGAACTGTATTTATTTAACCTTGGTAGATAGCCTCCTTTGTAAACTTTTATTAATCATGCAGCTTTTTCTGTTGAGATAGAAAGAACAGAACTGCTAGTAAGAGAACAATAAATACTCAGTCCTTCATGGTTCTCTCTCTTCTACCATTGAAGTTTGCATAAAGTAGAATTTTCGTT
Organism: Pipra filicauda; assembly: GCF_003945595.2. NCBI lineage: Eukaryota > Metazoa > Chordata > Aves > Passeriformes > Pipridae > Pipra > Pipra filicauda. Next base: position 170,583 of record NW_024104712.1, read on the forward strand.
TGGTTTAATATGTCATGTGTGTGCAGCCCTAGGCCTCAGCAGGCTATATTGAAGTTTCATCAAGTTATCAGTGTGTTGCTCTTTTTTTTCCCTAAAAAATTAATTGCGAATTGAATAAAACTTTTAAAATAAATTATTAGTAATTTAGATGTGCTGAAAAGGGGTTCTTGGTGAGGAGTTCTTCATATTTTATAGCAGTTCTGCTGGTTGCCTTAGAAAGCTCCTGAGGTATCTTCTGAATAACAAATGCTATGTAAATCAAAGTTTTCTTTGAGGCTGCCAATCTTTTTTATTAGCTGATGAATGCAAAAGCTTCTGTGGCAGAGGACTCTGCCTTTGCTGTTCTGCTGCTAATAGCCCTAACATCTGTCTGGGAGATTTTCTGTGGTTCTTAATCTGCTCAGCATCCAAGACCAGAGGGCACAGAGGCATCCTTTTGCTTTAGAGTTTATCTTCTGTGAAATGCCTTCAATTTCTGGGAAACTGGTTGTGCTGCTGCTTCTCTCAAGAAGGAATTTCTGGAGGCTGTGAGATTGTTCGAGATATCCCAGCCCTCACAATTGGAGGCTGAGCTGACTCACGTGCACCATGGAGATAGACGCTCTGCCGACGCAGAGCTGCTGCTAAGCTGGCTGATGAATCTAAAATGGCTTTCTTTTTACGTTCTTTTTTTTAAATTAGTAGTGTCATAAACAACCATTTTTGTTTCTAGAGAAAAAAATTGCAACCTGTCGGGATTTTGTGTATTAAGTGCTGAGGCAGGAAGCAGGCTCCCCAGGACATTGCTAGGCTAAAGGTGTTAATGGCTGTTAACTGAATATGTTGTCTGTTGTCTTGGTAGATAATAGCTTTAGCTGAAGATTTAATTGAAAACAGAAGGCTCTGTGAAAGTGTAACTAACTGTCTGACAAGTCAAATAGATGGATTTGAAAGACTTAAATTTCTGGATTTTTTAAATAAAGACTTCCTCTATACCTTCTTTTCTTAGACTATTAAGAACTTTCTATTTTGGTGGATATTTCTTCTGTATGCATCTGTGGTGTGTGCTGAATAAGAATTAAGCCAGGATGTGCTCTTCACTTTAGTTTTCCACCTAAAATGATCACCTCTGTAGACAGATATAAATAAGTGTCTGGGATATATGGAATACTCATATCTCTAGTTGTTTGAACATTCCAGAAGTTCATAAATGAACTACCTTTTATATTTTGCAGAATTTGAAGAAGCAAGAAAATGGGTAGCAAATGATTTAGTATTTGATAAAAATGTGGATGTGAACCTGTTTGAGAGCACTATCCGTATCCTGGGCGGCTTGCTGAGCACCTACCACCTCTCTGGAGATAGCCTTTTCCTGGAAAAAGCTGTGAGTGACAGGCCTTACAAATGAAACTGGGTTATGTATTCCATACTGGACAAAGTTGAGGGAAAATTTCTCAGAAAGTTAAATGTTTTTTAAGAATTTCATATTTAAAGTGGTGGGAAAGCTTTTAAGCCTGCACCTTTCTTTGCTCTTTGGATGACCTCAGAGCCTGGCTGTGTTTAGCACTTATCCTTGTATGCCTGCTCTTCTGCTGATGAATGGCTGACTGTAATAAAGTTCATGAAACAAAGGAAGAAATAAATGCTTGGCAAAGGGTAATAATTGTCTTTTGATTCCCTCTCTGTGTGTCTTAACAGCGTCAGCCACCTCTTCAGATTAACTAGATGCAGTTAGTGGCTGCAGACTTGCGTCATGTGGCATAGGGATTGCAGCCTCAGATGAGGCCTGCAGTGCTAGGGACAAGGTGGAAACTGCTCATTACTATGAATAAGTTGATGACCTTTTTAATTCTTTAATTGCTTGCACCATCTAAAACTAAGCTGCTGTTCTGTCTTTTTCTGTCTGCTTGGTGAAGAAAATCTAATGGGGTGAGAGTGTATATTTATTTTTTGTTTTGTTTGTTGCTTTGTCCTGTGCTTATGGGGTTTCTCTAGAAAGACATTGGGAACAGGCTTATGCCAGCATTCAAGACCCCCTCCAAGATACCGTATTCTGATGTCAACATTGGCCGGGGCACTGCACATCCTCCTCGCTGGACATCCGATAGCACTGTGGCAGAGGTGACCAGCATTCAGCTGGAGTTTAGGGAGCTCTCTCGTCTCACTGGAGATGAGAAGTTTCAGGTATGGAAGAATAAGTTGATGTCTCTTTCTTTTTCCACCTCCCTGCAGCTCCACCACCGACTCTTATCAGTAGTGGTCTCTGGAGTCTCTAAGTTACAATAAATAAGTTGTGAAACTCTAAATGAGGAAAGAAAAATAAACAAAATGTCCTGATTATTTTATTGAATACCTAAAAGTAGTACTGGAGATGAATAATTATTTTTCTTTCTCAGAAACGGCTTTTAGTTAAAAAAAATAAAAAATTCTGAGTGTGGTTTCTTGATGCCATTATCTATACGCAAAGAAAAAAACTGTATTGTTGCCATCCAAGGAACTAAAATATGACTCACTAGATAAGAGTCTGAGAGCAGGTCACAGTATAGGGAAGAGTAATTTCAGAGAAAATAATATTTTCCACTTTTCTTTTTGTTTGCTGATGTCTTTTATTGTTTTGAACTGTATCCACAGCTCAGTTTTGAAGAATGCAGTTATTTAAGGAAGCTGTAGCTATTGCATGATTCATGTAGTTGTTATTTTAGCTGGACTTCTACTTTGTAAAGCTGAGTAAATCAGATCATAGTCCTGTCCCATAGTACTGGCTTTCGAGTGGGCTTACCTTGAAGGAAAGGAAACAGTTATAATTATTTCAGAGTACTTAAATGTACCCAGAACATTATGTTTTGAGAGTCCAAAAGTTTGAAATCCTGTATTGAAATATTGCTTGAGCTGAACTTTATGTCCCTGATGCTAATTTAGGTAAGAAAAGTTAGAGATTTGTTAAAATGTTTGCCATTTTCTTTCTTGTAGAAAGCTGTAGATGAGGTGATGAAGCACGTTCACACACTCTCAGGGAAAAATGATGGCCTCGTGCCTATGTTCATCAACACCAACAGCGGGCAGTTCACGCACCTGGGGGTCTACACTCTGGGAGCCAGAGCTGACAGCTACTATGAATATCTGCTCAAGCAGTGGATTCAGGGTGGGAAAAAAGAAAACGAGTAAGTTCTTTCCACTTCTCATATCGGTGTTAGAATTAGGTGAGCTGTTTTGTTGTAGTGAGTTTGCTGCTTAAAGAAAAATAACGTATGTGCCCAAGAGTCAAGTAAACATATCGCTGTTTTTAAAAGCAAGCTAAGCAGCAAGAGGGACCTGTGGTAACTTCATGTAAAACCAGTAGGAGAGTTAGGCTTAGTCTCAAAACTCCTTCTCCATAGAAAGCTTTTCTTCCTCAGCTCATCAGATATAAGGAGTGTGACAGCAGGAGATGAAAATTAAGTCTTTGCTGTAGATATGGAGCATAATTAGACACTTCTGAAATACTGCTGATACTTCCTTTCACCAGCAATGTCTGTGTTTGCTCTGCTTTTGTTAGTGAAGGGCAAAAGGAGACTGAAGTTTGATGTCTGTGTAAATCTTTGCTTTAATTACAGAATCACAGACTGGTTTGGGTTTGAAGGGACCTTAAAGCTCATCTCATTCTGTGGGCAGGAATACCTTCCACTATCCCAGGTTGCTCCAAGCCCCATCCAACCTGGCCCTGAATGCTTCCAGGGATAGGGCAGTCACAGCTTCTCTGGGCAACCTGTGCCAGCGCCTCACCACCCCGACAGGGAAGAATTTCTTCCTAATATCCAGTATAAACCTACTTACTTTCAATGTAAAGCCCCTTTCTCTATCACTACATGCTCTAGTAAAAAGTCCCTCTTTAAGTCTCATATGTTTCTTTTGTCTGCACTGCAAAAGTGGAAGAGAAACTTTACAAGGAGCAGAGGAATTAAAGATGTTGAAAAAGAAGGTTTCCTCCAAAACAAGACAAAAAACCCAGCAGTTTTTGTCTGCATTATGAGCTAATTATGTTGGACTTGTTAATTTTGAGGGGTTTAATACAGAGAGAGTGACAACATGTCTCTTAGAGGCTTTTCTTTGTATCAGAGCAAATGCCTTTCTACAAACAAAGTTTTCTCACTGCTTTTTGCAAGCTTTACCTCACTGTAAATGGAGAATCAGTGTTTTTGGGACCACAATGGCATTTTGTGAGCCTTGCAATGGAAAACAACAGGTTGTTTTCCACATGAAAGTTCTTGGAAACAAAGGAAAATCAAATTAAATACTGTGAAACAATGTTTCACAATGAGAGAGGTCAATTGGAAAAGATTCCTCCAAGTCTTTGAGTCTCCATCTTGGATGGAGATACTGCTGCATCTTTGGATGAAGGTACTAAAAAATTGCTTGGATAAAACCTCAGGCAACCTGATGTAACTGAATCTGCCTCAGAGCAGAGGGATGAAGTAGAGACCTCCATGAGGTCCTTCCCAGCTAGATTTTCTGTGATTTCAATTACTTTACTTCCAAGGATTTTTGAAATAATTTTTGGCTATTGCCTAGAAACAGTTGGGGATGTTTTCTTTAATACATAAATAAGGGTTTACTTTTTAGAGTATTGCTACATGGTAGCAACAACCAATTAACGTCCAGTTAATGGTGACTTTGAGGGTTTTTTTGTCAGTTTTCACATTTAGTTAAATATTATTCTTTAGACCAAAATAACAGTCTCCTAAAGGATTGTGGTGATCAGCTATAATGAAATATGTTTTGATTGTGTGTACATGAACCAACTGGGAATGATTTTAATTCACAGGCTGTTGGAAGACTATATGAGAGCCATAGAAGGGGTAAAAAAGCATCTTCTTCAGAGATCAGCCCCCAAGAAGCTTACTTTTGTAGGAGAGCTTGCTCATGGCCATTTCAGTGCCAAGATGGTAAGAAATACAATTGCATTTAAAAAAAACAACAAAAGAAAACAGAAAATCATGACAAAATTTAAATAAAACCCAACACATGGCCAGGCAAATGCAAAGCTTTTCCCTCTTTAAAGGAAAAAACCACCACCCTAAACCAACAAAAAACCAACACCCCAGACTATATATACGTACACATCTGTCTCTCCAGTGTGATGGCAGTGCTGAGTAACTGCTTTGTACATACTAACTGCATGTGCAAACCAGGGGCCTTCTCTTTGAGTTATTCTAGTAAACCTATTTATTTTCCTCTAAGATTGAACATTGTGGTGCTGGAGTTAAATTTTCTAATTTTCTTTCTCTTTTTTTCTTCTGTTTTTTTTGGTCATGAAATTCCAGTGTCTGAAGCTGCCTATTTCATGTATTATTCACTTTCCATAATTCAAAAATATATGTGGACACTCACACACCCGGCTTTTCAGATTTGCCTTCAAAAGAAGGTGGTGATCTAATATTGTGTTATGGGATTAAAAAAAAAAAATCTGATAATTTTGGAGGCTTCTGTCCATTCATGACTTTTTTTTCTTTTCCTACTGTAGGGTTCTTGAGTAAAACAGTATGCTGTTTGCTGAGGGGAAAATTGATTAATCCTAACTCCCTGCTCTTAATATATGCATCCATACTCTTTAAAGTGCATTTTATCTTGCAGTTAAAGATCTCATGCAAACGTTAAAAATCTCATGCAAGTGCAGGTATGGTACGTGCGTGTGGCTTGTCTTAGAGGCAAGTGATGTATTACTAATGTAAGTGATGTATTACTAATGTATGTGTAGCCTTATCTTTTTCAGTACCTGAAGTGAGCTTTAATGAATTCTATTACTTGTTTGGTTTCCTGATGTATATTTTTTAGATCCTCAGGTCTAGTTTTCAGCATGTTCTTGGATCTGAATTTCCCAAAAGCTCTCCAAACCTGCTGTGAGTGACACCAGAGTCTGGGTAGAGGGGGCTGCTCCATCCCAAGATGGGACAGAATTGAATTGAGACAGATAGATTTGGCTTAGGCATCTCCATGTGTCAGTACACTTTCTTCTGTTCCAGGGAGTTAGAATTTTGGTATTTAATATATTATTACTTGTTGAAAGGCTGGACAGGTCTCTTGCCCTGGCCAGCTGGAAAAGTGGGGAATGTTTGGCTCTTATGTTTATGTTTACCTTTGCAACCCTCAGCTTTCCTTTAGGACTGGACAAAGCTTTTGAAGGTTCATACAGGGGCATCAGAATGGTTTTACTATCTTTTTGGATGATGAGACCTGAACTTTCATTCTGAATGAAAGAATGATTTTAAAGAATTATGATTAAGAATCATTTTAAATCCCATATGTGACATCAATCTGCAGTTCTTACAGTCTTATATCAGTGGTGGACTAGCCCCAGAATGAGGACAACCAAACCTTTAGGTGGTTCTGCTGACTCCCTGGATGAGCTGATATGGAACGTATTGTATGCTTCTGGTAAACCAAAAGACAGTCTCCTCCCCCTCACCCTGACCTGAGACCTTTTTTCCAGAAACTTGTCATAGAAACAGAGTCTGGGATGTTTTCCAATTTAATGATTTCTCTAGTAATGCTGCTTGCCTCATGCTGCATTACATTAGATTGTTAAAAACTTTTCCTCAAGTTGTAGGTACCAGAAATGTGTCTTGAAGAAGAGAAAGAATAAACCCAGACAGACAGAGATGCACGCACACACACACACACACAAATACCTGTTTGATGCATAACTTCTCTGCAGTAAGAGTTGTCTTGTCGTGCAGGATCACTTGGTTTGCTTCTTGCCGGGTACTTTGGCACTAGGAGCCCACAATGGACTGGATGCTGATCATATGAAGTTGGCTGAAGCCCTTATAGAAACCTGCTACCAGATGTACGCTCAAGTAGAGACAGGCCTGAGCCCGGAGATCGTACATTTCAACCTCCATGCGCAGAAGGGCCACAAAGATGTGGAAATCAAGGTGAGCAGATAGCTGGCCTGAACTCCAGTTCCATGATTCCTCTGTAGCTCTGTTCTGCTGTTGAACTCCTGGTCAGATATTGGAGATGGGGTCTGTTGTGGAGCAGTTAATTCCTTTGCTGCCTTGCCTTCTAGCTGTACCCTAGGCTTTGGTTTTAATTACCCTGATAGTGTATTTAGAAGCTGAGTTATACATACCAAACTCTTAGAAGTAGATGGGAATCATTATCTTTCTCCCTGCATGTGTCCTTGAGGAAATTCCCTGTCTGAAGTACTCTTGCCTTTTTTTTCTCTTGCAGCCCGCAGACAGGCACAACTTACTGCGACCAGAGACTGTGGAAAGCCTTTTTTATATGTACAGATTCACTGGTGATAAGAAATATCAAGACTGGGGCTGGGAAATCTTGCAGAACTTCAATAAATACACACGGGTAAGGCCAAGTGACCTTGTTCAGTCAGGACTTTATTTGCTCACTTGCTTTCTAACACCAACTTTGGAATCTTACTGTGTTTCAAGATTCATCAGAGACGTTTGGGGAAATTTGTAAGAATATATAGAAAAATTTGGTTTCTTACAGTTTGAGATACACTACTTAGTCCATATAGGGAAAGAACTTGCATTGCATTGATTAAAAAGTGGAATGTAGAAGCTGTAGGCAAGACTGCCAGAGTGTCTCTACATCTCGGAAGCTGTTTGAATCTCTACTGTGGTTGCTTTTAGAATTCAGAAGTTGAGAAGGACCTGGCTGGATTGAATGAATGCTCTGATTAAAGTTACCAAAGAAAAAAATGGGCACAAAATGGCACTAATGGTTTGATAGAGGGGTTTTGTATTCATTCTGACTACAGTGCTGGTTGAGATATCACTGATATGCTGTGAAAGTGTGGCCTAGATGCCAGTGGTCATCAAATGTCCATGGTCTGTTCTTAGAAGAAATGGGTATGGGGCTTGGGCCAGCTCTAACCTAGAAATCGCTAGTTCCTTTCTGTATGTTTGTCCAGAAACTTCAAGGGGATGTTCCTTGTGATACCTCTTTAACTTAAGCATAGATGCTTCATTTTATCTTTGTGGTTTCTTTTAAAATGCAATGAGTTGGTGTTTTTCATAACTGAAGCTTTGTAAGTAAAGGAAAACCAAGTACAAAATTAAAAACATGCTGATCTGTTTCCTAGCACTTATCTTCTCCAAGTGCATCTGGATGTTAGGAAGTAAAAAATAATTTATTTTAGATTATGTAAAGATACAAATTTCTGTTTTGTTTTGTTTTTTTTTTTTTTTTTTTTTTTTTTTTTTTTTTTTTTTTTTTTTTTTTTTTTTTTTTTTTGGCACAGGTTCCTACAGGTGGTTATACTTCCATTAACAATGTCCAGAATCCCAGTAATCCAGAGCCACGGGATAAGATGGAGAGCTTCTTCCTTGGAGAAACACTCAAATACATGTTTCTGCTGTTTTCAGATGACATAGACTTAATCAACCTTGACAAATACATCTTTAACACGGAGGCTCATCCACTCCCTATCTGGGTGCCAGCATAGACTCTGCAACACTGGACCTTTCAGTGGTGGCATTTTTATCTCCAAGTCACTTTACTTTTCAGGGTTTGAGGAGAGATGCTATGTTGCACCTTTTTTGGCTTCAAACAACAAACAAAACCTTGGGGAAAGCATCTCTGGTTTGAAGAAATCATGTCAGTCTTAAATCTAATCCCTGGTTCTGGGATGAACAAACCGTGCCATATGAAGCTGGTTTCCCTAGTACTGATGACGAGGTTCAGAGAGTAATTGCAGTGTGGACCACGACATTCATGGGGCTCTGGTGACCCAGAACTCACTTATGTCAGTCTTACTAAATGCTCATTATATATTGGGAATGCAGCAAGTCAGCTTAGGGCACAGGGTTGTTCCTGGAGAGCAAGAATAAGCCTACAGTTTTTTGGTTTATTCTGGATTCACTGAAACACTGGATTACAGAGCCATTCCTTTGTCAGAATGTGACAGTGGTTCAGGTGGAAAGTGGAATAAACAAAAGAGCTGTAGTGCTGTCCCATGTAGAAGCAAATCTGTCAGTATTGCTGCTGATACTCTGATCTCATTCCAAACTCACAAGCTGTGCTGCATCACCTTAGGGAGAAGGAAGAAGCAGCAGAGCATCCATTGTATAGGGTCTTAGTTTTTGTAGAGCACTTTGAACAGTCTGTTCAAGCTGAGGCTGAAATGAATGGTGAAAGGGAATTTGCTGCTGGTTTGGCTCAAAGTGGTATATAATTTTTTAGAGGTATTGCAGTTTTTTAACTTATCTGCAGGAATGCAGGAGATAATGTGAAATACAAGTGAAACTACATGTGCATTTTATATATTATTTGCATCAGTTAGACTCAGGTATTCTGACTGAAAGCTGCTTTCTGAGGTTGGGTACTGGGAAAGCTTGTGAGCACATTAGTTATCAGCCTCCTTCCGTCCCTTCCTGTCCAGATATCACATCATGAGGTGTTTGTTGACTCAAGCTTACAACTGTACAGCACAGTTTATGTTATTCATAATTTCTTGGACTGGAGAAATTTTCAGTTTTTTTTTCCTTAGTAATACATTGGTTAGAAGTATTTTCGATAGTAGTGTTAAAAGCAGACAGTCTGAAAGTATTACAGTAATTTCAGGTCCCAGTAGAATTAGAGAAATCCATTTCAGTTGCTTGAAGGCAAAGCAGACCCAGGTTTTTTAAGAATCTTATTGGAGCCCTGGAATCTTTCATTTTTATACGTGCAATAGATTTTAAACCATGAATTTGGAAATGAGCTTTCTTTAGTGCTTGTCCTTTTGGATTTGTAGCTACTTGGACAGTCCTGTATTCACAGATAAGATCTCAGAAATGTGCTTGTTCATATTTCTGGAAGAGGTTTTTCTCGCTGAAATGCCCTTTCCCCTGTGGCAGTGGGTGTGATGGGCACAACCAGGTGGCAGCAGGGAGGTCCAGTCCCCACTAACACCAGTGCCACTGACAGAGCTGATTGAGTCTGACTGGAATGGCTGAGGGAGGTATGTGTATTTTATAGTAATTAAAACCTTTGATTTGTAAAGTAAGATACGTCTTTGCTTTATGCTGATCCATTTTGTTTGCTGGAGTTACAAGTTACCCTTGGGACCACTATTTAAGTCTTTTAGAGAATATTTATCATTCTATGTACTAATGATGGGTTATGGAAATGAAGAACTCTTACAGATTATTTAATGCACCTTTTGTGTCATCGAAGGTATCCTGGGAGTGGCAAGACAGAACAGGTCAGTGCAGAGTGCTAATGTTCCTCCCGCTCATTTGCCAGCAGTGACCCCTGCAATGAGCTTCTCACATACATGTGCAGTGGAATCCAGTCACTGTGGCCTTTGGCTGCACAACTGATTGGTTGCCAGTACTTTTGTTTTCTTTGACACAACAGCAAATGAGGAAGGTGCTGTTGAAATGTGGGAGGTAACACCTTCAGTGTTTTTGTTTGTGGAGCAGGTTTGTGCTGCTGAGCAGCTGAGCTTTGGCTAAAAGCTAATCTTAAAATTGGAGATTAAAGAAAAAAAAGATAAATTCAGTGCAACTACCCAGGTCCTGGTGACTCGTGTTGCTTTGGCCTTGTGCCTTTGACTGAAGCTAGTACTGAACCCTTAATTATGACTGTGCTATGGATTGTGAAACTTCCGGGGTTTGGTGTTTCACCCATACAGCTGCCTGATTGAGGCAACAGAGACATTTCTTAGGAAATGGAATACATAGAAATGCTTACCAAAAATGTTCTGTTCTTAAAGTCTTACATTAGTCTTAATGTAATCGATTCTACAAATGGGACTGCGGGAGTCTGCATTATATTATTTTTGCCTTATGATTGGCTTGAGAGTAATAATTCATTTCCTAATGAGTTAAAGGAAGGGAGAGAAGAATAAATCATCAGTTTCCCAAACATATCTTTTAGCTGAGCCTGTTGGTCCAACTGATTTCTACCTAGTTCTTGTTGGGACATGGAATCTCTGCAAAATGTGGCTTTACTGTCCTCAGCCTTTAAACCTGAAGTTCATATTGTTCAGTTCTCGCTTCCCTTGAGAACAAATGCTTGTTTCACACCCCTGTATCACATGCGAAATGGCACAAACTAAAGAATCTGAACAAAGCTCACCTGTTCTTCCTGTTCTCTTGCAAAGGTAATTTTAATTGCTAATTTATTTTTACTTTCTTAACAAACTGTTGTGTCAGGTCAGTCTCTGAGCTCCACAGCCCATCACTGTTCCACGATGTGCTCCCCCAGCACAACAGAAAATCAAAAGTTTTCCCTTTGAGCACTCTGTGGTTCCTTGTTCCAAAGCCTGAACTTCCTGGTCCGTAACCCGCTCTGATGTTTCAGTGTACTGGGATGCTCCTGGCTGAAGTGGAATGTTGTGGAAAGGCCACCACTGAGCTGGGATTCTGTCCTTCTGCACAAAGAGCTGCAGTGGTTTCTCTCCAAGAGTGCCTGCCTAATTAAACTAAAACAACCCTTGGCCCCACTGCCTCTACTGTTCCCTTGGGCTTTCACTGAGGAACAGAGCCGGGCACTGGCAGAGCCACAGAGAGCTGCGTGGCTGTAGGACTTGGGAGTCTCATACTTGGGGCTTTGAGCCACAGCTTAGGAAAAAAATACAGACCTGTTTGCTTGAAGAAAATTCAGCAGGTGGATGGGGCACAGTTAGCATCTAATCTCTGAACTTCTGAAAGCTGAATTCTCATTACAGGTGATAGAAACTGGCAGTTTTGCCAGGTCCCTGGTGTTGGCTGAGAGGCCCCCCTCGTGTTTCACAGGACTTTCCAGTAACAGGATTTTCGCATTCCAAGGTTTCGCATTTTGCCAAGTTCAGGTACACCTGTATTTACTCCTCCAAATACTAGACAAAGAGTACACCTTGTTTCCAGTTCCATACCAGTGTGATATTGGCAGTGATGAGGGATAAGAACAGGAAAGGTTTTTGCAGTAACACATTTACAGTTTTGTGAATTTCTCCTGCACTTTAGGACTTCCCTTCAGCTGTGCGCTCCTAGAAATAGCCCTGCAGGGAAGTCAGCTCCTGATTTCCAGTGCCACACTCAGTATATTTAACAAGACCAGTAAAACGGACAGGACAGGGTAGCTTCATGAAGCTTGTTGCTTCGACAGAAAGTTTAAGATTTTTCTGACTTTGGATTTGGTAAGAAGGGCTTGGGGTTTTTTCGCCTCTGTGATATTGCTGGAGATTGCTGTCCAAGTCTGGAGGCTTCCACTGAAATCTGGGTTCCTGTTCTGTGTAATGTTCCCACGTTGCTCCCACTCGCCACGTTGGTATGTGACGATGGAACAAACGAGCCTTTGTTCAAAAACCCCACTGGGTTGTTGAGCATAGGGGAGGGGCTGCAGCCATGATCTGGTCTGGGTCACTCCTGCTGGCACCCCATTTTCCTTTTGTGGCCCTGAAGTTGAGCCAGGAGCAGTGTTCCCATGATGCTCATGAGCAGTGACTGCTGCTATGTGGCTGTGGTTCTTCCCTTCAGCTCAGACAGCACCACACAACCAGGGTTTTCCACTTACATCCCACGCTTGCTTGCCCAAGACTTCAACACATTATGGATGTTGGTGGCACTGGCTTCAGACTTCTGCCATGGTTTCTTTTTTAGCACTGCTCATCTGTACTGAAAGTCCATATGTATCATGTTTATCTCTTTGCCATGGTGTCTGAAAGCCTTTTATTCATCCATCCATATCAATCAGCGGGTGTTCCTCACGCTAAGTGGATTCCTTTGGGGCAAGAACTATCTGTAAGAGGAAAATAGGAGCTCAGTGTAGTCCAGTATAAGGAGATTAAAGAACTCTTGCCCTTCTGGAAGGTCAGCAGACACCTGGGCCTCCTTTCCCTCCAAAGCCCAAACCCAACCCTGACTGCAGGGGTGACTTGCAGTGATTTCCCAAAAAGGCTCTCCCTGAGCCTGGCTGTGTTCATGCACTGCTGGGCTGGTGTCACTGGGTGCCTGCTTGTGGGACTTAAGGGTACTGTTAGAAAGGGAATACTAGCAGGATGTAATCCTTGCTCTCTGCTTTTTTTTTTTTTTTTTTTATTTTGGTGCTAATCCTGAATAATGCCTGGATACAGCAAATCTGAATTCCAGCGCATTGAGGACTCTGAGCATGGAGGATGAACATGAGTCCAGCACCTCAGTAAGGCTGGGTGTGGCAGCCTTTTATAAGCCACAGCTGGAGCAACAAACACAAAGCCTAACTTGAGCAGGAGCAGAAGTGATGGTGGCAGCTCTGAGCAGGGCCAGTGGGGGCTTTCATCTGCATGAACAGAGGATTTGGGTCTTTCTGAAGATGTAGTGCCAATGGCAGGCTTACAGCAGCTTTCTTGGGGACTGGAGTTGACTAATCGTGTCTTCCATGTTGTCCTTCATTTACACATATCTGAAGCAGTTGACAAAGGAATGGATCCATCTGTTCCTGCTCTCTCCTGCATTTCTGGGGTGGGGGGTGGGGCACAAGCTTCGGCCTTTTGTTCTTAAGAACAGGGCAGAGGTATGTGGGTCCTGTGTCAGCACCTGAACAGTGTGAAATACCAGCAGTGGCTCTGGGAAACAGCCCTCCGGTGACCAGGGAGGGCCCATCAGTGCAAACACTGACACAAAGCCTGTTTGGGCAGTGTCAGAGAGCTGAGGCACTGCTGTGACTGTGCTGCACAAGCAGTGGAAACCTGTGGGGACACAGGAGGCCTCTCCACTAAAGTAATAAAATCACTGCAAAAATATTAAACCCTAGTAATCAACTGGCTGCCTCAGTTGATCCATTTACAATTATGCTTGCTACTAATTATTGGTGCATAGTCATTCCAAGTAGGCAAGAATCCATGTTTCTGTGGATGAGTTACTGCATTATTCCACCTGGGAAGGCGAGAAGGAACCCTTTTTTTCTTCGGTTATACATTCGTTTATATGTTCCAAGCCATGGAATTATATCACACACTTTAATAAACTTTGATATCACACACTTTATTAAACTTGTAATTTGTTTTAAAAAGCTCTGAAAATGTCGCAGTGGAAGTCTGCTTTACTGGTCCCCAATACACAGCCCTTGAGTGGCAGCATGGCACACCAGGATTAGTTTGTGTAAATCTTCATCTCGCCAACTGGAATCTCCTGGGCAAGTTAAAACCAAAATACCCCAAACCCATAGCCCTGGCTGAGGCTGACAGTCGTTTTTAGATAACTGGTCACCAGTGGAGCCCCCTGTGTCAGTCATGACCATACCTCTGCTTTTCCACTAGTCTTCTAATACTTTTTCTCTCAAAATAATTTAGCTTCAAGCTTGAGGTGCCTCATGCAACCATCTTGTTTAGAGTTGTGATAGTGCTTGGGCCTTCCAGGCAAGCTTTTCTTATTCCTACCCGTTGTAACAGCTCATTTCAAGCAGGCAAGCATGGACTCCAAACAGTGTGGTTTTGGCTGCAAGTCAGTGATTTGGCCTTTTGCTTTTCTTTTGATGCTCAATGAGGTGCAGGTGGGACACTTTGGAAAGGGGAATTTCCACCATCATGGCAGAGGAGAGAACAGTGTCCCACCCGGCCTGGACCCAGCTCAGCAGGCTGCTGTGTCCTGGGGCAGCTGCACCACCCAGGGGACTGTGGGGATGGAGGGGCTCAGAACCTGCACTGCCTGGGAGCTGTGGGGATGGAGGGCTCACAGCTGGCCGCCCGCTGCAGCTCCCACGTGCTGCTTCCATGCCCACTCCTTGCCCGCGGATTTCACCCAGCCATCAATGATCTTGGCTTCCAGCCTGCGCACTTCCGTGACCGACGGCGGGTCAGCTGGGTTGCGTCCCCTAGGGAGAGCAAAGCAGCATCAGTCACTGGGCAGTAGCTCTTTGCCTCCTGCACAGACAGAGCCTGGAAACTGAAGGACAGTTACTGACTGGTTTGTGTTTCACATTTAGGCAGCAGCCTGAATGTGGGCAGGAGCCCTGAGCTTGCCCTTGCATCACTGGCTGCTTCCCCCTCTGCTCCAGGCCCGAAGGCTGATGGCTAATGCCAGGAGGCACCAGATGACTTCACATGACTGATTGCTGCAGGGTGTCACACACTTGTGCCAATCCCTGTGCAAGAACCTGATCTAGTGACAGTAGGTGAGCTGAGTGCCAAGTTCTGCACAGCCCAGCATCCCTGGAGGGTTGGAAGAGCTCTGTGCTGGGGAAGACTGCTCCTCCACATTGGGCTGCCAACAGCCTGGTATCCAGTCCTCTGTAAGTACTTCCCCAGTGCCGGGCACTGGTGAGGCTACACTTCGAATCCTGAGGTCCCTGAGTTTTGGGCCCCTCATAACAAGAAAGACATTGAGGAGCTGGAGTGTTTCCAGAGAAGGCCAGTGGAGCTGAGGAAGCGTCTGAAGCACAAGTCTGATGAGATGCAGCTGAGGGAGCTGGGGGGCTCAGCCTGGAAAAAGGAGGCTCAAGGGGGACCTTCTCACTCTCTGCAACTCCCTGACAGGAGGGTGGAGCCGGGGGGGGGTGGTCAGGCTCTTCTCCCAGGGATCAAGTGACAGGGCAAGAGGAAACGGCCTCAAGTTGAAACAGGAGATCTTTAGATTGGATATTAGGGAAATTTTTTTCATAGAAAAGGTTGTAAGGCATTGGAACAGGCTGCCCAGGGAAGTGTTAAGTCACCATCCCTGGAAGTGTTCAAAAAAACTTGGATGTGGCAGTTGATGACATGGTTTAGTAGAGAATGTGGTGGTGGTGTTGGGTTGATAGTTGGACTTGATGATCTTAGAGGTCTTTTCCAACCTCAACAACTCTTATGATTTTGTGGTTCCAAAGTATCTCCTCGTTCTTTGGGCTGTGGCTTGCTGCGATCAAACAGCCGGGGCATCAGAATTCTGTCAGCCAAAGGAGAATTTGGTACTTACCGGAGATCAAGGTGATGGGCACCTCCTTTAACGGTCAGTGCAATCAGTGAAGGGCTGAGGCTACTGTTTATCTGGAAGGAGAAAGAGCAGAGGCCAGCTCTCACCAAGTTACTGGGAAGAACTGGACATCAGTTCTGAAAACTGGAACATGATCTGGGCAAGACTAAGGAAAAGCATGGCTGGTATCGTGCACACAGCTAACAGTCCTAATGAGCCAGATCACCTGTCCCAAATGAAGGGAAGGCTTCCCCCAAAGTGGGAACTGTCAGCTGATTCCAGCCCTGGCAGTCGGAAATAAGTCTCCTTTGGGCCCACACACCCTAAGCAGCCTGTTGTTCTTGCAGCTGGGATTCCAAGCCAGCCTAGAACAAGGAACTTCTGCATTAAATCAGGAGCTCAACTAGCTCAAAATCCAGTTCTGGGTCATTTTTGGTTTTAAATTTTAAACTTGAGCCCTGCCAGCACTCTGAAGTTTTGCTGAATCTAAGCCAAAACATGCCTGGTTTGAGTCACTGCTCACAGCACCTGGCTTGGTCTCACCAAGTGTGCTGGGACTGCAGAGAGCCAGGAGCACCTGGCCGGCAGCACTGAGACCACATGTGGACACAGAAACACACCGGGTTGTGGTTCAGACCCTGAGTGTGGGGTTAAGAAGGTCCTGCTATGTCTGCACTACTGAACCCACGTTTGTTCCATCAGTGTTCCTGGCTGATGGACACTACTCTGTGCCCATTGTTAGAGTCCTGAGGCTCCTCAGTGGCTCAGCATAAAACAGCTGCTCACAGAAACTCAAATGGGCTACAACTGGATCGCCAGCGTTGTTCTGAAAGGAAGAGGGGGTAGTGTGTTACCTGCAAAGGCTGCTCTGTGCTCAGGGTGCAGGAGTGCACATGCTTACCCCACCTCCAGCCCACGGGTCCAAGTCTCCATTTGAAAAAATGATGTTGCTTGCACTTCTCAGGTCTGAAATCCAGAGAGAGAATAACTGAGAGGTCTCCTTCCTGTGCAGTTATCCAAATGTATTTGGCTACTGCAGCAAACATGGCCAAGAACAGAAAACACCGGAGAACAGAACAAATTCTTGGCAGTTTTTACGTTTTCCACTTCTGTCCTAAGGGAATACAGAAACCTCTGTTTGGCTCAAGTCAGCACAAGGCTGTGACCTTCTGCCAGGACCCATTAGTGCGCTGTGCCTGTCCTCATGGGGCTTAGCTGGGCAGAGGGCGACAGGCAGACAGCTACAGGGAAACACAAAGGAATGAGCAGTCAGCACAATTCACCTCCTCCCCAAAAGTTCGTCTGCAACCAGTGTGTTCGTGGCCTCACGTGCCACTTGTTCCAACAGTACTGCTCCCGCATGGCCTCTGTGAAGGGCATCTCGGGGAACATGTCTGTGACATTGTTGCTGTTGAAAGTTAAGTTGATCTCGGTGCAAACCTAAAAGAAGCACAAAAGCTGTCATGGGGCGGGGGGAGAACCAGGACAGCAGCTGAAAGTCGTTGGTGTCTCTAACCCCTTACCTGGTAGTCCCAAGCCTCCGCATCCAAGCCGATGCCACAGCCCGTGGGGTCAGCACAGGACCGGTACAGCTGGTATATGTCATAACATGGTGCCAAGCCGGAAGAGTTGTAAAACACCCCTGCCAGGTGGGAACATAGCACAAAACCTGTTGTAAAACACCCCTGCCAGGTAGGGACACAGCACAAAAGCCCAACTGCCCAACACACGAACCTCACGGCCAAGACCAAGCGAAGGTCTGGCTGCAGGATGCACTTTGTTTCTGTCATATTCACAGAGAGGAAGGGACTCCCGGGTGCTCTCCTTTTGCCAAAAGCCAGTGAGTGGCTCACTAGTCCTTGGAACAGCCCAAACCCCCAGGAGCAGGCTGTGCACAGGATGCTGGTTGAATGCTTCAAATTGAACAGGACACAACCACTGAGACCTTCCCAACCTTGCCCTGAAAGGAGCTGTGCCTGAATTGATCACATTTAGTCAGAGGGCCAAGGGTGGCACATCACAGAAGGGATTTTGCTTGACTGTTGTTCACAAAGAGAAGCATGGCATGTGCAGGCTTGCCCAGATGAAAGAATAGCTGAGCAGGCGGCCAGGGAAGCGTAGCCAGGAGCTGCTTTCTGTGTGGATGGGCAGTTACCAGATAGGAGGAGGAGGACTGCAGCTAAGCTGGTGGCCATCTGCTGCTGCCAGTGTAACAGCAAACCCCACAAACACTGTGGATTTGTGCGCTAATCAGCACCACCAGCTCCACTTGCAAACAGCCCCAGGCAGCTCTGCATGGCATCCAGTGGTTTGTGCTGCAAGGCCCCAGGCATGGGCTGCTGAGGAGGAAACTGCTGCAGCTGCTGCTTTCTAGGTGGATCTGCAGGCCAGGCAGCACAGCCTCAGCCCCCTCGCAGCATGGAACCGCTGATTCAAGCGCAGAAGGCTGCCTAGGAGATGCACTGAGGGGCTGCTCCAGGGCTATGTGCCACCCAGAGTGATGCTGCTTGGCTCACAGGCCATCATGGCAAGGCTCATGTCCGACACCTACGTGCCAAAACTCCTGGAAGGGCTCAGCAGCCTTCGCTCACAGAATGCGCTGTGTGACATGACTCTGGAGGCAGAAGGGGTTTGCTTTCCAGCCCACAAGATAATTTTGGCTTCGGCAAGCAATTACTGCAAGATCCTGTTTGTTGGAAAGTCAGTGGGAGCAGGGAGCTCCGACAGTAACATCCAGCTGAAGGCTGTCAGTGCTGCTGGGCTGAGGAATGTTCTCAACTTCATCTATTCCAACAAGCTCAACCTCTCACTACAGAATATTGAGGAGACCTTCAAAGCTGCAGAAACCCTTCTGGTGTGCGAGGTGATCAAGCTATGCTTTCGCTTTCTGGAGGGGCGCTTGAACTGCGAGAACTGCCTGGATGTTCTAAATATCCCCAAGAAACTTGGACCAGATGAGCTGAGACAGAAAGCCATGTGCTACGTGGGGCAGCATTACAGATACTGGCTGATCCTCAGTGCTGGAAAGACCTGGACCAAGGAACCCTTTGTGAAATTTTGGACAGGACCAACACCAAGGGATGCACTGAGCTGGAACTGTTCAGAGCTGCAGTGAGCTGGCTGCAGCATGACCATGCACAGCTGAAAGATGCAGCAGAGATTTTCAAGTGCATAAGACTCCCTCTCATTCCTTTATGGGACCCGCAGAGATATGTCAAGGGAATGCCTCTTATGAGGCTGGACACAGGTAGCTGTCACAGGTACCTGCAAGAGGCTCTGGATTACCACTCACAGCTATATGCTCAGCCCATCCTGCAGATGCAGAGTACGAGTCTCTGCTCCAGTTCCACTGTGCTGCTGGTCACTGGTGGCAGAGCCGCCAACAACCGTGTGTGCAGGGAGATGTGGGCTGTGGACCTGAGCTGCAGCACCTAGCACAATGTCGGGGACCTCTGTGTGCCAGTGTACAACCACTGTGTTGCCATCATCAACGACTTCCTCTTTGTCATCAGGGGACAGTGCAAATTTGATCCCATAGGAAAGCAGCCATCAAATGAGGTGAGACACAAGAAACCTTTAGCCCCTTGGAAAAATGGCTGGGTGAGGAGAGGAGGGCATCATTCCTCTTGCCCACCATAGATCTCCCACCTCTACCTATTTCCCTGCGCACTGTGCGGTACTGAAAGCCCTTGAGAATACAGATTCCAAACTGTCTGGGAAGCAGTCAGGCCCTGCCCTGGTCTCACCTTGCTCCTGCTGTAAACTGTCATCCTAACCTGTACACAACTTCACAGTGCAGGTTTGGCCAGGTCCACATCAGTTGGTCAAGCAGCCCCAAGAATGCTGCCCTTGTCCCCACTGGTGCTGCCATGGGATTTGTGCTGGGGAGGTACAGGTACAGCCTCCCACTTCACTGGAGAACTCTTCCTCCCTTGGTTTTGCCCTTGAAAGGCAAATATGCTTTAGCTCCCAGGACCTTCCCCTTCTGTCTGGAGAGTCAAAAGACTTGTGCAGGATTTTGTTTTCCTAGATGGCTTCGGGAAGCTTGCTAGAAAAACCAGCATGTTTTTCTTCCTCATGCTCCAGGGGGCTTATTTCAGCATTGTACTGAGTTCCAAGAGTTCCGCTGCCACAGCAGCTTCCTTCCAGGGCCCCGAGGCCAGAGGCAGTTCAGCAGTAGTGGAACGGAGGATGCTGGAGGACACAGGCTGCGGCACTGACTGCCAGCTACAGCCCAGGCCAGCGTTCACTGTGGCTCTGCAGATACTGCCCTGGCTCAGCAACCAGGGCTTCCTAACCAGAACAAGCTCAGGGAGGTATTTACTGCTGAACAAGCCTTAGCAGAGCTGCTGTGCCCTGGGGTAATGCCAGCAGGGATGAGGGGATAGGAAGCGCTCCTGCTTGCTGCAAGCTGAGACCACAACCTGCTCCCAGACCCCTGCAGACCTGCAGGAAGGCCATAACTGAGCCTTCAGCTTCACTGAGAAGGAGCTGCTCCACCAGCTGGCTGGCCCTGCATGTGCCTGAAGCCTGTCCAGGTCTGAATACAAAACCCTCCTCAGTCCAGGGAAAATTCAGCAGTTCTTGAAGCCACACAAGACCTAAGCCAGCCACCTGCCTTCTGCTAACCATCGTCTGCTGTGATCCTAGGTTTTCCGATTTGATCCCCGCAACATGTCTTGGCTCCAGGTTGCCAGCACGCTGGAGCGACAGACACGCTTCCACGTGGATGTGCTGTCTGACTGCATCTTCGCTGTGGGTGGAGTGACACTGCTGGGGACTCTCTCCCATACTGTGGAATTGTACCAGCCCTCTGACAACAAGTGGGAGTTCACAGCTCCTCTCCCCACGCCTATTGCTGATCACGCTGGCACAACTGACAAGGGAATCCTCTATATCGCAGTGATAGAGCCAGTAGAAAGCAGCATATTTTCATACAGTTGCATTGATTTTTGCTACCATCTTAATGTCACAGTCTAAGCCTGCGCCCACACCAGTAATACAGCTCCAGTGTCCCTTTCCTGCTGTGTCAGCACAGCCTCACTGCCCTCCTGCGGCAGGAATTCTTTTCTTTCCAAGACATTAAAAGTGACCCCATCTGTCTTGCAATCCTGAATCGAAAAGCTTTGCTGTCTGAGAAGGTAAACCAGGAGCAGACTTCCAGTGTTGGGGATGGGACTAAACCCTGCTATGAATCTGAACGGAAGATTTGGGACCAACCCTACTGTGCTGCTTTGTTCACTTGTACTAAAAGAGGCAAAATGCAGGCTCTTACCCTCTTACAGAGCCTGTACAGCTCTTGCCCTACACAGGATCCTCAGTTCTTACAGGGCTTTTTGGGAGATGGTCAAGTACAACAGCTTGGGGTAAACACTTCAGAAAATTACTGTAGAATCTTTAGCTTTTGTGGCTTCTAATTTGGACTTGAAAAATAGCATCTGGTTACTCCTAGGAAGAGCACTGTGTTGCACCTCTGCAGTTAAAAGTCCTGGGCCAGCCTGCAATTGCTGTAGGTCCCTGCTTGCTAAATCACTTATGGCCAGCTGAGAATCCCTGTAGTGATTTTAGTCAAATTAACTTCAAATGCACAGTTTCAACAAAGGGGACATCTCTCTGATGGCCTGTATGCTGCAGCCCCAGGGGCAGGGACATCACATGCAAACTTGTACCCCAGCAGTGCAGAAGGATAATGGAAGAGCTAAGGGAATGGCTGGGACTCAGGTTCAAGTCCCTGCTTTGACCCAGCTGGCCCATAGTGCCACAGGCA
Organism: Pipra filicauda; assembly: GCF_003945595.2. Taxonomy (NCBI): domain Eukaryota; kingdom Metazoa; phylum Chordata; class Aves; order Passeriformes; family Pipridae; genus Pipra; species Pipra filicauda. The sequence continues at coordinate 192,165 of NW_024104712.1, forward strand.
GCTCATTTCACTTCTGATGGTCACAATTCATACCAGAGAGCAAAGACAAAACTTCCTCACAGAGCCTCAAACATCCCATATGATCTAGGCTGGGTAACACTATACCCCTGGGCTGTAAGATCTTACCTACCCACCAGCATTCCTTTCCTTTGGAACTTGTGGACTAACTAGTGGGCAAATTTGAATTGGCCACAGCCCTGCCCAAGCATGGGAAAATTAAGAGCATTACTGCAGGATTTAAAGACAAGCTCCATGCAGACAAAGTGTCTGTGCCCAGGTGAGCTGGGGCTTATGGCCAACCTGGAATAGCATCTTCCTGTTAGCAAAGACTCAGCAGGGTGGAATTCAACAGGCTGCCAGCTTGAATGCCATAGACAGGCAGCTGGAGGCATTGACCCTTCCCATATCAGCACCCTCCTTCTGCAAGGAGCTTTCTATAATGCACCCCTGAACTATACAAGTGTGCTGGTTTAAGAGTTAACCAGCAGGGGAAATGAACTCAACTCAAAGGAGAGGTTATAAGTCAGAATAACAATTTACTAAAATAATACAGTAAGTACAATCATACAAACAAACAATTGGTCTTAACCCACAAAACCCAAATGTATAACCCAGTACCCTGGGGCATGAACAACGTGGTGTTCCTTGGGCCCCGCTTGAGTCCAAAGTAAAGGGAGAGGGGAAGAACCTGCTGGTGGGAGAGCTGTTGCAGTCTAGTCAAAAGTGGTGATTGCAGTGAGATGCTGGGGGGAGAGCTGTTGCAGTCGGGTCAAAGTGGTGATTGGAGTCCAGTATAGGGTGGTGGTCCACGTCTGTTTGAGAGCGATGAGCTGCAGTCCTTCTCTGGATCCCACAGAGTGGTTAAAAATGTTCCAAGACTCCAAGATTATATATCCTGCAGTTCAGGCAGGAATGCTCAGCACTTCCCTCAGGGCGGGGAGTTCCACAAAGGGTGTGAGGACAGGAGCATCCTCCTATCTCACAGGCCTCTTAACACCTAGTTTGTAGCCTGAGGAGTCAGGCTCTATGGGCAGATGGTGTAAATGGTTCATTGATAACAGTTTCTGGGAAATGGCATGGAAGGCTATAGAATACACAGTTTTGGGTTACACCCATACCCTGATGAACTGGTCTCAGTTGTCCTAACTAGGACATTATCCACCCCTTATTCTATGCCATCCATGTCATGCCCAAATTAACCCCCTTTAAAAAAAACTATATCCCTTTAAAACTATATACATCTATATATATATACATATATATACAATGAAACATTACAGACCATTCTCACTCAGAATTAGGTTCCCTTGTGGTACACAACGTGTCTCCCCATCTTTTTGCATTACCCACCAGGTGGAACCAGGTCCCTGAGCAAAAACAATCCCTCGGATGGGTTTGCCTTTGCTTGAGGTGGGACTAATCCAAACAGTCTTCCCTAACATTCCTCTCATATGTACCACGGGGACCTTATCTCCATCTACAGTATGCAAAAGTTCTGATTGGGCAGGGCCAGCTCGATTGATGGAGCCTCGGGTGTTGACCAACCAGGTGGCCTTTGCTAAATGCAGCTCCCAGTGTTTGAGAGTCTCCCCACACAGTGCCTTCAGGGTGGTTTTCAGCAGTCCGTTGCACCGCTCAACTTTTCCAGCAGCCGGTGCATGGTAGGGGATATGATACACCCACTCAATGCCGTGCTCTTTGGCCCAGGTGTCTACGAGGCCATTCTTGAAATGGGTCCCATTATCAGACTCAATTCTCTCTGGGGTGCCGTGTCGCCACAGGACTTGTTTTTCAAGGCCCAGAATGGTATTCCGGGCAGTGGCATGAGGCACGGGGTATGTCTCCAACCATCCAGTACTTCCTTCTACCATGGTCAGTACATAGTGCTTGCCTTGGCGGGTTTTGGGGAGCGTGATGTAGTCAACTTGCCAGGCTTCCCCATACCTGTACTTTGACCACCGTCCACCATACCATAGAGGCTTCACCCGCTTGGCCTGCTTGATGGCAGCACACGTCTCACAGTCATGGATGACCTGTGAGACAATGTCCTTGGTTAAGTCCACCCCTCGGTCACGAGCCCATCTGTATGTTGCATCTCTCCCCTGGTGACCGGAGGCGTCATGGGCCCATCGAGCCAGAAATAATTCTCCTTTGTGCTGCCAATCCAGATCTACCTGAGAGACTTTAATCCCGGCAGCTCGGTCCGCCTGCTCATTGTTACGATGCTCCTCATTAGCCCGTTTCTTGCCTACATGAGCGTCTACGTGACGGACCTTCACACTCAGCTTCTCTACCCGGCCAGCGATGTCCTGCCACATCTCCGCCGCCCAGATGGGTTTCCCTTGGCGCTGCCAGTTGGCCTTTTTCCATCGCTCCAGCCATCCCCACAGAGCATTGGCCACCATCCATGAGTCAGTGTAGAGATAGAGTCTTGGCCACTTCTCTCGTTCAGCTATATCCAAAGCCAACTGAACGGCTTTAAGCTCTGCAAACTGACTTGACCCACCTTGTCCTTCGGTCGCTTCTGCAACCCGCCGTGTGGGACTCCATACAGCTGCCTTCCATTTTCGGTTTGTCCCTACAATGCGGCAGGAGCCATCCGTGAAGAGCACATATCGCCTTTCATCTGCTGGTAGCTTGTCATATGGTGGGGCCTCCTCAGCCCGTGTCACCTTCTCCTCCTCTTCTTCAGAGGATAGTCCGAAACTCTCACCTTCGGGCCAATTGGTGATAATTTCCAGAATCCCAGGGCGATTAGGGTTCCCTATCCGGGTTCGCTGCGTGATCAGAGCGATCCACTTACTCCACGTGGCATCGGTGGCGTGATGTGTGGAAGGAACTCTTCCCTTGAACATCCAGCCCAGCACTGGTAGTCGGGGTGCCAGGAGGAGCTGCGCTTCGGTGCCGATCACTTCTGAGGCAGCTCGAACTCCTTCATAGGCAGCCAGGATCTCTTTCTCAGTTGGTGTATAGCTGGCTTCAGATCCTTTGTATCCCCGACTCCAGAATCCCAGCGGTCGTCCTCGGGTCTCCCCAGGCACTTTCTGCCAGAGGCTCCAAGAAGGGCCATTCTCCCCGGCTGCGGTGTAGAGCACGTTCTTCACGTCCTGTCCTGTCCTTACTGGCCCAAGGGCTACCGCATGGGCAATCTCTTGTTTAATTTGTTCAAAGGCTTGTTGTTGTTTGGGGCCCCACTGGAAATCATTTTTCTTCCGTGTCACAAGGTAGAGAGGGCTTACAATCTGACTATACTCGGGGATATGCATCCTCCAAAAGCCCACAGCGCCTAGGAAAGCCTGTGTTTCCTTCTTGCTGGTTGGTGGGGACATGGTTGCTATTTTGTTAATCACCTCCATGGGAATTAGGCGGCGTCCATCTTGCCACTTCACTCCTAGGAACTGAATTTCCTGAGCAGGTCCCTTGACCTTACTCCGTTTAATGGCAAAACCGGCTCTTAGGAGAATCTGGATTATCTTCTCTCCTTTCTCGAAGACTTCGCCCGCTGTGTTCCCCCATACAATGATGTCATCAATGTACTGTAGGTGCTCTGGAGCCTCACCCTTTTCCAGTGCAGTCTGGATCAGTCCATGGCAAATGCTGGGACTGTGTTTCCACCCCTGAGGCAGTCGATTCCAGGTGTACTGCACACCTCTCCAAGTGAAAGCAAATTGTGGCCTGCACTCCGCTGCCAAAGGAATGGAGAAAAAGGCATTGGCAATGTCAATGGTGGCATACCACTTGGCTTCCTTGGACTCCAGCTCGTACTGGAGCTCCAGCATGTCCGGCACAGCAGCACTCAGGGGTGGTGTGACTTCATTGAGTCCACGGTAATCCACCGTCAGCCTCCACTCTCCGCTGGACTTACGCACTGGCCATATAGGGCTATTAAAGGGTGAGCGAGTCTTGCTGACCACCCCCTGGGTCTCCAGTTCACGGATCATCTTATGTATAGGGGTCACAGAGTCTCGGTCGGTGCGGTATTGCCGACGGTGCACTGTTGCTGTGGCTATTGGTACCAATTGTTCTTCATCCTTCAGCAGTCCCACAGCAGAGGGGTCCTCTGAGAGACCAGGCAAGGTGTTCAACTGTCTAATTTCCTCCGTCTCCACAGCAGCTATGCCAAAAGCCCAACGAAGTCCTTTTGGGTCTTTGAAATACCCACTCCTCAGGTAATCTATGCCAAGGATGCACGGGGCCTCTGGGCCAGTCACGATGGGGTGTCTGTGCCATTCCTTCCCAGTCAGGCTCACTTCAGCTTCCAGTACAGTCAGCTGTTGGGATCCCCCTGTCACCCCAGAAATGGAGATGGATTCTGCCCCTACGTATCTTGATGGCATTAAAGTACATTGTGCGCCGGTGTCCACTAAGGCCTTATACCTTTGTGGCTCTGATGTGCCAGGCCACCGAATCCACACTGTCCAATAGACTCGATTTTCCTTTCTCCTCTACCTGGCTAGAGGCAGGGCACCCCTAGTCCTGGTCATGGTACTCATTGTGCTCTTCTTGTGGGTATGACCTGGAGGTCCCTTCAAGAGGATCAGACGTATCATCATTCCTGTACCGTCTGGAGTCTTGCCCATGAGAGACTGGAGCAACGTTTACCCTTGAAGAGTTCTTTATGGTATTGGTTCCTCTTTTCAGTTCACGTACCCGGGCTGCTAAGGAAGGGGTGGGTTTCCCATCCCACTTCCTCATATCTTCTCCGTGCTCACGGAGGTAAAACCATAGATCGCCACGTGGAGTGTACCTTCTCTCCTTAGCTGGGGGACGCTGGCTCCTAATGGCAGAGACTCTTGTTTGTCCTGGTGAGATATGGAAGATCCCTTCCTTAATTTCCTCTCTTAGCTTCTGGTGTCCCTCTTCAATTTTCTCTTCCAGGCTTCGGACGTGTTCAGCCAGTTTGGTTTCCACAGATGAGACGTGGGCTCGTAATGGGGCGGTGACAGTGTCTTCATACATCCTGAGTTTACTAACCAATGCTCCCACCTTGTCCTCTCCCTCCCTCCATTGCAGCGTTGCTAAATAGCGGGAATACATTTCTGGCCCGAGTCGTGCAAACTTTAACCACATCTGGGAGGTGCACTGTACGCCATCTGGACTTTTAGGGAATCTTTCATCGTCTGAAAAGATTATCTCCAGTACAGCTAACTCCCTTAAGCACCGGATACCTTGTTCCATCGTGTTCCACTGTCCTTGCTGTACGTGGAGGTCCTCCTTGCAAAGGTATCTCTCCCTCACACTGCACAACAGTCGCCGCCAGAGGCTGAGAGTTTCCTGCCTCCTTCCACTCCCCTGATCAATGACTACATCTCGAGACAGGGACCCCAGCTGTCTGGCTTCAGTCCCATCTAGGATTGTATCGTTAGCTGCAGCATCCCAGATTCGGAGCAGCCAGGTCAGAATGGACTCGTTCGCCTGTCGTGTGAACTCTCTCCGGAGCTCGCGTAGCTCACCCAGGGATAGGGACCGAGTGATTATTTCTGGCTCTGCCTCCTCCAGTGGGTGTGAAGGTCCTGCCTCTTCGTCATCATTTGCTATACGGACTGATTTAGTCTTTGATTTCCTTTTCTGGACAGGGGCAACTGCTATTGGTTTTGGTTGTTCTTCTGGCTCCTCGATGGTTTGTGTGGACACGGTGCCGGTTGGTTTATTTCTTTCTCCCTCTGACTCAGCTGTGGTTTGGGTGGACGTGGTGCCTGCGGATTTGGTCCTTCTCTCCTCCCCCTGACAGTGCTGTACCATGTCAAGTAGTGTCCGGTAGGCAGTGGCCAGGGCCCAGCAGGTTGCTGTGAGCTGGCCATCTCTGGAGCTGCCAGAGCATTTTTCCTTCACCAGTCTTATCATGCTAACAGGATCCTGCAGTCGTTCAGGGGTGAATTTCCAGATCATTGGAGGAGAAAACTTCTCCAAATACTGGCTGATGTCCTCCCACTTCCCGTGCCACTCAGCATTATCTGCTCCCAGGGCAGGTGTCCAGACAACATCCCTAGAAGGCCCTGTTCTGACCCTAAACATGGTGTACACAGTACAGAGCAGACAGAGCAACACTAACAATAACATTATACTGTCCTTAACATCAAAAGGGAACTCAATATTTTCAAGAACTGTTGTAGCAGGTCTGAAGGGGAAGAAGGAGGTGAGAGGCTGGAAACAACCATCCCCCCCTGTTCCCCCAAAGGGCTGGGTACGATTTTTAATGAGGCCCCAGAGGTAGCAACCCAAACCAGGACAGGCAAACAGGACTGAATACACATTTACAATGAAACTCATTGCTTCTGATGTTAGAATGACATAAACAACAAGTCAGGCAGTGCCTGTTGGGGAGAAGCTGCCAGCAGCACTGGGAGACTGGCTCCGACCTTCTCTTGGACATCCCAAGTTCAAAATGCTCTGAATACTTTTCTTTCAAAAGAAGAAAAAACCCCATTTGGATTGCTCATGCTGGAAACAAATTCCCTAATTAAAGCTGTTCCTGGCTACCCTTGAAATACCCCACAAGTTTTATTCAAAAATATTTTGTGGAAAACTTCCAGTTGGAACTGGTTTGTATTAGGTTTCTTTTCTCTTTAGAATACCTAAGAAGCTCTGGTTTTATATTTCACACTGCATCAGCTCTGCAGAATGGTGTGAAATTTTAAACCTGAGCTCCTTAGGTATTTCAAAGAAAAAAAAATCAGCTCTGCTAATGTTTGCTGAAGATTTGCTGGGGAGGATGATGGATAGATTTTCAAGACGTGCTTTCCTTCTAGGAGGGTTCTCTGGGGGCAAAACCTTAAGAGACACTTACAGCTACCTGCCTTGCCTCCGCTGCTGGATCAGCAACAGCACCATGACTTTCACCTGCTGTAGTCACAGCACGGCCACGCTCAGGGACAAGATCTTTTGCATCGGAGGAAAGACACTAAGAGGAGTAAGTTAATTTGCTCTTATAATCCCCAATATGATCCAAAATAGGCTCTCCATTTTGCTAGGCCCTGCTTTGTTCCAACAGGTTGACCAGTAACTCTGTTATTTTTGGTCCTTAGTGGACTGGCTCAGTTGCAAGTCAGGACAATAAGCTTATGGAAACATTTCTGCCATTACAGTCACATGCAGCAGAGCCTATCCTGGTGTCACTCTCTATTTGCCAGAGTACATTTCTTTTAAATAGAGAACACATACAGTGGAGGCACAGCCATTAACACAGCAAAATCCAAGTGTAAAACAGGTCAAATTTCTGCCCCAAATACACTAACCCCCCGATTGTCCTTGTATGAGCTGAGAGCGGGGAGAAACACTGGCAAATGCAAAGAGGAATGAAGGCATTAGCCTAATTTTAGGAAAGATGAGCTCAAGTCCTGGAATGCAAAGGAAGTCTCTTCGAACCTGGATTTCCCATCTCTGAAAGGAGGGAAAGCAATGTCCAGCCCTCTGGGAAGAGGGCTAACAAGGACTGGAAGGTTTACTCTAGAAGAACCTGATTCCCCAAAGCCAAGAAACTGAGTTTTCAGAGATCACTTGGCAATTCCCATATCAGAGGGTAAAAGCTCAGGGGCAGGGTCTGGCTCCATTTTGCCATGATGGGTATGGTTTTCTTGGAAGGAATGAGTCTATAACAAGAAACTGCACAACAAGGCTGACAAATTCCTCCAGATGACACAAACTTGGTTGTTGCCCCCAATTCAATGCCCTATTGCCCTGTTTAGATGAATTCTTTTGTAATTGGTTAAAAACTCGGATAGCAGGTAGGGCTTGGGCTATGCCAGGTTTAGTAGGTCCCTGTGGTACCTTGCTCAGCTCAATCCTCTTATTTCCCAAGAAGAAAGCTCCTTCCAAGATGTGCCATTCTGGTATTTTATTTAGTTTCTTTTGAGGCTCTGATTGCTAAACATGAATCAAAAATCTGGCATCCTGAGCCCCACAGTGTTCAAACAGATGTTGAGACACTAGTTTCCTTCATCATGAACCAAGCAAGCCTGATGTGACAGTGATGCCACTTGAGGCGTGATATGATGGGTGAGTGTTGGTCTGGTTCTCTGAAGGTGGAGGAATTGATTCATGTCAAGGAGATGGAGTATTATTGTCCTGTAAGCAATCACTGGACAGTACTAACACTGTCCCCATTCACCTGCTGCCAGTTCAGCATCACAGCCCATGGCACTACACTCTACCTGGCAGGAGGTGGCTTGCTGCAGCACATGCAGAAAAAGGACAGTGTTTTCCTGTATGATGTAGAGGGGCAGGTATGGAAGAAAGCCAGTCCCCTACCTAAAGCTCTGATCAATCATGCCTCTTGCATGATTAAACTTCTCTGAGTGAATGAAGCTGGGGAGATGGTGAGAGGCATGAAATGCTCCCCCCACAGCCAGGAGGAAGAAATCCACCCTCAGCTTGTTCATCTCAAAGAAACAAGAGTCCCACTCTGCCTCACAGGAGGAGTAGGATGCGAATATGTCCAGTAGATCTGACAGTCTTTGCTAAGGCATTAGTGTTTTAACAATTCTTCTAGGTATCAGCCAAACATCTTTAGCAGTGATTTGGGATTGGTACATTTAGCTTCCAGTGCTACTAAAGTACATTAAACTTGTAAGAATTCCTTAAATCATTCTTTTTGTTGCTGTTCAGAACCCATTTTTCTGAACAATGACCAAGGTAGAACTCATTTTCAACAACCAACTTGAGAGATTTTATGAGGAAGTCTTCGAAAGTTCTTTGAATTCTATCTCTATTAATAATTTCCTTACAAACACTACTGGCTGATAAAATGAGTACTCACAGAGATAAATATACACAATATGTTTTCTTGCCACTGGATTAAGACCACAGGACACTCTGATGACAACTTTGTCCTCAACAAGCTGACCTCAGAAAGTGCACTGAGCCTGTAACCGCCAGAGTAGGGGTAAACTTTTAGAAAAGAACCAATTATCTCAGAAGTCCACATCTCATGGACAGACTGTGGGGCTGCAGTGCCTGAAAATCTGACAAGGATAAGTTTGGAAAGGTAGAGAATGAACCTATGGGCCACCGTGGGAATCGTCAAGTGGCAAAACATCACAGTGGGAGATCAGAGCCATACCAGCTCCCCTGACACATAGCAACACAACAACTCCACTGACAGGTGCTTCTAGAAAACACAGTGTTGCATAAAAGAGCAAACTGATAATATTAACTCACCAACAAGAGCAGCCAAGCCTTGAATTGGGTCTCTGTGGGCAAGAATTTGTTCACAGCCGACCTGGGTGAGACACATTACAGGCAAATGACAGACAGAACAGTTACCAGTCTCTGCTCTGAGGAAGGGCTAAGCTGGAAGATTCATTAAAATTACCATTTACACATTCTATGGTTCAGCAGCTTTCCAAGGGCCTAATGCAACAGGTTTGGAGATTTTTATCTTCCTCCTTTTTAACAACAAAATACATAGAAACAAGTAGACGGGGCAAGGCCAAACAGTTCCTTTACAAAGTTAAGCAGCTATGGAGGGGCCACAGTGATACACAGCAGTTCCTCCTACAATCAGAATATTTTAATTCCCTTTTCAGGGGGTGAAGGGAATGTGTAGAATAATTATTTCCACTTTTGAGGTCATTAAAGAGACCATAGAAGGGAACTGGAGCCAGAGGCAGCATCTCCCAAGTCCCAGTGCAGCAGAGCCAGTGTGATCTCTTGCACAGCATCCGTGTTGCTCCAGGTAAGAGCCACAGAGGCAAATGAAGTCCCATGGGCATGGTATGCTGGAAGCCAGCAGGGAACAGCAGGCTGTCAACACACCTGAAGACACCAAGAATTGCAACAGCAAGTGGTGACCTGAGATCAAAGCTGTAACCTTGCAAAAGCAGCAAAGCAGCTGGTGTATGAGAGGTCTTTGTAACCCCCTGAGAACCTGGCTCTTTTCCCACACATTGCCATCTCTGATTCTCTTGAAAGTTCACAGGTTTTGCAGTCCCCAGAACAGCAGATTTTTCTCTGCATTATACCTATGTCACCTTCCTAGGTGACACTTAAAAAGGAGCTGATTTGTAGATCTCCATCCCTACCTACCAAGAAAAATACATCTATGAAAGCATGTTGAGATGGGCTACAACAAAACTACTTTTTTTTTTCTAAGCTGCAGGTTTTTGGTGCTTAAAAGCTGAAGTTAACAAGCTTACACGGGCTTTTGTGTCTAAGGTAAAGGCAGAGCAGGGTAGGAGCAATTCCAGCAAACCTGCCTTCATGAGCATTTAAAATGCAGCAGTCACTATCACGGAGAAGTTTAAAATGTGTAGATTAACTGCCAGAGCGGAAGGGCTGAAACATCCACCACTACCTTCCCGTTGCCATCACCGATGGGGTGTGCCTGACAGTGTCCTAAGCTCCAGTCACCCCCTTGCACCAATGTCCTCACCTTCACTGGACTGGCAGGGAGGTGACCCATGAAGTCAGTCTTGTAAGGGTAGTTCATCATGGCCATCATGGTGAAGGCATTTCTAGCAAACCCAAATAGCTGGTAAACATCCTCTTTGTTAGAGATCTTACTGCATGTGGCCATTTTGCTGCTGATCTCATCATAGGCTGCAGAAGCAAGGAAAATCAAAGACACAAACTTTAACAGAGGGAAAGCAATACCAAGCTTCAACATCTTACTTCACTCAGGAGTATGGAGATGCTGTAACATCTTTCTACTGGAAAGAACACATTACATCTAAATTTACACAGGTGGATGTTTAGGCACAGCCTCCCTGTGCAGTGTCACAACCTCATGCGGTCCATGGCCCACACTCTGCCCCTTCTGGAGCCACTGACACCTCTCTGGGGAGCCCACAGGAATCAGCACCTGCTGGGACAGAAGTGGTCCCAGCTGGCACAGTGAGCAGAACAGCTTGGTATAGCCTGTCCTCGCTGGTGCCCTGATGGCTGCTCCTGCTCACACCCCCAGGCCCCCTTTCCCTGGCAGGGGGGAAAAAAATCAACTTAAAAAAACCAACCGACAACAACGACAAAAAACCCACAAACTACAATGAAAAAAACCCCCAACCAAAACAAACAAACAAAAAAATCACCCAAACCATGCTCCTAGGGAGCAGTGCGCATTCTGCACTACGAACTGCCAAGCAAGAACAGCCCTCACACAGGGCTCCTGAGACATGCCTTCAAACCTCAGTGGGCTGCACAGGTCACCTGGAGTCAGGAAATTCATCTGTGAAGACGTTCCTTCAAGATGCACTCATGTACTCAGATACACCTTTGCACTTCTGCTGGGAAAAGCTGCTCCCTTCATTTTCATTTTCAGCCTCCACATTTTGGAGTCGCAGTTCCTGTCCCTGTCCTGCTCTACAGCTGACCACCAAAGCAGGTCTGGGACCTCCTCTGGATACTCACTTGAGAGTCTAAGCCTTAAATATGACCACCTCATCCCCCTGCTGCAGTAAGCATAGCCCCCAGGCAGACCTGGAAGAGCTTGGCTAGTTAACACGAATGTTCTTACTGCTGTGACCTAAAGCTAAACAGTGTTTTGGACCCTAGGCTCCTCTGGCAGTTCCAGGACCAGCAGCAGCCAGGAGGCACATGGCTCCTGCCATGCAGCACCACAGACCAAGCCTCAGGACAGACCCAGAAGTCACCACAGCTATCCCAATACCACGCAGGGCTCCCAGGAGATGCTGCATGAGCTCACGACATCTAGTCCAGCCTACTTAGGAGCCATTGCAGAGGTCTTCACCATTCTCTGTCCTAACTGTCTGAGGCTGGAGATGGAAGGGACCTGGATGATTGCTTCAGGACCTAGACTGCTCTCCATATATTTCTCACATCTATCCAGTGAGCTGACCACAAAGCTGTCATACCCACCTGAACAGCTCTTAACAGTGTGGGTGTTGAGGACGAGCATCTGGCGAAACATGTGGCTTTACTAGCATAAAATACTGGTGGTTTTTCCCCGCAAGTATTTTTGCACTTTGGTGCAGAAAAAACTGTTTCATTAACACTGTGCAAATCCCCACAGAGCTGCTTAATGTTTTGGTGTCGGTTTGCTAATTTTAATGTTAACTGAAATTGTTAATGAAATAAAAAAAAATCAATCATGCAAGCAGAAAGAGGCAGCCATGTGGGTATTTGCTTTAATTTAGCTGAGCAAACTGAAGAGCTAGCTGAGGTAAAGCTGTATCAGCTTTTTTCCCCGTGGCTGGGACTGCCTAGGACTGCTGCCTGCACTTAAGAGCTGTCTGCAGGGCTCTCTCCTTACCTCCACTCAGGCACAGGTCCTTGATCTGCTGGAAGGCCTTGCGGACAGCTGTGACACAGCCTAGGCTGGACTTCTGAAAATCCTGAAGGGACAGAAAAGACACAGGTTGACTGTAGGGAACCGAGATTATATGACCCTGGGAGAAACTTAAGGGGAACTTGGCGAGATAAAAGCGGACGTGGTGAGATGTATCTTTGTGTGTCAGAAATTGCTTAGGGGTATTTTTCTCATGCTCAGTGAATGCTTAACTAAAAAGTAGATATAGAGGAAAGTTACTAACAGGAATTTACTGCTGATGTAACGGGGTATACAAACCATGAAAGAACTGTAATAAACGATTCCATTATACCACATGGGGTCTGTGCCCAAGATGTCACAGTTGACAGTTTCACAGAGGAGATACTTGTAGAGGCTGCAAGAGGAAGACCTGCCAGAAGGACCAGGAGATGAGAGGGGTACTGGCCCCCTGGTCAGCACCTCATCTGCATCTTCAAGAGCAGTGACACCAGTGCCTTGTCCTCCAGACAGTCATCACATCCCAGTAGAAACCAACACTCCGCACACCTCAGGCCAAGCAGCAGCTGTGCCACCAGGTCTGGCTAGGCTGTCAGATGGAACACTCTGCACTTCATGGAGCATCAGACTGAACATGAAGCAGCAAGAGGAGACATGCCTTGGCCAGGACATGGGGAGAGTGGGCCAGGCTGTGAGGTCTAGAAGGTTTTTGTTGTTGTTTTTAAACACACAACAGAGTCTTTCCAACTGCACTTTGTCTATGAGAAGGAGCCATGGAGAAGTCAGTTGTGCATCCAGGGTACAGAACCAAAACCTGCTTTTCTTAAACCTGCCAGTGACCTGCCAGATGACCATGTCCTTTTTCTTGGGAAAACCATTACTGATCCTGAAAAAGCACTCTAAGTTATGCTTGAAGAGCTGTGGCTGGCTAATGTGGAACAAGTAGTTTCTGTTACTGAAGGCTCTAGTGACTCCAGGCGTTTCTATTCTCTTAATTTGTAAGGCAGATTCAGATCTGCTGGCAACAAGTGCTTCATAATAAGAAGAATTATTAGGGCTCTTCCAAGGTCCCTTTACCCTGCTAGAGCAATGGTTAAGTAATGACAAGTCACTAGGTAGGCATTTTTCTTATAAAGACCCAGCCTCAAATAAAAAATAGATTTGTGACCTTTCTGTTCTTCCTAACTCTGCCTTTGTCTGATAACTATGCTTAAAGAAATCATTATGGGGTTTTCCACAGTTACCTGGGCATCTCTTTAGGAGTTCCAAATCTCCTTCTGGATGTGCTTAGTGATCTTCATCTACACTAATGGCTCCAGAGGGTGGGGATGGCTTGGCTTGGGACAGAGGAGCAGGTCTGCTCTGGCTGCTGTGATGGCTGAGCACCTCTAGGCACTGCTGGACTGCTGCCATGCACTGCCCGGCACGAAGGACTCAGCACCCATTTCAGCTGACCCCCAGGCCCTTATGGGCCAGTAATAGTTCAGTTGAGCTGAGCAGAGGCAGGAGGCATTGCAGCCATTCCAAGGAAAGCTGTTCCTGTTCAGGTCGCCAGTCTTACTCTTGACTCACACCCAATTCAGATGTGTGATGTGAGCTGATGGCCTGCGCAGCTGCTGCAGCAGTAACCTCAAGGGAAGCAGGCAGGGGCTGTATGTGCAGGCCTCACACCAGGGGTTCTGCCAGCTGCAGGCAGCTGGCATATATAACCCAGTACTATGAATGTAAAATCAACTTTCTGCCCTTTGCTCACTTTCCCTGTGAGCTAGAGACTTACGAAGTGAGCTGAAAAGGCTCAGTAAGGGTCACAGAGAAAGCTGCTTTGAGACAATGCACTCTGACTCAGTTGGAGGGACAGAGGGAAGAGAGGTGCTTTCCACAGTGACTCAGGAAAGGTTTGTGCCTTCATTACCATTAACAGCTCTCAGGGGTGTTCTCACCGAGAAGAACAATTCAGTTCAGATTTCAGATGCACAGATTGCAAATAAGAGCATTGAAGGTGATAGTACCTTGAAAACACCACATGGTGCTTGCTTAGGAGCTCAGCCCAGAGCTTCATTTATAGCTGGAGAGAAAATAGATTTTTAAATTAATTGGAAAGTTTTTTCAAGTGAAAAGGTCAAAGCCCTATTTTCAGGGGTGTTTAATGACTCACAGCATATTCACAGCTGAAGCAAGACAGAGCTCCTGGCTGAACAGGGCTGCTGAGAGGAAGTTAGCTTCAACCAGGGAAGAATTCCTACTGCAAGGCCTGTTAGATAACTAAGTGGCATTACATTTTTTTGTTTTAAAATGTAGAACTTTAAGACAAGATGTCTATTATTCTTTTATACACGTAAGAGTTTCAAATGTGTTTATTTTCATTATAGTCTTTTCTCTATACTTAGTAGTAAAGCCATCTATCCTGTAAGTCTCTGCCGTGAAACAAGGTGTTCATGTATATAAATAAAAGCAAAAAAACCACGAGTTGCACACACAGGTGTGCTCCTCAGCCCTCAAAGTGGAGAATCACAGCAAAGTAACACAAGAACGACAAGGATATGTTAATGTCAACAAAGATGAATCACCTCTGGACAAGGGGGATGGGGAAGAAGAGAATTAAGGTGGCCCAAAGCCAATCTAAGACTAATTATCAAGGTAAAAACGACCTTTGAGGGACCTCACATGCTATTGTCTGACCACCTTGGTATAGTGAACTGATAAGAGCATGTGCAGAAAAGCACTGGTTAAGTTGACCGATTAACAAGTTTTGTGCAACTTCTTTGTTGTAACTTGTATAAAAGCCTGCAAACTCCCCAAAGAGAGGTGCCAGTTTAGTGAACTATCACCCAGCACCCCTTTCTGGGCGGAAGGGGACTAAACGTGAGCAGGTGGACCTCAGCTCTGGGTGCTCGTTTGCTCCTGCACCAGGTACAGACCCAAACCCTGACTGAGGAACAACACAGGTAGTTCATACAAAGCCATCTGTGTCACCCAGATCTAGAAATTCATGTCAAAAGACAGGCAGAACAGACACCATCAGACAAGATTTCAGTACAACCAGGTAGTACATTTCTTTCCTTATAAACTGAATGTAAGTCAGTTCTAAGCAACACCATCTTCCTATGAGTCCTATGGCCTCAAGCTGCAAAAGCCATGCTTAAATTTTAGTTTAAGAGAACCTAGGACACCTTGCACATTTTTAGGTAGTGACATGAAGATTTCCAAGCTCTTCATTGAAATGCAACCCCCTTGGGACTAGGGAGCTGTTGTGAATCATTGGTACCAATGCAAAGTACAGCATTTTGGGAGAGGGTTTGAGAATAAGTTACCCAAAAGGGGTTCAGCCACGCACAAAGGAAAAATTTCAGGCTGTAATATGGTCAAGCCACTAAATGGGAAAGTGAATTCTTAGTGGCACTAAAGGTACTAGCACTGAGTTGTGCTGCTCAAAGTGGCACCTTTGGACGCTGAGCTGCTCCAGCTAAGGCAGTGCTCTGCCATCACAGCTGCAGCTGTTGCTTTTCCTTGTGGGTTCTCATTTAATCGCACTCTCTGCTCAGCACTGATGCTGTGAAGACAAATGTCTGTTTAAACACATGGCAAAGGAAAAAGAAGCAGCATTCCTAAGGCAAGAATATAATGTTCCTGAAAAGAGATGCTACTTACCATGGTGACATCTCTAAAGAACTGGGTGGAGTCTCCAAGCCCAGCTACAGACAGCAGAGGAGCACTGGCAGCTAGTGCTCCAGCCACAATGTTTGGGTATTTCATCCTCAGGTAAGCACTCAGCATTCCTCCATAGCTGCCAAGAAAGGACAAGTTATTTCCTTTAACAGACAACTTATGCTGTAAGACCTCAGAAGTTCAGGCCAGCATTCACAGGCTCACCCAACCCAAGGTAACAAGAAGCTCATGAATATCTGTAGATGCCTCACGTGCTCTTGCATGCTCATGATATGCATGATGCTCGTGGATATCTGTGATGCCTCATCCTCACATGAAAAGATCCAGTTATGGTCAAAGAGCAGCACACAGTGTTTTCTTACTGGCCTTTCTCCAGATGTTCACACCAGCTCTGGTGGGAACACAGCAGCTCAGTTTACTTCTGCAGACAAATGTAAATCCTGCCTCAGTATTTAACTCTGCACCACCCTGAGCATGTCCCGACAACTTCACAGCAGAGCCAAGTGTGGCTCAAGTGAAGCTGTCACTGTTCAGTGGGGGAAGAAGACACACTGTACATTTTGCATACACAATAATAAGGACCCTGCAGGCTCTTGGCAAAGGGTGTCCCTGAACACGGCGGAAGAGGCAGCCCTCTCATGTCCTGGCAAGTGGAGAGTATTCTTCCTGGGCACACCAAATAGCTGCTGCATAGTTGATCAGTTACAGGGAAGGGGAGACATGAACAAATGCCACAAGAAAACTCAAAGCCATCTTAGTAGCTTCAGTGCCAGGGCCACAATCTACACATGGATCAAGGGCTGCTACATAGACCCAAGGTGACAGAACTTACTCATTTGCTGATGGTTGTGGAGTTATTCTGAGGCCACTCCTGGGGGTGACAAATGACATTCCCAAAACACAGGTTAAACCTGGTCTAACTCCAGGCTTAGAGGTACTCAGGCTCCCTCCCCACCACTTCAAGTGGTTGCAGTACATACCATTCCCACAGCACACATATGTAAAACAGTTTGCATTTCTCTAGCCTTGGTCTTGGAAACAGGCATTAGCTGAAACCTGCCACAAGTAGTTTCAGGTTAGTTTGGCAAAGTTATAAGCACCAGAAGAGGTTTGGGTTTTCTCTCCCTTGGGAAACACTGTGCTGCTCCAGCACTGCCATATTTCAGTGTCCTTCACGTGGGTTTAGTGTCTTAAGGGCTGCTGCAGCCTGAGCCCTCATTTATACACACAGAGCTGAGTCTAACATGCAGCCAGCTCACAGGTTTTGCTGAATCCCTCTCCCACCTCCCCCTCCCAGGACAGCTATACTGTCCTGATAGTCACAGTACAAACTCGCCTGAGATCAACAGTTCAATCACCACACCACAGTGAGCTGGAGGCTTAATGATAATTGTTAGGTCAAGTGCTTTTTAGCTCACTGTGACTGAATTCGAAGCCCTGTACTTCTGGAAGCCTTTTGAAGGGAAGCATCCCTCTACTACAAGAGTGGGGATCCATCAAGAAACAAGGACATCACATCCACCCAGATGCAGCATTCTGGGGAAGGACTGCTGCAAGGAATCAAGGGGTAGCCATGCAGCAGGTTGCAAAGCAGAATTATGAAGGGGCCTACAATGAAAATGGATGGATGCTGTTAAAGAGGCTGTGTTTCATAAAAACCTGGGTGGTCCCTGGGAAGAATATTTCACCAATAATTAGTTTCCTGTATTTCCAACGTAAAATGTTCTGATCCTGCAGGAGGAATTTCTCATTTTCACTGAATCACAGAATATGCCAAGTTGGAAGAAACCCATCAGGATCGAGTCCAACTCCTGGCCCTGTGCAGAACACCCCAACAATCCTACCATGGGCTTGAGAGCGTTGTCCAAACACTTCTTGAACTCAGACAGGCTTGGTGCTGTGACCACTGCCCTAGGGAGCCTGTTTCAGCGTTCAACCACCTTTTGGGTGAAAAACTTTTTCCTGATATCCAACCTCAACTTGTCCTGACTCAGCTCCAGCTGTTTCCTCAAGTCCTGTCACTGATCATGAGAGTGAGGAGATCGGTACCTGCCCCTCCACTGCCCCCCATGAGGAACTTGAAGACTACAATGAGTCTCCGTCTCCTCTTCTCCGAGCTGAACAAACCAAGTGACCTCAGCCTTTATTCATAAGGCTTCTCCTCCAGTCCCTTCACCTTATGGCTCTCCTTTGGACTTTCTCTAACAGCTTAAAGCCTTTTTTATATTGTGGGGCCCAAAACTGCAAACGGGACTCAAGGTGAGGCCACATCAGTGCACAGTACAGCAGGACAATAACCTCCTTTGACCAGCTGATGATGCTTTGCCTGATGCCCCCCCAGGACATGGTTGGCCCTCCTGGCTGCCAGGGCATTGCTGACTCACATCCAACTTGCCGTCAACTAGGACCCCCGTGTCCCTTTCTGCAGCTGCTCTCTAGCCTCTCGTTCCCCAGTCTATACACAGTCAGGGTTGCCCTGTCTCAGGCGCAGAATTTGGCACTTGCCCTTGGTAAACTTCACAGGGTTTGAAATTGCCCATCTCTCTAATTTGTTGAAGTCTCTCTGCAGGGCCTCTCTGCCCTCGAGGGACTTGACAGCTCCTCCCAATTTAGTGTCGTTGGCAAACTTTCTTAGTATCGCTTCCAGTCCTGCATTCAAGTTGTTAATGAAGTGTTGAAGAGCACCGGGCTGAGGAGGGAACCCTGTGGAACCCCACTAGTGACTGGATGTCAACCTGATGTCACGCCAATCACTACAACTGTTTGTGCCAACCTGTGAGCCCGTTGCTCGCCCATCACATAACATGGTTATCCAGCCATGGGTCGGACATCGAAGAAAGGACATCCAGAAGGATACTGTGAGAGACTGTACGAAAAGCTTTGCAGAGGTCCAAAATAATTACATCTATTGGCTTCCCTTGATCAACTAGGTTGGTTACCCTCTCCTAGAAAAAAAATCAGGTTCAACAAGCAAGGCTTTCCCCTCCTAAAGCCATGCTGGCTATGACCGATGACTGCATCATCCTCCACGTGTTTTTCAGTACCTCCCAGAAGAATTATTTCCATGATTTTACTGGGCAGTGAAGTGAGACTGACAGGTCTGTAGTTTCTGGGTCTTCCTTCTTGCCCTTCTTGAAAATTGGGACAATGTTCTGGATGACTCGTACATTGAAGAAGCTTAGAAACATCCAGTCGGGGTGCTTCTCCAAAGCAATCATAACTGGAGACTAATGCTTGATGGGAAAGCTGAGTGGGACCTGGTGATGAGCTCCTGGGAGCTGAGGCACAGGCACATCTGCTCTCTATCAAATAGCTTAAAACTCTGCCTTGAGAACTTCCTTGAGAGCCAAAGAGATCTACAAGAACAGCATGACTGTGACTGGGAAAGGATGCAGAGAAGGGCAGGAGCCCCCACAAACCTTACCTGCCTCCAAAAGCAATGACAGGGCAATTTGCAGCACCAAACTGCTGCTTAAGCTCAGTAATGAGCACTGCATAGTCAGCAAGGGCTTGTTCCACGGTGAGCAGAGCAGTCTTCTTCAGCTGTGTTGACTCAAGTCCAAAGGGAAGAGACTTCCCATAGTATCTCTGAAAGGAAAGAGATACACTGTGGCAATGCTGGTCTGGGTCTCTGCTGCTGTCACCATAGAGCTGGGGTAAGTGTGCACTGATAGGAAGAGATAACAGAGCATGAGGTGTCCTCTAACTTGTTCATAACTGAGGAATGTCTCCTGCACCGGATACATAGAGACCTTCAGGACAGATCCTGAAGAGGATGTACAGTATGTCCTACTACTACACAAGCTACTTCAGTGTGTGCCAGATGAGCTCTCAGCGCGTGTCTCTCTTCTGAAATCCCCAACTAGAATAGGGAACAGGATAATCTCTTCATGCCTAAACTGATATATAGTAGATTTAATAGAGTAGTGTTAATAGACTAGTGTGAGAAAAGTTGGTTTGGGACTTTGCAGGCTAAAAAGACTAAACGTTATCCAAACAAAGTAACTCTCTACTCCAGCATGGAGTTCAAGGCTTGTAGAAACTACTTACAAAAGCAAATACACCGTGGCATAGGTTTTACTGAAACAGCAGTCTGCATCCTGGAGTGCTGGTAGGCATAGCAGAAAATTATTCAGAAACCATGATTAACTAAAGAAGACCTGCTACTATGAGGTAAAAGGTTACAGCAGGTCTGACTCAGCTTCATGGCAAGAGTATTCCAGACCTGCAGAAAGCTGAATTTGGTAACAGTAAACAGAACAAGACTCTACAGTAAGCATAATGACTAAAATACTCACATGTTCAGCAAAAATGACAAGTGCTTGCTGTTCCTCTGCTAATTCAAATATAAAGTCAGAGTTCTGAGCAAAAGTCCAGATGTCACCTTCATTGCCAGCATAAAAAAAGATGGGTCCAAATCCTTTCTTCCAGAACTTTGCTGAGACAATTGAGAGAAGCAAATTAAAAATAAAAAATAATAAAAACAAACAGACAAGCCAAACAGCACAAAAAATCCCCCAAAACCCTACAAAAAACATGTGCATGAAGTGACTCCATTTTTGGTGAGTTTGGGTAGGAGCTTAACAAGGAAGAACTCTGTGAACAGGCTGATTCCTGAGACCTGAGTTGGGACAGAAATGTGTTAAAAAGGCCAGGCTCCAGAAATCTTTCATTTGGTTGGGTGTAAATAAGAGCTTCCACGAGATCAGCACATGGCCTGAAACTTCCACTTCTGCCTGAAAATAACTAAAATCTCGAGTTCTGCAAGTCATTTGCAAACAATTGCTCCCCAAAAGAGCAATTTCCCTTTTCAGCCCAACTTATCCTAAACACTTGCACTGATCAATTTTCCCACAAAATTGACATTAGGGAATTGCTTGCATCTTTCTGCTGCTCCTGCTGTCACACAAAGCTGTAAATTACATATCACAGGATGGTTTGAGTTGGGAGGAAGACCCAGCTTGAACTAGAAGACCATCCAGTTTAAGCCCCCCTGCCATGGGCAAGAACACTAAGCCCAGGTTGCTCCAAGGCCCATCCAAGCTGGCCTTGAACGCTTCCAGGCATGGGGCAGCCACAGCTTCTCTGGGCAACCTGTGCCAGGGCCTCACCATCCTCACAGCAAAGCATTTCTTATGTCCAATCCAAATTTACCCTCTGTCAGTTTAAAACCATTGCCTCTTGTCCTATCACTACTGGCCCTGGTAAAAAGTCATCTTCCTCTTTTTTTACAAGCCTTCTTTAAGTACTGAAAGGCCACAATAAGGTCTCCCTAGAGCTTTCTCTTCTCCAGGTGAACACCCCCAGCTCTGCCAGTCTGTTTCCAGAGCAGAGGGGCTCCAGCCCTTGGAGCATTTCCGTGGCCTCCTCTGGACTCGTTCCAGCAGTTCCACATCCTTCTTGTGTTAGGGTTCCCAGAGCTGGATGCAGCACTGCTGGTGGGGTCTCACTGGAGCAGAATTCCCCCCCCTTCCCCCCCCCCCCCCCGGGTGGGAATGAGCTCAGGACATGCTGCCGACGATATGCTGATATATGTAACACACACATTTTTTATTTATATATATATATATATATATATGATGATATATGAAGATGAAGTGCTTCATCCTCAGATCTGTTTAAAACAGAAGGCAAATTGAGCTTAGCAGGACAAGTTGAGCCATGACGTCAATAATGGCTTATCTAAGAAACAGTTGTTTTAATGCTTGCTGACTTTAACAAACATTTGATTTTAGTTTAGTCATAAATTGCACAGGAATTAGGAGGGATAATAAATAGTTTTCTTCAGTGACAGACCTCAGACCGTCAGTTAAGTGTTGATTTCAATACACTACCGTATCATCCAAAGAGACCCTCTGCAGCAGTTGTCCTACAGATGTTGCTGCAGCATGTCACGTGGGGCTGTTTCCATTAACAGAGAGGCCTCAATTTAATTCTTGGCATTCTCAACACAGACTTGCCAAAGCCAGATTTGGCTTGGAATGGGATTTGAAACCTCTCATTAGTGAAACTGCTGCTCTTTGTTAACAAGGAGGCTGATTCGCTGTCTGTGCTGCATTTGCTTTGGGTATTCGGTAGATAACTGGCTTTTCTCCTGATATGCTTCATGGTTCCTTGAGTAAATAACCATTCACAGGAGCCAAAGCCAAAACAGACTGGCTCCCTAAAAAGGTATCTATTTTTAGATTGAAATCTTGGGGAACTGCCAGTTAAACTCAGTTTAATTCAGTTAAAGAGTATCAGATGCCCTGTTGTGAAATAAGTCTCCTTTAGCTTCTTGCTGATAATCTCAAAACTCTCATATTGCACAAAGAACAGTAGAGGGAAATGGAACTGTTCACAGGAATTTTGAATAAGAAACTCTTCTTAAACCAGCAGAACTGTAATGTTAATGTTTTGCTCCTCACAAATATTATTCAGCTCTGCCCAGGACACACAGATAAAATGTAACACTTTAAAAAGAAGACAAGTAAAAGTTACATAATGCTTTAAACCAGGTGATCCCAAGGTTCTGTTCAAAAAGGGCCACTTAATTAGTGAAGTCTCCCTTGTTGTGTTGCTGTTGTGTCCATATCTTTGGGCTGAACTGATCCACGAATTCATGACATACATGACTGGGCACAGGTGATGAATAAGCTGCAGAGCAACAGCTGATGTGAAGGTGAGCTGCAGCATCCGAAGCCCCACGTGCAGCTGGGAGGCAGAAGCAGGTGGGCACCAGGCTGGGCAGTGCTCAGGGCTGCTGCTATTCCCAGCTCCACTTTTGTTCTCTCCCTGCAAATTGCTCCCCGGATTGCTCTGAGTAGGCAGAGTTGAAAAACATGTCACACTGGTTATAGAAATTGCTGTCTTTTTAGTCACATGCTGTTTAGAAAGGCCTTGTCTCTCTTAGGGGCACAGAAAATAACTTGTTATTTGGCTAGAAAGGAAGACACTGCTGGCTCCTTGCTGGCACTACTCACTGTTTGGCATGGATTAAGCTATCCACAGCTGCAGGGTTTTAAATAACACAAACCACCGACCCAAGAGGAGTTATCTTCACTCCCAAGAATGGTGGGTACAAAGCGCAACATTTCAGTCGCTATTTGTTTTTCTTGCTGCATTCAGAGCACCGAGTTGCTGTGTAAGAGATGCTGTGGTCAACTGAACACACACAACAGAGCCAGCTCTGCTGCAAGCCTAATGCAGCTGCTGCTTCTAGCCTGCTCTTGTTTCAGAGACACCAGTCCCCAAACCTGTCCCTGCACCCCACGGCCAGAACAGATAGAAGGCAAGGAGCGAACCCCAGACTAGTACAGTTTAGAAGGGACCTCAAAGGCCATTCAGTTCCACCCCCCTTCCCTGGGGAAGGGACACCTTCTGCTAGATCAGGCTGCTCTAAGCCCCATTCAACCTGGCCTTGAACACTCCCAAGGATGGGGCAGCCACAGCTTCTCTGGGCAACCCGTGCAAGGGCCTAACCACCTTCACCGAGAAGGATTTCTTCCTAATACATAATCTAAACCTACTGGCTTTCAGTTTAAAGCCAGTTCACTTTTTCCTATCACTACATGCCTTTGTAAAGAGTAGAGGATAAGGAAAAGGAGAGAATAAAGACAGTAAAGGGGAATGCTTCACTGCAACGAAGGGCTGGCCCCCCTTAGCTCACACTGACTCCTGGATGTCCAGTGCAGCTCTCTGGCTCTTGCTCTGCCGCCGGGCAGGGGTGGTTAAAGCTTAAGCAGAATAAAATCCAGTCCGAGGCCGCAGCATCCCCGGGGACCTACCCGACACCAGGTACCGCTGTGGGAAGGTCTCGTTGCCTCGGGTCTCGAAGCTGAAGTGGTCCCGCACCTGCGGATAAAGCCGCTCCTCCAGGCCGGGCCACACCGCCCGGGCAGCTGGAGGGGACACAGTCAGCACAAGGGAAACCGACAACAGGCATCGTCACCCAGTACGGCACGGTCCAGCCCGGGAACCGGGGCCCACGAGAGCTCGGAGCTCCCGCACGGGGCTCCCGAAGCCGGCTGAGGGCTCCCGCCCAGGGAGGCCGGTTCGGGGTCCTGCCCGGGGCCCGGGAAAGTCGGCTGAGGGCTCCGACCACGGCAGGGCCGGGGCTCTCCGGCCCGGGGGCCGAGGGTACAGGCAGAAGGGTCTGGGCCGGGGCACCCACCAGGAGCGGCGCTGGCGGGTGGGAGCAGAAGCAGGAGCGGGAGCAGCAGCGACCGAAACATCCTCACGGCACCCGCACCGCGAGCGCTCCCGCGCGGCCACCGAGCACGTGACCAGGCCTTGGCGTCACGTGCTGACCCACAGCCCTTCACGTGACCGCGCGAGCACCACCCCCGCCGCGGCGTCGCCATGGCGGCTCCCTGCGCGCAGCCCGGGGCGAAGCTCGCGGGCCGGACCTGACCAGACCGTCGCCTCCCGAGCCCCCTGGGGGTGCAGTGGGTCGCTGCAGGGCCCTCTGTGGGGCGGGGCGGGGCGGGGCGGGGTGCGGTGCCGGGATGGCCGGCGGGTCTGTGTGCCCCGCGGAGGGCTCAGGCCGTGCCCGCGGTTCCCGTCCCGCCGGCAGCGGCCCCCGGCAAGCGGTGTGCCCTCCGTGCTGCCCTCCGTCATGGCCCCGGGCTCGGCGCCGGGAACTCGGCGTGTGGCTCGGAGGTGAAGCTAGCGAGGGTCCATGTTGGCTCTACGACACCGCAGCGTCCCGCAGGTCCGGGGGGAGAAGCCGGGCACGGGACGGGGTGTCCCCACCCTGGCCTTGCTGTTGGTTGCTGCTTTTCAAACCACTGCAGCGTTTGCCTCCAGGTGCTGAATCGGTGCTGGCACTGTGTGTCACCTGCTCTATCACCTCCACTGGCTGCTGCCCTGTGTTAAGGTGATGCTGGGAAAGAGCAGGGGACCTGGGGCAAGGTCAGGATGGGACAGTCTGCTGGTCTGACCACTTCTACTTCTACTGCTTTCATGGTGAGAGACCTGTGGCTCCCTGCAGGCCAGTGCAGGATGCAGGTGCTTTTCTCACTGGGGCTGGATTCACTCTCTGAACCAAGTTTCACTTGTGTGAGAGCTCTCTCAGCACAGCTAGCAGAAAAAACCTTTAGTTAGGAGTAACTTACAGAAGATTATTTACCTATGAGATTGGTATTTTGAGTTCACTGCCTCTGTGTGCCCGTGGTTTGTGACAAGGTCAGCTGGTGTGTTAAGTCACCCCTTCACTTGGTTTGGGTGGGCACTAGGTAACAGCAGCACAACGAATGTAGTGCATAGGGTGTTGAATTCATCTTTTCCACCCCAAGGACAAAACCACAGTGAAATGATTTCCCTTTCCCAGCTGCAGCTTGTTTTATACTGACTCATACATATCTCTTCAGATGCAGCCCTCTCACAGGGACACTTGTGAAAATTGGAGGAAGGTGTTCACCCCTGGGTCTGCTGCATCCAAACACAAACCGTGACAGGATAATCATCGGTGTTAGGTAGGAAGACCTTTCATTCGAAAGTCCAGTTTCTTGATATCAGTCAGCTTTCAGATTTGTGAAATCTCTGGGCACTTACATGTGGCTGTAATTCCTCCCTGGAAAGAGCCTTCATGCAGCCCTTGTCCTGCAGTAATCTCATGGGTGGTGTGGACTGCTGAGTCTTCCCACATCCCTGGCGATGCATGAGGCTACTGCTTGAGGCAGTCTCAATCTTGCCAGGAGGCTGGACTGGGTGGGCCCTGAGAGGACCAGTTTGGCCCTGCTTTTGCTTTCAGATGGTTGTGCATCAACAAGCCATCAGAGATGCTTCCAGCCTCTCAGTGTGTGTCTGGCTCCATGATGTGGTAGAAACGAAGTCCTCTTCCCAGACCCCATAGCCTGTCTCAGGTTGCTCCTGGTGACTCTCACAGACTCAGTTGTCATTTGCAGCAAGGGAAATGTCTGGAGAAAGCTCCAGGGACATTGTCATTTCTGGGCTTCAGGGTTGGCCCATTCTGGATCTACTAACAAGCAGAAAAGGAGTTTCAAACACAAAATGCAAACAGTATCCATGAGCTTTCCAAGACAGAGAAAAAGCTCTGAAATGATCAGCGGCCAGAATCAGTCACAGAGTGACTGGGGCTATTCCACTTTTCTTCTGGGGACCCTTGGCAAGAGGAAAGGAAGCAAGAAGGACTAGATGGTGTCCTGCCAGTTGAGGAAACATCTCTTCAGGATATCTCAAGTCTGTTTCCTGCCTCTCCCCTCACTGGTCAGGTGTGAGAGGTCATGGAGGAATCAGAACCCTTCTGTTGAGGAGAGGTGGGAGCTCTGTATGCACAGGTATCTGGGGAACTGGATCCTGAATTTAGTTCTTCCTGGCTGGAGTTAGTGCAAGCCGACTCAGTGACTGCTGCAGGTGTGGTGCCTCATCCCTGGAATTGTTCAAGGCCAGGTTGCATGGAGACCTGAACAATCTGATGGTGGATGACATCCCTGCCCATGGCAGGGCAGGTGAAACTAGATGCTCTTTAAGGTCCCTTCCAACCCAGACCATTTTGTGATTCTATAACCTTCTCCCCCACATGCCTACATCATCACAGGGAACATTCCTGTTCATCGGAGTGGTTGGGACTCATGCTGGAGGGGCTGCAGTGCCAGCCCATGCCTTACTATGGCAGCTTAGGGGACTGTTGTGCTTTAACCCCAACCAGCAACTAAGCCCCACTCAGCAGCTCGCTCACTCCCCCACAGGTGGGATCAGGGAGAGAATCAGAAGAGAAGAAGCTAGAAAACATGGGTAGAGATAAAGACAGTTTAATAGGGAAAGCAAAAACTGCATACACAAACAAAGCAGAGCAAAACAAGGAATTATGCTTCCACGAGCAGACAGGTGTTCAGCCACCTCCAGGAGAACAGGGCCCCATCACGTGTAATGGTTACTTGGGAAGACAGACACCATCAGTCCATATGTCCCCCTGTTCTCCTTCTTCTCCCCCACTTTATATGCCGAGCATGATGTCATATGGTATGGAATATCCCTTTGGTCAGCTGTCCCAACTGTGTCTCCTCCCAGATTCCTTGTCACGAGAAGAAGAAAAGGCCTTGGCTTTGTGTAAGGCCTGCTTAGCAATAATATCAACATCTTTATATTATCATCATTGTCTTCAGCACAAATCCGAAACACAGCCCCATACTTGCTACTGTGAAGAATATGAATTCTACCCCAGCCAAAACTAGCATAAGGACTCAGGATAATTTCACTCTGCAGCAAGATCCTCACCTAGCACTGCTGATGGCTTGTCATACCTGAATATTTCCTCTATGGAGTCATATTGTGGTATGGGTAAACTGCTCTTGGTGTTCTCTTAATCCCTCAGACACCAGTGTCCTTCACAAACAAAATTTAAATGTTGACAGTTTCTGTGTAGTAAAAAGAGAAGCTAGAGGATAGCAAAGAGAGGGGATTTAGCACTTTTAGCTAGGTTAAAGCCCAGGCTGTAAGCACCTGCTTGTACCTCTCTGCAGAGGAGTCTGTGGATCTCTAGAGCTGTCGTGGCAGCACCCTGGGCCTCTCTGAGAAGCTACTCCTGGACGACAGTATCAGAAGCTGATGAATGAGATACAGCTGGATGATGTGGGACCTTGCTCCTGCTGAGGGTATGCCAATCAGATTGGTAGCAGGAGAAAACTAAAATGGAGCTCTTGTGGGGGAGAGAAGTGGTGAAATGGAAAACACTGGTACCTGCTGTAGTGTCTTGGTACCACACAGACTTTTGCATAGAGTTATTGGTCCGTAGGGGCAAATAAGATCAAGAAACCTGCCCTGGCAGAGTGGCTGAAACTGGCCTTTGGGCCAACTGCAGCTGTGTTGTGGTGGGAAGTGCTGAGCAACTCTGCTGTGGTTCCAGCAACTGGGGTCCCACATGAGGCTTTGGAGCACTTGAGGAGGGAAGGAGGGAAGGGGTGATGCTGACAGCCCTGTGCTGGACCCTCAGTCCTTTCCATGCTGTTCTACATCATGGCTCCATCACAGCCTGCAGGAAGAGGGGGCGGGTCAGGAATTCAGTCCCTTTCAGATGAGTCTTGGGTCCAACAGAAAGAAGCTGCAAGAATATTGGAGGCTTCATATACATGGATTAGACTGAAAATTACCAGTAATTACATTTAGGGTAATAATAGCAGAGAGCTTTACTCAGATGCATTGGTCTCACCCATCACTTGGTCTTTAAATCAAAGTAAAGCACTTTTCAGAAAAAGACACTTGAGCTCAACATCAGTGCGGCTGCTGGAGGTAGTCAGGGTGAGAGTCTGGTGCTTATGGGAGCTCAAAAAAGTACTGATCTCTTCTGGCCCCAAAAAGTCTGTTCTGCATAGAAGACACAACCTATAATATCCTTTCTGGTCTATTTTTGTCCTCCGACTTTATGTTTTCTGTCTTCTCTTGGCTGGTGAGTGGCACCTCTTGGTGCTAGTCAGGTACCCTCTCACCATATTAGACTGGCCTGAATTTCATTTCTGTTCGCTTGTAGGAGTAGTGGTATTCTTTGCCCGTCTTCCAGTTGATACCATCAGCGTAGCTCCCATGCACACCCATCCAGTACATCCCATTCAGGTTTGAGTAATGACAGTCATTGTACCACCACGCTCCTTTGTATTCTGTGGCACAGTTAAAGGAGCTCATGTCATTGTCCTGATCTGTTGTTGAAAATGGCATGTCCCTGTGGTATGATAAAGAGTCTCCTGCAGAGAGCACACATTCACAGTTACTGCAATAAGGATCACAAACAGGACCTTGATGTGCCTGTGCAACCTTGCTGGGCACCAGTGGCCCTTGCTGGGTGCAAGGCAAATTTTTTAAATCCCACTGTAATCTTGCCCCAGTTGCCCAGTTTTCTTCCTTGGTTCTGGACAAAAGAAGTATCCTGAGCTCTGCCAAAACACACGGACAATTTGTCTATGTCTGTGAATCAAATGGGTCAGATTCTCCTCGCATGTACATAGGTGTCGCTTCTCTTGCACTGTTCAGGTTCTCTGCAGACACACTGGTGTCTGAAATACTAGACAGAATTGCAGTGTAAAAAGCCACATAAATGCACTGGTCTCTCTGATGTTGATTTCACTCATGCTTTTGTGAGGGATATTGAATTTTGAAGAGAATTTGGTTGCTTTTTAAAGAAAAGCAAAACATCAGGTATTAAGAGGATGCAGTGCTGTTGCTGCAACAGCTGAACAGCACCCCAGCCCTGGAAATGCCAAACTTTGTGGTCAAATATTTCCTGCCAAAGTAATCAAAAGCAGAACTTGGCCTGGCTGCTACAGAGCTGTTGGGAAGGTCAACTGGATTGGGTGCTGCTCAGAACCAGGCTCCACACTTTCTGTTAAACCATGTGGCTGGGCTTGTAGATAATGCTCTGGGTCACATTTCTGTGATGGGTGTCTCTTTCTTTCCCTGCACCTAGAGGTCATGCACTAGAGGTACCATGGCCAGTTTTAAAAAACTGTTTTAAAATGTAGCTGATACAAGGAGTTTGCACGATACAGCTCTGCATTATAGATGCCGAGCACTTCTGAAATGCTCTAGTAAAACAGACTTTCCCAGAGAGCTGCTTCAAACTTACCGGCATTTCCACCAAGGAAGTCCCCTAGAACTAGTCTGTATTTCTCAGACTCTCCCAAAACTCTGAACGAAGCGTACTTGGCAAAATAGTAGTTGTTCTCAAAGTCTCTCAGGTCAACGCGGAGTTCACAGGGTCCTAGAAGAGAAGGTTGACAGCAGTGGTGCAGAGCTTATGGTGGATACATCCCTGGATGTCAGGGTGGGGGTTTTAATGAGCCATGAGCTATCTTGAGAGGAGCTTCCACTACTTGAGAAATTATGTTTTATTTAATATTCCCACAGAACCTCCTCTACATATGATGGTTTTCTTGGGAAGCACCTTTTCAGATATGATGGTGAGTGGTCATGAACACTGAAAGCTACATGCCCAGGACTCCTGCATACAGACTTCAAAGCCTTGTGTGGACAACATGATGCCAATATAACCAGTTTCAGTAGGAAAATGTTTTGGCCTGTCTCCAGGATAGATCATGCAGTCAGCTCATTCTCTTTCTTGAATACTTGTTTGTTTGTTTGTTTTTAAGAATACAATTTCCTGTATGTAATGGTCTGCAAGAACCTACATCCCCTTTGGGATTAACAGTGGGGGGCATCAAATGGATGCAAGAAGCTCAGAGGTCTTTAACGATCCAATGTGGTACAGGTATTGGACTCTCATGGCCCCAGCCCGGGACAGAGGCAGACCTTACCCAGCGAGGTGAGGAAGTGGATGTTGTCATTCCCCATCCAGAATTCTGTCAGCTGATTGCCAAAGCCTCGTTTGTATGAATCCCAGTCTCGTAAGAATTTCACTGACCCATCCCAGCGCCTCTGGAAAACCTACAGGAAAGGAGACCCTCAGCCACACCAGCCCATCCCTCACCCAAAGCATCCACAGCACTTGAAGTACACAGCCCCCTGCATCAGGACACTCCTGTGGGTCTCTGGGGAGCAAACCTCGCAGGAGTCCCTCAATAAAGGATGTCCTCCATCTGCCCTTGGAAATGAGGAGGAAATGATTTGCTGATTTAAGCAGGGAGTGGCCCTTGGTCTGCTCCCAGAGACAACTCCTGGGAGATTCTCCTGCATCCATGCAGGGACACACTGGCTTGCTGATGTGAACCTCAGCTGTCTGCTCAGTCTGTGTTTTCCTCCCATTTGTTTCTATTTTGAAGCCACCCTTTGCAACCTTAACAAAAATCACTATATCAACATAAAAACCTCCCTCTCTCATCCTACTCACAATCCATCCCCCACCATCTGTGTCCATGTCGCAGAAGACAGCTGTGGCATTGCAGCCTTGGGGGTAGATGGTGTACCAGCCACTCAAGATCTTCCCTTTGCCCAACAGTTCTTTGCAATTCCTGGGTTCTGTGCAAATCAGAGAAAGAGATCAAGTGGAAGGAGTTACAATGTGCTCACTGCATCCAGGGAGCACACCAGCCTCGAGGCTTGGAGCCCTTCAGCACTCAGCTAGCTCTTAACACTGCAGGACCCTGGCATGCGGCTGCTGGGAACTAAACCCTGCCATGATTTCTGAGTCCATATGTTGCAAAGGAGATGGGCACCTTCCAAGAGATTGTCTAAGGTGCTCAGAGTTCTCTCATTCACAATGACTCTCTTAGGGGTCTGGGTGATGGAGCTGCTGTGAGAAGGAATTTGTCCAGACTCCAAAATGTTTGGAGGACACAGAGAATGTGTGTGGAGTTGTCAGGAAAAGAGTAGTGATATAGAGAAACAGCTCCCTGTGATGCAGCGGTGAACAACGTTCAATCACCCTCTGTGGATTGAATCATAGAATCACAGACTGTTTTGGATTGGAAGGAACCTAAAGGTCATTTTGTTCCACCCCCATGCCATGGGCAGGGATACCTTCCACTAAACCAGGTTGTTCCAAACTCAATCCAGCCTGGCCTTGAACACTTCCAGGGAGCGGGCAGCCACTGCTTCTTTGGGCAACCTGTGCTAGTGCCTCACCACCCTACTCAAATAGTTTTGAGTGAAGAATTTCCTCCTAATATCTAATCTGAATCTCTTCTCTTTTAATTTTAAATCATTTCCCCTTGTCCTGTCAATGCCCATGTAAAAAGTCACTCTCCAGCATTTTTATAAGCACCTTTTAAGTACTGAAGGGCCACACTGAGGTTTCCCCAAGACAGAAAACACTTCTGAACATATAAAATATATATGTATACATATATGTACATATTATGTATAATTTTTTTCCTAGCCCAAACCATAACTGCTAACAGAATCTCAGATTCACAAGTGACTGGAATGGTCCCTATCAGACAACCCAGCCTACAGCTGCATCTGTATCTGTCATAGGGAAAGTTTTGGGAGATGATCTCAGATGGTGGTGCTGGTGGTGCAGGTGACCCAGTGTGCTGTCTGATGCATGGATGCACAGCTGTACCAGGCTGTCTTGTGGGCATGTGTGTCCATCCTAATGGAGGTCTGGTCCTGGACTTGGCCTTTTCCTTATTAGTCAGATGTTTTACATGCCCAGTAAACATAAAAGGGCATAGGAGTGCCTGTAGGAAACGTGTTTCAGGGATGCTGGGTGATGCATCCTGGGATTGGTAGTTTCCAAAGTATACTCTGACACACATGGGCAGTGTGAGTCCCATGGTGGTTGGTTAGGCGAATCACGTGTCGTCCAAAGGTATAAAAGGTGCTGTTTTCTTCTAATAAATGGATTTGGTTGTTGGAAATCCATGCAACTGGGTCGCGTGCTTATTTATTACATTAATAAGCCATACATGGCGCCCTAAATGTGACGGCTTCTCCCTGTAACAGGGAAACATAGACTGCCTTGCAGCAAGGAAAATTGTGAGTGTGTTTGCCACTAGCTCATTTTAGGGCTCAGGGACACATACCGAGAAAAAAAAACAGACGTCTTTAAAAGCGTCAAGACTTCAGTGCAGAACGTGGCTGAAGGACGCAAAACTGAACCGAGCTCGAAAAAATTGAAAGTGCGCGTGCCAGCACTCTCCGTGCGAGTGGCGGAGAACAAAAAGCCGAGAGGATGCGGAGAAGAAAAGCCGAGAAAGCAGCAGTGAACACGAGCCGAGAGAAGCGGCGAGAAATGAAACCGCCGAAAGCCGAGGCAGTGAAAAGCCGAGAAGCGGCGAGACCGAAAGCCGAACCGAATTGGTGAAAAAAGCAAGCGTCGAGAAAACCCACGTGAGACGAAAGCAGTAAGAGAAAAGGTAAAAAAGCATGAGGAATTCGGTTTCCCAGGACATAGAAAGGGATACAGAAGCCTTGTGTTTCTTGCTAAGACAATGTCCTGTTGAGATCACGCTCGCAGAAATAACAGATCTCTTGCAATGGATAAAATTCATTGCACCAGGACTGCTGCTTGTAGAAGCTTTAAATATAACCACCTGGCAAAGGATCGGCAGATCCATGAGGGACAGAGTGATATAGAGGGGCAGGTGATGTAGAAGCCTCTAAGTGCCTTCCTACCTGGACACAAGTTATGGACACTTTGTGGATCACTCAAAGAAGACAGAGCCCCCCCAGAGACACTAACACACATTTTCCAGCACCCCTCAGCCAGGCTGCTAGCCGCAGCCATTCCCCACAACTCAGGAACAGACACGACGGTGGGGGGGGCACCACGTGTGACCCGAGAGGATCTAACAATGGACTCGGGTTGGGATTTGCGTGGGCAGGAACGGGGGGAACGCGATGTAAATTATGGTGAAGGTCCTGGTTTTGGTGCATGTGTGAGCTGCGGAGATAGGATGGGAATTTTAGTTTGTGAATCCAGTATACAGGGGTGAAGTATAGGTTCCCGCCATGGCGTGGGGGAGGGGCACCCAGGAAGCTTACCCCCCCCATGTCGCTGATGACTCACATCCGCGTGCTCCAAGAAACGTGACATGGGCGCAGCCATCCTGCGTGCGAAAATGGACCGGAACTTGAACCGTCTCTTCTGGCCCTGCAGCCATCTTGTCCCGACCATGTGCACAACAGGGGAGGTGCTTCCCTGCCGTCTTCTGCCATGCCACCACAGGGAGCCGAGTATATCGGAGTCACGGATAGTGAGGCATCAGAAGATGGAGAGGAGGAACTGGAGGTGGTTCCTCCAGGCGAGAGTGAGAGGGCAGGCGCGGGGGTGTCAGTTAACCAGTGGGAAAGATGCCATGAGGAGGCAATGCGGATGGGAGACTGGCAGGTTATTAAAGTATGCCCAGTTATATACCGGCCGTGCCAAAACCCTCAGTTCCAAAGCTTGCCCTATGAGGTGACAAAGGAACTGAGACAGTTAGTTAAAGAGACTGGTGTTTCCTTGTCTCACACATTTTCATATCTGGAGACACTGAGTACCACTTACGTATTTACCCCACATGATTGGAAGACACTGTTGAAGATTTTTCAATGAGGGCCATTGACCAGCCGTTCCAAGGACAGATTAAGCTGACGTGGAAAACTAATGACTATATTGGTTGATCACTTAAGAGAACTAGTTCAAGAGCAACTCGTTGCAGGACATATAGTGCCAACCTCCAATCCGTAGAACACTCCGGTGTTCTGCATACCCAAGAAAAGTGGCAAGTAGAGGATGCTGCATGACCTAAGAGCAGTCAACTCAGTGATAGAACCTATGGGGGCATTGCAGCTAGGGCTTCCTTCACCTGCTATGCTTCCAGCAGGATGGTCGGTAGTGGTAATCGATTTAAAAGACTGTTTCTTCACTGTTTTTCTACACCCCAACGATGTGCCACGATTTGCTTTCTCCATCCCTGCTCTAAACCACACACAGCCAATGCAGAGATACCACTGGGTTGTTTTGCATTAGGGGATGAGAAACAGCCTGACGATATATCAGGCTGTTGTGGCAAAGGCTATCTACCCTATCAGAAGGCTTTACCCCTCAGCAATCATTTACCACTACGTGGACAATATCTTGGTCACCATGGCCAAAGAAACTGAGTTACAGGCTGTTATTACTGCTCTGACTAATGCTGTCCGAGAAGCAAGGTTGCAGGTCGCTCCAGAGAAGATCCAACGATCTCAGCCCTGTACCTACTTTGGATGGAGGATCACACAGCAGGAGATCTCGCCCCAGCCAATTCAGATTAAGGTAAAGGACACTTTAACCTTAAACGAATTGCAGAAACTTTCAGGAGCCATCAACTGGCTAAGGCCTATTTTAGGCTTGACCACAGAGGAGCTGCACCCCCTGTTTTAACTGCTGAAAGGCAATCCAGACTTGACATCTAGTCAATCTCTGACTATGGAGGCAAAGTAGGCGTTAAAGACGTTCTAAGGCAGTTGAGAGCAGACAAGGCAGAAGGAGAAATCCTAAACTTAATCTGCCTTACCCTTGTTCCTAACAGGTTCCAGCCATTTGCAGTTTTGTTTCAGTGTGACCAAACTGAACCGGATCCACTGAGGATCCTGGAGTGGCTGTTTCTGTCCTATTCACCGCCTAAAACTGTGTGGACAACTAACAAAATGTTTGTCAAGCTTGTCATTAAAGGCAGAGGATGGACGGACAGGAGCTGGACGGACAGGATCCATCGATCATCTACATCCTGGTAATGAAGGACAGCCTCGACTGGCTGCTGGCTGAAGACACTGGATTCCAGGCTGCCTTGGCAGGCTATGATGGTGACATTTCCATTCACTACCCTAAACACAGGCTTTGGGCAGAAATAGGCAACTTACCCTTAAAAGCCACAATCAGATACCAACACCAGCCAGTTAAAAGGCCTGACGTCTTTACTGACGCATCAGGACAATTGAAAAAAGCTGCAGTGACATGGGAACACCCTGCTACAGGACAGTGGGAACAGGAGGTACAGACCATAAACCATGGTTCTGTACAGGTCCTAGAACTTGCAGCTATTTGCATTGTCTTTGAACTCTTTTCAGATCAACCTATTAATATTGCTAATGACTCTTGTTATGCAGCAGGTTTGGTTTCACATCTCAAGGCTTCCTTCCTTCGGGATGTTGCAAACCCACATTTACTTGTTGAAATACATGCTGTATGGGTTCTTGTCAATCACAGAAGGTTTGATTTTTACATAATGCATGTTAGATCACACACGGAAATGCCGGAGCCCATAGGAGAAGGGAACCAAAGGGCAGATGCAGCAGCTATGTTCATAACAGTGCCTAGAACATTTGAGGAGGCTAAATTGTCTCATTCCTTTTTCCACGTTCTCTGAAGAGACAATTTCAAATTACCATCAATCAGACTCGAGACATAGTTATGTCATGTCCAGACTGCCAGCAAATAACATCAATGCCATGCCAGGAAGGAGTTAACCCCAGGGGACTAATAGCTAATGAGGTATGGCAGACAGATGTTACATGCGTACCAGAGTTTGGTCGGCTGAAATACGTTCACGTTACAGTTGACACGCACTCCAAATACATAACTGCCACCGCACACACTAGGGAAAAGGCAAGGGACATAATAAGGCACTGGCTTAGCTGCTTTGCAGCACTAGGGACCCCAGAAAGGCATACACTTCAGCAAAAGTCAAAACTTTCCTGACAGACTGGGAGATCTCTCACCCCACAGGCATACCGCATTCACCCACGGGACAGGCCATGGTAGAGAGAGCGCACCGTACTCTAAAGGACATGCTAAAAAGACAAAAGAAAAGGGGAGTCTATCTGTAGCCCACAGGAGTGTCTGGGGAAAGCAGCATATGTCATAAATTTTTTAAATTGTGACAGTGCTGAGAAAAGCAGGTATGAGAGACAACACAGACCTCAGGCATTCTCCTCTCCCAAACCACTGGTCATGATAAAAGATTTAATCTCAGGGCAATGGATGGGACTGGTGGACCTCGTGACGTGGGGAAGGGGATATGTGTGTATATCTATAGGTAAAGAACTAAAATGGATTCCCTTCAGGTGTGTCAGACCCTACATAGGTACACCCTCACAGCAGCAGCAAGAACCAGAGTAATAAAGAGCGAAGAAACTGCAGATAGAGATGCACAGCTGATGTTTACCATTTGATAGTTGATGTTTACCATTTGATGTTTACTACTGGTAACTGTGAAAATGACTAATGTGGCAAAATACAGTTTTGCTAAAAGCCATGGATGTGCATGTGAGGAATGGGTGCAGTGGCCACCGGTGCGGGTGTGTGTGAGTGAATGAAAGAGAGTTGTGTGAATGTATAAGCACTTTAAACACTAAACCTTAAAAAGGTAATGTTACCTCAGCCACGCGGTCACGCTAGAAGAATTCAATTCATGACATTTACGCTGTTGTTGAAATAGAGTTGAGTTTTCCCTTTTCTACATAAACCCTGAGATAA
The DNA here is from genome assembly GCF_003945595.2 of Pipra filicauda. Taxonomy (NCBI): domain Eukaryota; kingdom Metazoa; phylum Chordata; class Aves; order Passeriformes; family Pipridae; genus Pipra; species Pipra filicauda. The sequence goes on from NW_024104712.1 coordinate 228,884, forward strand.
ATAAAGGTTACATAAGTACTACCCGGTAATGCCAAAACCCTCAGATCAATAAAGTTGTTGTTTATCCCAGTTGTATTATACCTCTTAGGAAAATAACAGTTTATGTTCATATTAAACAGGTTCAAAAGGTTAAAGAGAAAAATTCTAATAAATAAGTTTGTTGAAGAACCAAAGTAAGCAGTGAGCTGGGTCACTGTGATACTATGGTAATTGTTAAAGGTTTTACATTTTTACATTTTTTTAAAAATGTACTGTTCTATTATTTGCACTGTTCTATGATTCACCTCAAATATTAAAGTCAGGGGAGATGTAGGAAACATGTTTCAGGGATGCTGGGTGATGCATCCTGGGATTGGTAGTTTCCAAAGTATACTCTGACACACATGGGCAGTGTGACTCCCATGGTGGTTGGCTAGGTGAATCACGTGTCGTCCAAAGGTATAAAAGGTGCTGTTTTCTTCTAATAAACGGATTTGGTTGTTGGAAATCCATGCAACTGGGTCGCATGCTTATTTTTTACATTACTAAGCCATAGGTACCTGGGGCAGCAAGGGGCTGCTCAGTGGCATCCCAGTCCCTCAGGTGTTACAGCAGCTCTGATCTACCTGAGCCCCTGCATGTGTCTGTGGCCACGCAACACCCAATTTTAGCCAGAGCAGGTTGTAGTTCTGCTTTTAGCTCATGGAGTCAGATGGGCCAAATGAAGCTTCTTTGTTTTCTTTTTCCCTTTTTTTTCCCAATGATTAGGTTAATCTGATCACTATGGAAACTTTCCACTCCAGCAAGTGGAGGGTTATAACTGCCTTTTAAGTAGCTGCATGTCCATACAGCTCTTTCTAAAGATTTCGTCTTGGAAACCAGGACACTGAAGCTCCAAGAAACTCAGATAGACCTCCTCCAGGTCTATCTCTCCCACACAGAGGACAGGAGACCCAAGTAGTGCTCCGAGGACATGACTTTCCTGGCCAGGTTGGAGTACAAAATAGACTCACAGAAGCTGCATGTACCTGTGAGAAGCAAATGGGTTAACTGTGATATTTTCTTACTCTGTCCTTTAATGTCACTCTGAATTTTTTCTTATTCCTGTCCTGTCATGATTTCTGGTGTAAGTAGTCCACCAACGTCCACTCTGCAAAGCTGATAGTGGCATGAAGACCTAGGAAGAAACTCACCCCATATTTCTGGAAATCCAGGCTCTCCTTTTGTTCCTGTTGGACAAACAACACCGCCAATTTTTCTTCAACTTCCACACTCAGCACTCCCCTCCCCCAGCAGTTGGTGTCATTTGCTTAGACAAATCTAGCTGCACTGGAGAGCTGTGATATTAGGGAAAGTGCTTGGCTCATCTGTGCTAAGCATGGAGAAAGGCATGGAGAAACCAGGCAGGAGGATTAAATAAATATAAGCTCTGCCCTGGCTGCTCCCAGGCCCACCAGAGGAGACCCACCTGCCCATCTACACAGACTCAGGAGAGCACAGGGGGGCATGTGGTAACTCAAGTCATAGACCCCTGAAACTACCCCAATGACACCCAGCACCCTCAGACACTGGAAGTAGCTCTGCAGGTTGCCCAAGAGTACATGGGGTGGCTGCTGGGTGGTACACAAGCTGATGGTGGCAGGTAGCAGCAGCAGGTGCTGGAGCTGAGGGCAGTACTTATTACTGAACAGCTGGTTTGGGAGGAGTGTTGCCCACAGCACCTGGGCCAGGGCTGAGCCTATGATGGGGCACAACTGTCACCAAAGAGCCCTAGTGGGGTACTTCCATTTCTCTATAATTGCTCCCATCTGGTGTGTTGTTCCAGAACAGTACAAGGTGGAAGTTTAACAAAGTAGCTAACATGCTAAATTCGGCACAGCATGATTTACCTTTCAGTCCTGGGAAGCCAGGCTCTCCAACTGTTCCTGCAAAACACAAGAGGGAAATGCTCATCACATATGAGAAATGTAAATGAATTACTGAGGCTCCCCAGATGGCTACTCCAGCCCCTTCATATGTCCCAAATGTACAAGAGAGCCTGTCAAGAGGTGCAAAGATATGGTACTCAACTGAGTGTCCCAGGTGTTACTGCCATGCCAGCCTAGCTGTTCTCTTGATCAGCAGTATCTCTCGGATACAACAGGAAGATCAGGACAGAGGGAAGAGAAAACTGCTGGGCCACCTCCTGAAGTGTATGGGGGATTCACAGTTCCACTTCAGTGACTTTTTGTGCGGGGTTTCTGTTTATAGTCAGCCACTTCTGAGATTTTGTGCAATAGCTGCTTTTTCAGTGGGTTTGTCCATCTCCTACTAGAGTTTCAGTTCAAGTCTTTGGTGCATTTGGCCAAGCTGTTTTCCCTGCTAGTCAGTGCACTGGTACTACCTTGTACTCGTTTCTTTAGAAGAGGTACTTTTTCAATATTTGTAGCACACAACCCCTGCTGAAGATCCTAAGCACAACCTGGGTGGTGAAAGCCAGTTTCTAAAGAGACGTGTTCCTCTTTTCAGGGGTTCATCCTATTAAAAGAAGACCTCACCCTGTAATGGATGTTTCCTGGTGGTTTGATCACATCCTTCTGATCAAGTGGGCATTGCACACTGACTCCAAGCCTGGAGGATGCTGGAAGCACTGAGTATCATACCTCTGCTTCAGGCCTCTGAGATGAAGCTCTGCAGTGAGTTTCAAATTTCTCAGAGCTGTGGGGTATTTGGACAGGTTTGTTTTGTGGTGGAGGAAGGTTAATGTAGGAGTGGGGAATGGGGAGAGGTCTGATTTTATGAGTCTGTTAAGGATCAGTGTGAACTTTGAGAAGAGTAGTATCTTCCTCTGTGCTGTGGTCCCACTCAAGGACACTGTTTTTAGTACTCACTCCATGCAATAGCCATACCCCAAAATCAGGCTTTGTGTGTGCTACTTCGGGGTTGTTTCTTGGACTATGGCCAACCAAGTCTCACAATGCATGTCCTGAGCTTGGGGAGATTTATGGATTAGAACTGAATATGTTACCTTTTGCACCAGGTGGTCCTGCTTTCCCGGGGAATCCCTGATCTCCCATTTCTCCTGCAAAGAAAGACTCATTTTTTATGTGCACGTTGCAGACTGACCAGAAGGGAGAGGTCACAAAATCCGGGAGAGCTGGGCCTTTGCTTTCACAGAAGAAAGGGAGATGGGTTTTGTTAACTACATTCAGACTTGCAACATAGTTTACTCTTTTACCTTACTCCTTTTCTTCTGCTGAAACCTCACTACACTGGTACTTCAGTTTAAGTCTTAATCTGCAGTTCACACAAAAATTTCTATGAGTTTTTTATATGGTGGAGCCTGTCCATGGATTTGGCTGTGGTGGATATGCTCCCTCTGCTGATGTGATTCGCCTTCTCCATGAGTTGGCTATGAAAATCCTGAGGGAACTCCATCTCCCTTGCTTCCTGGGGTAGAGGATACCGGTACAGTTCTCAAACTATTCACCGGAAAACATGCAGGAGCATCATAGCCTCCCTCCCATCCAAAGTGTTCAACACAGACCCAGAGAATAAATGGATTATTTTGCTGCAAAGAAACAAATGAATTATGACACTTCGCACCCCAGGATCACTTTATGACTTTCAGACTTGTGACAGGGCTCAGGGAAGAAAAAGGTGACTCCATGTGTACCAGCACATGTCTACTTGGTGATGTTTTCCACTCCTATTTGATTCTCCAGTTGCTAACAGCAGTCAGTGTGAAGGCTGCCACTGCTGCAGCCTCATCGGACTTCCCCTACTTAAAGCAAAAATGCTGTCCCATATCACAGTTCTCATCATTGGCTTTAGGGGTGTCATTAGGTTTACTTGTTCTAAAAATCCAAGCAGAAATTTTCCTTTCACCTGTCCCACTGTAAAAGAAGGTGTTGAACGAGGGAGGGGGAAGGGTTAATTGACTATACAAAAGAACTAGCTGGCAGAACTGCATTCGAGTCTGATAGCTTTCTCTAAGGCTGGGGGGGTGTGCGGGGAGGGGGGGTGGAGGTTGGGGGGAAGGAGTTTCTTCTCCTCTCCTCTCTTTGGAAAGAGGCACTTCACTCTTCTGCCTTAACGGCAAGGATATGTGTGTGTGTGTGTGAAAAACTCCGAGGCCGTCTTGCTCTTGACCTGGTCATCTGGCTGCTCTCCGGCCTCGGCTTGCCTGCACGCTGCCCTGTCTCCAGCTTGAATCTGCTCAGAATTCATTGGAGAGTTTGTGCTCATCGATGAAAAAGGGGGAGTCCTGACCACAGCCAGGTACAGATAGCGTGAGTTTAGTGGGAGGGAAACTGCCCTTCTTTCCCCTTTTCCCCTTCCCATCCTTGGTGAGGGAGAAAAATCTCCATTTTTTGGCTTCTCCCGTGATCGGGGGCCCCCACACAGCGACCGCCAGAGCCAAACAGCGCCCCATGCTGGCCAACACTGAGCACTGCAGGCTCTGCTCCTCCAGGATCCAACAGCGCTCCTGCCAACCGTGATTAGAATCGCGCTGAGGACAGAGGAGTATCAAACTGTTTCCTTTTTTGAAGGGGACTTTTGGGTACAGGATTATTGTTAAGTTGTTTTTGTGTTCTTTTGCTGCTTTTGCCAATACACAACCTTTAATAAAGGGTTGTTACTTTTCTTTTTATTCCATACTTCCTCGATTGGAGCCTCTTCATTTTGGATTTACAATTGCTGAGAGAGAGGAGTTTAGTCTACCTCATAACTCGCCCTTCTTAGCAAAATACTTTCAGTCTCATTAAACTAAGACAGGGATCTCACCTTTTTTTCCTGGGAGACCTGGTTCTCCCTTTGGGCCAGACACACCTGGGATACCTGGGCATCCTTGGAGAATGGCGAGTCGGTCAGCATCACCCAGTCCCACTATTCTCACCTCTGAGGAAATGAAGACAGTATTTGTGGAGATTATTAGAATTCTGAAATATTTTGGAGAGGAAGCCAAACACTCTGAAATTGAGGAACAACTCAATCAAAAGCAATGACTGTGGAAAATTGGAGGTGTTGCGTGAATTAATAGCTGTTGCATGAATGGCATTGAGGATCTCACATATTAGAGGAGCCAGACTCTGAATCTCTCTTGCCTCAGGAGAGTTCAGTAGGAGAAGAGGCTGATATATATGAAATGTATATGACATTGCCTGACAAATATACTGCAGCTTAATATAACAAAACCTGAGAGGTGCATCAACGGGGTATTAACAACGGAGTAAGTGACACTGATGGATCTGTGGAGAGTTAAGCGTTCTTCTAAATTCCCTGACGGCGGGTCAGTTTGAAATTGCCCCTATGGCCTTCATGAGGAATACAGACAGAACACTGCATTGAGCAGCATCCCCAGGCTTCCAGCGTGCCTAGCACCCAGCAGGCATCCACCGACCCTCTGTATTGTTCTGCATCCTTTGGTAACTGTGCCAAGGCACTACTGAAAAAAACCTTAACCAGGATGGAAAATCTCAACAGGGACAGCCTGTTCCTAGCGATCCCGCTGGTGACTGGGGAAGGATGTTACATCTTTAATTGGTGGTTTCTTTGTTAAGTGGCTGCTGAGATTTCAGCCTCTCCCTCCCCCTCCTCCCACTTGCCGTTGAATTTAAAAAAGCGTAGAAGGAAAAATCACATGCCTCTTCCCTCCCCTCAAGGTCCATCTCTTATGGGGAGAAGTGGGATGGCAGTAATATTTGTGCTCTACTCACCCGAGCAGGTGTCCTCAGCATCACAAATAGTCATTGTCAGACTGAGTAGTACCAGGAGGGCTGGAGCTACCCTCCCCATGGCCAGCACTGCTCTCTGTTCTCTGCACGGCTTCTCTCAACCACCTCCCAGGGACTGTTGTCAGCACTGACCCATCTAAGCCTTTTATATCTAACAAAGAGCTCCAGCGTAAGCTCCACCTCTGCACTTGCCCACTGAGGCCTGGCTAAGTCTGAAGCTGTTTCCCTGATAAGCCACTTTCCACAAATCTCTTTGGAAAATTCTTGCCCAGCTGCCCCTGCTGCCTTACCTCTGACCTGCTAAAATTCTAGATGGCTTTCCTTTTTCATACTGTGTTTCTAGAGAAAATGAAACAGCAAAAACTGGTTTAGCTAAGTGTAGACATCCTTCCTCATCCTGCCTGCTACCCTTTGTGAAGAGAAGAATTTACTGTGTAGATGGGGAAAATGAGTCACTGGGAGTAAAAAGCCCAAGGTCAACTCAGGCCAGTGGCAGAAAGAAGTACAGAGCCTGGCTCACACTGCAGCACTGCCTGCCCACCAGTGCAGCACCACTTCCCAACCCCTCAAATGGAGGCTTCTGCTTATACGTGAACCATGAGTGTCATGGAGTTCACACTCTGTGCATCCAGGCAAGGGTAGGTAGGCAGAGCATATTTGATTTTTTTCCCCCACCTTTCCATTCTATTATCAAGCAGAATTTCTTGTTTACTTTCCTGTTGCTGTGCTCTGCTTATTTGTGGCAGCTTTACTTGAGGTCCAATATGCTACATATGCAGTTCCTGGGATGAAATTAGAACATCATCTTTCTTCCTTCAGAAGAAAGCCTTCCAGAAGGAAAGAGAAAACGGATTAGCAGGTGCTAGGGAGGGAGAGATCTGTGCAGAGCAACTCTAGGGTGACTGGGAACTTGTACACCTCTCTTTTCTCATCTGTACAGCCTGTGCTGCCCATCTGGGATGGACTAAGGGGCAGGTGGAGAAGTAGAACCAGCCCCTAGCCCTGAGAAGCTTTCTCAGGCCCGGTGCCTCTGCTCTGTGTATGGAAAAAGCTGCAATACCTTGTTCCAACTATCTAGAGGCAAAAACATTTACCTTCAGCTCTTCCCTTTGATAATCATTCCATGAAAGCAAAGGCCTTACAGATTACCCCATTGTTACAGTCTCTCAAGGGCTTGAGGCTAAATCTGTCCGATTAAAAAATAAAATAAAAAAAACAAAACAAAACAAACTTAAGAATGGGTTTGCCTAGCTTTACCCAGTTTTTCCATCAGGAGGATCCAGTTCTGGGTTGGGCTGAGATGTATGTTATGGGGACAACTGTGATGTGTCTGCTCACCACTGATGCATTCAGTGGTAACAGCTGGGTGCATCCAGCCTGTGGAACACCATTTTCTCCCCACTTTCATCTCAGAGAGCAGCACTGTCCTTGTCGATGAAACTACTTTTACTTGGAAGCAGAGAGGAAACTGCCAATGAAAAAGCTTAGTCCAAAGTAGGTCAGGCTCCCGAGGGTAGATTTTGAAATTAGCCCTGTGATCAATAAGTCCTTAATTGCTTTTTCTCATCCCAGCACCCAGTGAAGATTGCAGAGGGCTGATCATTTATACCATCAGAAATTCTTTTGTATATTTACATTCTTTCTTGAGCCCTGGGAAATGCCCCCTATGAGCCTTGAAATTCGAGGGTCACTTGAGGATGAGAAAAGAATTCTAAGCACACCGGGTGAATGGGAAGCACCTCTGAACATTGTGACCAGTCAGTTCACCTCTACAGACATAATTTCCAAGAATGAAATTCCCAGAATTGAACTCATGTACAAATCCCTATGAAATCAGCTTAGGAAATCAGAAGGCAGAAAGAGCTTAAAAAAGTTCATGTGGGAGCATCATAACCCTGTTTAACAGGGGATTTAGCACTGATTAATGCAAAATTGTAGGAGGAATCCTGGTTTCTAGTGGAGTCCTAGGTCTCCACTTCAACCAGATTGCTGGAGTTTCGCAGGGAGGATGGATAGAGAGTGAAAGCTGTAACTACAGAAAAAACAAGCAACCAACCCCAGTCATTGTTTTCCTCTGCTCCATGGTAACTTATGGTAACATTGTCATGCAAGTCCTAAAGCTGCAAGAAGGATAGATGATGGGCATTGGGAGGTGGGAGGTAAACTCTGACAAACCTCACTTTAAGGAACGTAAAATAAGAGTTTGCATGAGATTTGGCACCATTACGGGTACTCAAGGGGAGCTTTCTTGTTCTTTGAAGACTTGTCATGCTAGGAAAGGAGTAGTGTCAGCCTGCAAGGATAGGTTAACATCCAAAGCAAAAAAGAAAGATGTTCTTCTGGCTTGGCCTATTTATATCTCTTATAAATATTATGTGTGAATAACGAAGTTTTACAGGTTTTCTTCTTTGATGAACACTTACAATTCCAAGATAGAATTTCTTCATCCCATAACCAATCTCAATATCTGTGGTGAAGACATTTGCCCAAGCTAAGATAACAGAATTTTTTTTCAAAAGATATCCCCTGTTTATTCCTTTCTGCTTCTTCGTTTTGTGAACATATATCACCTTTGGGTGCTAGAGCCCCTTGGCGATAAGAACACTACCGCTCATTTCCCTTGTCCTTACCACGAAATCTGTTGCAAGTCCCAGAAGCTCCAGAAGAGCATAGGTTGAATTTCTAGGCAGTTATTCTTGCCATGGAGCGGAAATGCAGTGTTGCCCAGCTCACACTTTGGGTTTCATATATTGCATTGCTTCACTCTCTGCATTCCAGGGCACCTTCAAGGGAAGCTCCTGGCTGTGAGGAGCTCAGGCTGCTGGTTTCACTGCTCTTGACCCACAGACTCCTTCTGCTGGGCAGAACAAAGCCAACTTTGTGCATAACTGGTGCAGGCTGTAGCATTTCTTAGTACTGGCAGCCATGCAGTGCAGTGATTCACGAACATAGACCACCCACTTTCAGCCTGTTTCTAGAGGCTCTTTCCCACATTTCCATACATCGATTTTGGGGTACAGTGATTTCCTAATTTCATCTTGATTTACTATATCCTTAAAGCTTGCGAGTACCAGGATGTCCTTGACTAAGGGATGCTGCCTGTTCCACTGATTAGGTCTCCTTTCTTCCTGATTAGGTTTGAAAGTATAGAAAGTTCCAACATCAAAAACATCCTGACTGAAATAATCTTGACATATTCCACATTTTGCAACACCAGCAGGGAACAAATGTGATTCTGAAAACATGATGTTATGTTTCTAAAACTTCTTTATTTTTTTTCCTCAGTATCACAATTTTTAGGGAACTTCATAAACAAATAAATTTCAAAAAATTCTCTGGTTAGGTAAATTCAGCTTCCCAGGAAAGCTTCAATGTAGAGAAGATAGTTCAAAATAAGGTAACTCTCACCTTCTTTTCCAAACTTAACCACCCATATCAAGAGCAACACCCAGATGCATTGTGGTATGTAATATGTGGTCTGAAGCATCCTGGGAACAATAGCTCCCACACACTGGTAAGCCATGAACAGAGACACACATTTTTCCACAACCACAGACTCACTCACATATGATCCCCATTTGCTGGGTTTCTCCGTCTCATATGTAAGGTTCCTGAGGTCTAATACAAATTTTTAACAGCAAGCTGTCTGTACATAGTCCTGTCTTTCTAATATAGGATTTCCCTCTTCTTCAGCATAGCTCCAACTCGTCCAAAGTCCCTGCATGTAGCAAACCGGGTCCATCCAGTCTCTCCTTTGAGCTTCAGATGCGAGTTTTTAATCTACTCACAAGTCCCTTGATTGATGGTCCCTGTCCGATCCCCTGCTATTTTACTGCCATCATACCTCAAGCTGGGCTTAGTTTAGGCTGAGACAGCAGCACAATGATGCCTCCTTTGCCAACTGAGACCTGGAGTTCAGTTCTCCACAATTACTTTCTGACTTTCTTCTAGAAGGTAGAGAGCACCTTCTCATTTCTTTTCTGTGCAGAGGGAGCCCCTAAAAAAACAACTGCAAAAGTACATAATCTGCTACCTTCCTTGTTTTAACAATCTGTATTCTGAATTAAAAATCCATTTTGATTTATTGGCAGAAAGTGCAAAGACAAACCATTCAATTGATTGCAATTAATGACTATCTCTGAAATAGCAACCAAACCTCCTGTTACATAAAAGCATAATGAACGTTTCTGTTTCAGCTTTAAGGCTTTTCCCAGCCCCCAGTTCTATCCATGTCCTTTACATATTCACTAACCACCTGGATGCTGCTAGATTTGTGGTTATTTGAGAAGGAGGATTATTTTTGCATAAAGAAATACTATGTACCAAAGTATAAACATGATCTAGGAAAAAATATTTTAAATATATTTTTGCCTACATGAAAAAGCAATGAAAAAAAACATTGTAGTATGTATGGCCAGTCTTCGCGAATGAAGATTTGGGAAAGGTCATTAACCCTTCAAGTCTGCGCAGTGGATTCTTTTAGCTGAGACAGAGTGTGCGCTGAACTGAGCCCACCCTTTAATCCTGAGGTTCATCTGCCGGGGCCGAGCAAGCTTGGACAGTAGTAGTGAGGCCGAGCAAGCTTGGACAGTGGCAGTGAGGTCCTCTGGACGTAGGTTTTTTAGAGTGACCTTCTCTTAGATGGATGGCCTTACAGGGCTGACGAGCTCCATCTGCCCGGGGGATTTTCCCTTGACTGGGAATCGAACCCTGGGCCGCGGTGGTGAGAGCGCCGCATCCTAACCACTAGACCACCAGGGGTCCCCACAAAAAAACCTTTACTGACAAACAAAATCCCACCTTCTTCCCACGAAATGGATGTTAATTTTTTTTGGGTTTACAGGGTATGAAATCCATGAAAGAGGGAAAGTATCATGTTAAATCACCCACTGAAGTGGTAATATCTGAAATCAAGGGAATTCAGCATGCCAAGAGAAATCAGGATGGTGAGCCGTGAACTAAGAGTTTGCTTCTTTTGAAAACTATGGAGGCTGTCCTGCTGCACACAGCATTTCCAGCCTCATAAATTTCATGCCTGAGTGAGATTCATGAGCTGTCACTCTGGAAAAATTGCTACTGTCTGAAGGTTCCCAGAAGGGTGCCATCTAAACCCCTTGGTTATTTGCAATAATCAAAGAAATGACAACAGTCATCTTTGTTAGTGTATGGGCTGTTGCCATATTCATGGAGAAAATGGCCAACACAAAGATGACTTCATTCAGTAGAGAACAGTTCATCTCGACGTATTAATTAGCAATAGCCTTGAACATTTCTAAAGAAAAACAATGACGTACTTTCTTGACTGGCCTCTAAAAGGACTTTCTGCTCTTCCCATGCAGGCCTCATCCACTACAAGAATGTTCTGAGCTCATTGTTGAATCTTTCTATCCATTTTAGTTATTATAATTCCAAAGGAAGTACAAAAGAGTGTAGAATATGTCCCATAGTATTCAAATGTTTCCTTCACATAGTCTCCTTCATCCATTACAGCATGGCTCACTGCTGCTCTGGGGAGAGGCATAGTGACCCTTGCAGTGACTTGCCAGGAAATAGAAAATCAAACTATTTCTAGAACTTACTTCATTGGTTTACTTCATTGGTTCACTTCATTGGTTTATATTGGTGTAAATTCCAAAATTATTCACTTCCAGGATAACTGCAAGACATACGTCCTCTCTAGATTTCAGAGAGAAGTACACTGAAGAAAAGGTTTGTCGCATGCAGTAATGATATAGGATAAGGTTTTGGTGTTCCTCTACTTGTTATGGAAGCTGTTGTTGTTTAGCAACCACGTTGCTGAATTCCTCACCTTGGGGACAGGTGGTGGAAACAAAATCCTAACTAGACATTCTCCAGCTCTCTGGCTGTATTACAGAGCTCAGGAATGGCCAACAGATGTGGTCTACAGCAGCAAAAATAACTTAAATTGTCTAAATAAGTATATGGCAGCATCCCTTGACAACAGGATACAAGACCAGCAGATAAGATATGTGCTCTCTAGGAGCTGCAGCTAAGCAGAGGAACACCAGTAAAGTATCTTTTGTCAGATATTGGGGGCTTAAATAAGATGTAGCTTTCATTTGCTTCCAGGCTCAAAAGTCCAGTGTGTGAGCTTGTACAACAATCTACAGGCTGCTTCCTAGCTAGAGGATGTGCTTTCCATTTAGAAAACCTGGATTTCTCCTTTAAAAGTAGGATTAAAAACCCTATTTCTTTTGCTGGAGAAAGCTTTATCTTTTCTTTCTGAAAGAAAGACTTTTTTTCTGAAAGATTGCAAAGAGCCTGAAACTAAAATAGCAATTTTCTTCTACAAGATTTAACCCTTCAAACCTTGTGCACTCTAATATGTCCAAAGGAAGGCTATCTGCTTTACTCCAGCTCAAGTTCAACCTAAAGTAGTAACACAGTATTCAATAAAAAATGGTAAATTCAGCTATCTGAGCAAACCCAGCTTTTGGAGATACCAGCCCCCTCTATTTTATAGGATTTAAGCTCCTTGCTCGGCTTGTCTCATAGGGAGCATCCTTAAGTTCAATGGTACAAGATTCGAGCAAGGATTCAGGATGAATGAATTGCAGTGTCTGCATTTGTCTGAAGGACAGTGCAGTAACACAGGAACTATGCTCTGGCTTGTCTTGGTTTTGTGTTGTTTCCTAGTGTTATGAAATGTGGTGGGAACATCTAGTACCTCCTTGCAGTACCTGAATAGAAACATCCAAGCAGTAGCTTGCAATTTTTAATGGCATCACTACAATTCTTCCTCAAAATACTCTCCTCAGCTACTCTCCTTATAGCTCCCAAAATTTCCTACCAGCGCTCTCATCTTCAGTTGCTCCTTGCAGTATTGCTAATTCTCTTCATACGCAAACCCTTCTATAGTTCCTCTATCAACCTTCCCAAACAATCTGTTTCCCTGGTTACTACTTATTTGGCTTAGAGCCCTTTGTAAGCTAATTTGTTATTTGTATCATGTGCTAATGGAATATCGGCCTCTGGAACACTCAAGGGCACAGGGTTTCCCTGCAGGCTGTTCCGGTTTTTCTCCTCTTTTCACAAGCCATCTTTAATTCGTGTGGGATGGGGAAACTGACAAGGCTTCAACAACCACAGAAGGCAAATTAGTGTCTGACTGATTCTTTTAAGAGACTAACAGAGCAAATTTTGGACAGAACAGAGATGTGATCAAAACATCCACTTTGCATAGAAAACGCTGTAAGAGAGAAGGGAGAAAAGATTAAATTCTCTGTTGTTATTACAGGCATCTGCAGGACTAAGGTTGTACCAGTGCCATTTCAAATAATTATTTAAACTGACATTTCTTGTAGGCTATCTGCCCTAACTTTGTAACTGGAAGGTTAAAATACTGTGAAAGTAAAAGAGAAAAGGATAGTGGAGTCATGTCATGTAAGATGCTCTGATAGCAGTTCATATCGCACCTGAGTAGCTGCACCAGGAGTACCTTACGTTGTTCTTCAGGTTGTTATACAATATGTTACTTGTAATTCCATTTAACATTTTTTCCTGCCTCTCTTAGAGCACAAAACAGTGTTCAGACTTCAGTATTTTGTATGTATACTCCTGTGTATATTGTGGGATACTAGGCTATTCCTGCTGCTAATTACTCCCTGAATCCAGCATTATTGATTTCTTCCCTTTCTTTTCAATGAACAACATAATTACAAACAGTGAGCTTCAGAAAGATTAAATAATTAACCCTTATAAGACCTTTGTGAGACCAGCAGACTTTGCTCTCCAAGGCTCAGGGAGACTACACCTGTTAAAGGTACTCAGTGGTTCTGAATGCCTCTTTTGGATTTACTTGATTTGGCTTCAGCAAATGAGAATATTTTTTGTGCAGCCTATGCCAGCATGCAGTTCTGAGCACTCATGATTTCCACATATCCCTTCCCATGCTGTCAAGAAGGTCATCTACAAAATGAGGTACATCCTCTAATAAACCAATGTAGAAAATACGGCTAGATAGCAGAGCACTGCAATGGGGAAATAACTGAGTATTGTTTTGCCTGGTGGAATAAAAAGAAAATTTTCATTGTTAGACTTGAAATAAGTCTCTATTAATCTTCATCCTGCCTCTTTTCCTGCTGCCTTACTTGAGCAGCTTTCACCTTTCTGATAGGCCTGTTCTTTTCAAGGTTTATTCTGAGCAATTGCTTAAATCCAGGTATCATTTAAAAACTCACTATTACCATTGGCAAATCCTAGCCCTGAACAGATGGGTATTAAAAACCTTTCCTTTTGGAGGGTGGGAGTGGGTTCAGGAACAAAATTATTCATCAACTTTGCTGCAAAGGCAAGAGTCAGTGCCTTTTTATAATTAGTTACTTTTGGTAAGAAAAAGACCTCTGTATACGATCCCTTTCAATTTCATAGAATCATAGAATCAGCCGGGTTGGAAGGGACCTCTGAGATCATCCAGTCCAACCCTTGATCCACTACCACCATGGTTACTAGACCATGGCACTGATACGACATCCAGTCTCATCTTAAAAACCTCCAGGGGTGGAGAATCCACCACTTCCCGGGGCAGCCCATTCCAATGCCTGATTACCCTCTCTGTAAAGGATTTCTTCCTACTATCCAACCTAAACCTCCACTGGCAGGGTTTAAGACCGTACCCTTTTGTCTTACTGAGAGCTGCCTGGGAGAAGAACCAACCCCCACCTGGCTACAACCTTCTTCCAGGTACTTTTGGAGAGTGAGCACCTTCTTCTCCAGGTTAAACAACTCCAGCTCCCTCAGCCTCTCCTCACACCACTTGTGCTCCACTCCCTTCCCCAGCCTCGTTGCTCTGTCTCTGGACCTGCTCCAGCACCTCAATATCCTTCATGAGCTGAGGGGCCCAGAACTGGACACAGCACTCCAGGGGTGGCCTCACCAGTGCTGAGTACAGGGGAAGAATCACTGCCTTGGACCTGTTGACCACACTGTTCCTGATCCAGGCCAGGATACCATTGACCTTCTTGGCCACCTGGGCACACTGCTGGCTCATGTTCAGCTTCCTGTCAATCCCAGGTCCCTCTTTGCCTGGCTACTCTCCAGCCACTCTGTCCCCAGCCTGTAGTGCTGCCGGGGGTTGTTGTGGCCAAAGGGCAGGACCTTGACCTTGTTGAACGACATCTTGCTGGAATCTACCCATCTCTCCAGCTTGTCCAGGTCCCTCTGAAGAGCCCTCCTGCCTTCCAGCTGATCGACACTCCCCCCAGTTTGGTGTCATCTGCAAACTTGCTGATGGTGGAATCAATCCCCTCATCTAAATCATCAGTAAACATATTAAAACAGAGTTGGGCCCATGCCATGGGAGATGGTGTCCAAGGCTTTGCCGAAGTCCAGCCTGGACTACCAACAGTGGATAATAATCTGAGGGTCGAATTAGCTCAGGGAGTCTCCTACTGATATCCCTCACCTGGGCCCTGGGAAGGCAGTAGACATTCTTTTGGGACAGGTCTGGTTGACATATAGGGTCCTCAGCTCCCCTCAGAAGGGAGTCACCAACTACAACTACCCTTCTTTTTTTTTTCTAGCTGTGGTTGTAATCCATCTGGTAGATGGGGTGCAACTGGAAGACCCTTCAGGCAGATCTTCCTCCTGACTGTCCTCTACCTGATTCTCTGGGTCCAGGGTCTCATATCTGTTCTTCAAGGGCATCCGGGGAGGTGATGGGGGTCGGGAGGGGATTCTTTTACCTCTCCAGTCAGGCACCTATTTCCACTCCCCCCATCTACTTGCTTTACTCCATCTGCCTGATGGCAGGAGGGGTAGGCCTTCACCGTCTCCTGCTGGACTCCTTTTGGGGGTGAAAGTGTCATTTTCCCTTTCATTTTCCCAGTCATTTTACCTTTCACTTTCCCTAATGCTTCTTAGCCTCTCTACCTCTTCCTTGAGCTCTGCCACCAGGCAGAGCAAATCATTCACCTGCTTGCATTTTACACAGACGTCACTCACACTGTCCTCTGGTACTAAAGCCAGGCTCAAACACTCTGCGCAGCCAGAGACCTGAACAGCTGCGTCCTTCTTGATGTGCTTCTTGGAAGGTTCTGTCTGTGTGAACATACCCCTTGTGATAACAGCAGCAGCAATGGCTTTCACTTTTTTGGAAACCATTGCTGGCTTTAGTTGAGGGGGTGGAAGCTCACCCAAGAGAACTGGGAGGTGGTTGTGCCCCTCCTGCTTGCCCTGCCTGCATGAACTGCCTCTCTAACTGCTGTGCCACATCCCTGTTTGCCTGCTCCTGTTTGCCGCACTCTAGGTCGCTGGTGCTCCCAGCAGCCGTTTAAATCCCTCGTGGATGGGCTAGGCTCCGCCCGCTAGTCAGCTGGTTTTTTTTCCGGTTGTACACAACCTTACAAGCGTCAGCGGAATGGGAAGAAGGTCCTTGCAGTAAGAGGTTTGTGTGAAGGAACCTGAGAAGGGAACTTTGGTCAGTACGTTGCACTCTGAGGCAATCCATCAGTATGTACCTTTGCCACAGTATTTTCTCTGCGGTGGTTGTCCGTATTCCAGAAGGAGCAGAGCCACAGGCCGAGGAGTCAAGTGACAAAGTCAAGTGATCTTCTGCTGGCCTGGTGGGCGATGGCAGGGTAGTGCAGGGCTCAGCAATTAAGCATTCCCCTCTTCTCTTTGGAGGTGACATCCTGGTAGCCTTTGGAAAGAGATGAGTGTCCCAGGTGAGTCGGGGAGGTAGCAAGGAGGAGTAAGGGTTCAGAAAAATTTCAGAAACGCCACAGAAGGTTTTCTTTCCCTATCCCGGGTGAGCCATGCAGTGACAGCCGCAGGCTGCGACTCTGGCCAGAGCCAGGGACTCGAGGACCTCAGTGCACTTAGGAGAGGGTGAGCGTTGGAATGGTTGTGGTTTGACCAATGTGCTGCTAAAGTCATGCACTGATTTTGATTTCCTTTCTTGGAGTTTACAAAGGGAATAACCCAGCATTAGATAGTTCATGACATCAGAAAGGTGCCCATGGCAGACAGGCTGGGTTGCACGGTGAGGACATGGGGTGTTTGTTGTTTGGTTTCCTGGGTCCATTCTGGAATGGAGGGAATAGGCTGTGATATCAAAAAAGGGCCCATTGCACACGGGTGGGCCTGCACTCTGTAGGTGTGCAGTGTTTGTTCTGTGGTTGCCAGGGGCCATTGCGGAGTGGAAAGGATAGACTGTGACATCACAAAGGGGCCGATGGCTCACGTGTGGGATTGCACTCTGACACTGTGGTGTGTTTGTTCTTTGGTTTCTAGGTTCCATTCAGGAAGGGAATTGATAGGCCGTGATATCACAAAGGGGTCCATGGCACATGGGTGGGCATGCACCTTAGGATGTGTGCTGTTGTTTCTTTGCTTTCCAGGGACTATTCGGGAATGGAGAGGATAGACCATAACATCACAAAGGGGAGTAAGTTACATGGCTTGGGCTGCTCTGTGGGGTGTGAGGCAACGGTTCTTTGGTTGTTAAGGGCCATTCTGGAATGGAGAGGAAAGGCTGTGACCTTACAGTGGGTCCCATGGCACATGGGTTGGGCTTCATTGCTGGGGCGTGTCATTGTTTCTTTGGTTGCCAGGGGCCATTAGGGAATGGAGAGGATCAGCCGTGACATCACAAAGGGGTCCATGGCACATGGGTTGGCCTGCATTTTAGAGTGTGAGGCGATGGTTCTTTGTTTTCCAGGGGCCATTCTGTAATGGAGAAGATAGTCTGTGACATCAAAAAGGGGCCCATGGCAGACAGATTGGGTTGCACTGTGAGATGTTGTGTTTGTTCTTTGGTTTTCGGGGGCTACTCCAGAATGGAGAGGATGGACCATGTCATCACAAAGGGGCACAAGTTACATGGGATGGGCTTCTCTGTGGGGTTTGAGGCATTGCTTCTTTGGTTGCCATGGGCCATTCTGGAATGGATAGTCCGTGACTTTACAATGGGGTCCATGGCTTACGGGTTAGGCTTTATTGTGTGGTGTGAGTCATTGGTTCTTTGGCTGCAAGGGGCCATTCTGGAATGGAGAGGATAGGCTGTGACATCACAATGAAGCTAATGGCACAGAGGTGGGGCTGCACTGTGACATTGTGTAGTGTTGGTTCTTTGTTTTCCAGGGGTCATTCTGGAATAAGGAGGATAGGCAGTGACATCAGAAAGGGGCCCATGGCACATGGGTTGGGCTTCATCATGGGGTGTGAGTCATTGGTTCTTTGGTTGCCAGGGGCCTGTCAGAGACTGAAATGGTTAATGATTTATGCATTCTAGGATTGCCAGGAGACTTTTGCAGGCTTTTGCAGGACTTTTGCATTATACCTCTGATGGGCAACTGGGCCCATCTCCTCCTCTAGTGCTGCTGAAAGTGTCAAGCCCTGAAAAGGCGAGAAGAGCCATGTTTACCATGCCCTCCACATAGACTCTGTGCTGGGCTGTCTGAGATGTTTGGAGGTTCATGGCATTGCCCATCAAAGCCCATCACCCCTCTGCCAATCTCGAAAGGCAGGAAAAACCCTTTTACCAGGCCCCTCACGGGAACTCTGCGCAGGCCCAGGAGATGTTAGGAGGCTCGTGGCATGGCCCAGGACACCATCCATGGATATAATAACTCATAACTTCTTGGAGCGTGGGGGCTTCCCACCCCCACCCGCAATGGATCAAGGCCACCACTTCAACTGACAGACATGGAAGCTGCAACTACCAAGTTCCATAGCTGGACCCTGTGGGCAGTGACTGTATACATCTTTTCACTCTCATCTTTTCTTTCCCTTACTCTCCCTTACCCTTATCCTGTTTTTCTTTTCTCTCTCTTATACATTTTCTCTAAAGGTTTTCTTTACGCCATATTGCTATAGATGAGAGATACAGATGATAACACCCAAAATGGCAATATATCTGTTTACCTTTGGAACAAAATTGTTCTAAAATAAACCCTACATATATACATTTTCAAACACTGATTATTTAGTGTCGTTTCACTCTAATCCACCCCAAGGGATTTATTAATAAGAACCTGGGTTGCCTCCCCCTTTCTGGGGCGGGTCGTAACAGACCCTTTTTAGCAGGATGTTCTACCTGGAAAAGAATCTGACGGGAGAATGCAAGCAATGCAAGCTCTCTGTGGTGAGTTACTGCTGGTGCCAAGGGGTTGGTTTAGTGTTGAATTGTGCCAAAACCACCCCGGTTCCCTAACCTTCCAACACACATCCTACTTTTGGAAGCAGAGTTTGAGAGATCAGCTGCTCACTGGCCTGGGAATATGTGATTGGTGATCCATCACTGAATAAGCATAAAAGTCCAGGGCCAATTTTCAGAGAGCAGATTCTTCCACAGACTTTCTTGAACTGTGTGTGGAGCTTCTGCTGTGAAGCAAGGATGTCTCTTGATGGTCACCGCCCAGGAGGTAAAAGAAATAGAGAGATCTGCCTTGAATTATTTCTGTTAGACACCACCAGGCCCTCCCCGCTTCCTGCCCAGTCCTGGTTATTGGGGGGCAGTGGGGGAGGGGCTTGGGGGAATCCCAAGGGGTGGAGTCGAGTTGGGGGGGGTAGAACCAGCCCAGGATGGATCAGGAATAGGGAATCCCCTGTGTTCCCCCCATGTCAACCCACTCTTTGCGGGATTTGGGAGGGCAGTTGCCCCTCAATAAAGCACCCAGCTCACCGCAAAAGGTGCTGGGGACCCCCCAGAACCTCCCCACAGGCCCTCAAGGACCCCCAAACACACTTAATGCCCACCCAGGACCCCACCTAACTCCTTTTTTTGGGGTGCTGGGGGCTGCTGGATCCAATCTCAGCCTTGGATTATGCCAACCGTAGCAGTTTAGAGGAATTACAGAGCTGTGACTGAACCACTTTTGTCCCCCAGGTTTTAATGATGGCAAATCACATCTATTGATACAAATGAATTATTTAGGGATACAAATGATCAGACAAAAGGTCTTCAAGAGAATTATTTACTGCACAACAGAAACACTAAAACTACCAGGAATACAGGATAAGATAGGACAGTGTTCTACACTAAAGCAATTGTTGAAGCAATTCCACTGAAGCTGGCACAAAAGCAATCATTCTTAATTAGAGATGGATGTAACTCCCCCAGACCAACGCTCGTGGGGAGATCTCTGCTCTCAGCCTCCAGGAGTGACCTTGGGGGGTCCCCAGCCAAGGCAGGAATCTCCACACAACCCCCAGGAAGGGTTCTGTTGGAAGAAGCTGCCCCTGTGAAAGGGGACTGGCCCTTTCTGGTTGAAAGGGATGGACTGACAGTCACTGGACTGCAGGGGTTGGTCCACCATCAGGGGGTTCATTTGGGGTGGAAGCAGTGGCTGAAGCTCTTCCCGCAGTTGGGGCACTCGTACGGTTTCCCTTACAGGTGGGTCCATTGGTGTTTGGTCAATGGTGAAGCTCCTCCCACATTCCCTACATGTGTAGGGCTATTCCCCAGTGTGGAGGCACTGGTGCCTGACGAGTGTGGAGTTCCAGTTGAAGCCCTTCCCGCAGTCAGTGCAGTGGAAGGCCCTCTCCCCTGAGTCTGTCTGCTCACGCCTGGGGAGACTGGAGTTCGTCTGAAACCACTTTTCACATTCCAAGCACTTGTAGGACCATTCCCTGGTGTGGATGAGCTAGTGGATGCGGAGGTGGGAGCTGTCACTTAAGCTCTTCCCACATTCCCCACATGCGTAGGGCCGTTCCCCGGTGTGGATATTCTGGTGCTGGTGCTGGTGGAGGTTGGAACTCAGGCTGAAGCTCTTCCCACATTCCAAGCTCTTGAAGGGCTTCTCCCTGCTGGGAGGTTGCTCAGGGATCACCAGGTCAGAACTCCGGCTCAAGCTCTGGCTGCTTTCCCGGCACAGGCTTGGTCTTTCTTCCTCAGAGCACCCCGGGTTGGCTTTGGAGCCCCTCCTCCTGGGGGTTCTCCGAGCCTTTTCCTCCCTGCTGCCTTCCTGCGCCATGGAGCCCTTCAAAACGGCCTCTCCCACCAGGTTCTGCCTGCGGGATTTGTCCTCCGGGCTTTCTGTCCTCAGCTGGGGCCTGGGGCAGGAAGGAAGAAGGACAGGGAGGGGATTTGCCTCCGGCCTAGAGGGAAGGTCAAGGACATCCCCCCAAATCCAGCCCTGTCAGGACGATGGTGGCAGTGAGGTTGTCCTGCAGCCGGGGTCATACTTGGCTGCCAGAGGTAGCACAAGACCAGGCCAAAGGGCCACTGACTTCCTCCTCACCTGCCTGGGGGGCCCGTGGCATCTTCCTCGCAGCCTTCTCCTCCATCTGCCGAAGTTTTCAGAAGGAGAAATCCTGCTGGGGGGAAATAAGGGCTAAGTATGTTGGCTTGGGGGTTCCTCCTGCCCAAGTCCAGCTCTAGAACTCACCGGGCATCCTGTGTCCATAAAAACCTCCAAAACACCAAGATTCAGCCCAGAAAAACCCAAACCACCGAGGTTCGGGCAAAAATCCCCTCAGAAATAGCAAGAAGACCCACACCCTCCCAAACTACAAGAGAGATTCTGCTAAAAAGTATACTCCAAAATATGAAGAGCAGCCAAAAAAATCTCTCTCAGAAGTTCCCCCTCTCTGGTCTCTCCCCTCTGGGATTCGGTGGGTCTCCCCTGTCTGGGATGCTGAGGGTCCCACTTTGGGATGCTGGGAGTGTTGGGGGTCCCAAGGGTCCTTTCTCTGACTCTCACCATTGGGGTTCTTTGTTCCAAGGAATTCTCCCTCTCCAGGTTCTCCACTTTGTTGTCCTGGGAATCCCAGGGGTCACCACTGTCCAGGTTTCCCTTTCTCCGCACCCCAATTTCAGGCTCTGAGGCCTCTCTCAGCTCCCCCTTCTCTCCAGCCTCCCCCACTCTCCAGACATCAAAGCATGGGCACAGGGAGGGATTACCATGGCAACTCCGCTCCCACTCTCCCCCCTCCCCTTAGCCCCCCTCCCCCACTGCTTTCCCATTGGCCCCCCAAACCCCGGCTCCCCCAGCTCTCTTTGGGGGTGACCCACCGCCCCTCGCGCTCCCTTTGAGGGTCCCACCCTCTCTTTTTGCTTCTCTCGCCCCTTTCCCATCGTGGCCGCTCCGCTCACCCGACAGTGGCAGGAAGGGCAGGGACAGGGGTGGAGCAGCAACAGCAACAGCAGAACAATTGCCTCCCCATCCCACAGATGCCCACGAAGGGGGAACTCATCCCAAATATCCTGGGGGGAGCACAGGGGGTCGTGACATTCTCGGGCTGCCGGCACAGATTTCCCTGCAAAGTCTGCAGGGAGTCAGACTCTGGAGAGGAGATTGTGCCCCATGCATGGGATTGCAGAGGCTCCCTCAGGTCCCCAGCAGGAATCAGCAACCAGGAATAGACACAAAAAGCCCCCTCGAAAATTTTGGGGGAGTGTCCTGTAGGGAGGGGACAGTGTCACCCCACCGGGACAGGGCTGGCAAGTGGGAGGCTGTTCCAGGGGTCTGCAAGAGGCCTCGTGCTCTGCTCGGCCCCAGCACTGGCTGTGGGAGTGGCTGCAGGGGGGGCATTGTAGCAGCTTCAGCTCCATGGCAGTTCCTGGGGGGAGTTCAGCCCCGGGGAGGACGGGAATAATGGAACTGCTTGACAGCTGGTCTGCGGCACTTGCTGGCAGCGATTTCCTCAACCTTCATGATCTGAATAGAGTGAGCATGGGCACGGTGACAGGCTCCCATATCACGGTAGCACTGAGTGACAGCACCAGCTGTGGTCAAATCTCTGTATTCCCTGTACATGTGGGTTCCACTACGAGAATCATAGCGCAACCAGATACCAAAATTTTTTACTCGCAGATGGGACTTCTCATACACCTGGCCACAGTACACAATCTCTCCAGGAGACTTCTTCACTTGATGGGGGGGACAGGCAGGGACCTGCTGGGGATGGACAGGGGCCCAGCAGGGACAGTCAGGGCCTGCAGGGGAAGGCAAAGGAACAACCTGTCCCCCCACCCTGCCACTGCTGGCTCTGCTCCTCCTTGAAGGCTCCATGACCAGGCAGAGTTTGTGTTCCTGGGTGCCCACGATCTCAGGAGTTGGAGCCACTCACATCAGCGCCTGCATCTCTGCAGCAAAGCCCCAGTTGACCTGGCACACAGGGGCTAGAGGCAGCACCTTCTTGGGGCTGGGCACTCACAGCTTTGCCTCTTCCCCACCATGGGGCTGCCCGCCCTCAGAAGTAGCAATTTTTTAAGAAAAAAAAAGAAAGAAAGCAATTTTTTTAGAAAAAATATCAGTTTTAGGAACGCAAAGAAATACTATTCTCAAGCAAATTAATTAATTAAGAAAAGACAAAATATTAGGCTGCATTAGTCAGAAAAAATCCAAGAGAACAAGATATATTTGTTCACTTAGGGAATTTAACACTGAGACTGGATAAAATATTAGAGTACCTGCTCTGGAAAACAATCCTCACACAAAGAGAAATGCTCCAATGAATGATCCAGCAGATTGTCT
The DNA here is from genome assembly GCF_003945595.2 of Pipra filicauda. Lineage (NCBI taxonomy): Eukaryota > Metazoa > Chordata > Aves > Passeriformes > Pipridae > Pipra > Pipra filicauda. Next base: position 252,021 of record NW_024104712.1, read on the forward strand.
CTTTTTCCAGAATCATACACAATCTCTGATGTAATAAACCTACTAATATGGAGAAACTGTTCTGTTCTTCTCTAAACAGTGAAGGCAAAGTAACTTAACATAGTCTCCTGATGCTATTTTCAGCTGAAAAGGGAATATCAGGAACGAAAAGGACTACAAGGAAAGGTGACTAAATAGCTAGTGACCATAAATAATCTTAAAAAAAAAAATTACCCAAAAGTAAGCCTCTCAAAATCCTCATGGCACAAGATCAACCCACAGATTTTTTTTACTGCCCCATCAGAAGGAAGCAAATAGGTATTTTGGAACTAATACCTGACGAATTTATAGTATAGTTTACGCTCTCGCCTCTCCAGTATTCCAGGGGTCTGTGCCGTATCCTTTTCGTTCGACGAACGTTAGGTGTGTTGGAAGGCAGTACTAATTTGAAGGATGACACAATTCATATTAAACATGAAAGGAAAATTCAGAGATGGAAAATATTAAGTATCCTTTGCTGTTTTGCTGTATCACAAGGAGGGGGTCAGCAATTCCCAGCTGATATTGCTATCGTGACAGGAAAATGGGATCCAAATATTGACAAAAGCCCTCTTTTGCATACATCACTCTTTCACTCTCCTTTTTCTTAAACAATCACCACACTGACTTTATATTATACTTAGTTCTATGTATCTTAGTGAATCACTGAGACATGGACATTAGGAGCTCAAGCACAAGGACAGAAAACATGCTACAACTGTGAAGACAAAGCTCTCGACAAAGACAAAGGACCCAGCCTAAATCTGAGGGATTTCATTAGCAGCAGTGGAAAGGCACTGCCTTAGTTATGACAAGGGGAGAGTAAGAGACTGCATACGCAGCTCCTCCTCTTCCAGATTCACAAGTCCCATTTCTGAGGTCCAGAAAAATGGCACTTCTGCCAACAGAAACTCCACGTATTTCCAAGATTTCTCAGATATTTATCTTCAGATGTACTTATTACATAGTCTCAACTTTCAAGTTGTCTAAGCTGCCATATAGGAACACAGTAAGTTATATTTTAGTATTTGGTAGGAATACAAGTGTGCAGCTGCATGCCAGTCTCCTTCAGCAAACTTTACATCAAGTTGGAAATACATTTGTATTTACACACTTGCATTATGATATTTTAAATAATCTTACCTATTTCATGCCTTACTATGTTGTCTGACAATGGATCTCTCACTTTGTAATTCAAGTCATCAAAAGTCTCTGTAAACACATTCAAAAAACCACCACCATAGGCATTTACTATTCCTGACTTTTATTCAATATACCCATTAAAAGTAACCAAGGGTAATACAAGTCCCAAAGATAGTGTTCTCTCTTAACACATTTTGCTATAAACATGTATGAAAACCAATGTAGATAAACAGTATATGCAATCAGTAAGCTTGAAAATTACATGAAAACTACATATTCAAGTAAATATTCCTCAGACCTATCCCTCTTGATAAAACACACATTGGAAAATTATGACAAAGTGCAAGTCAGCTTTATATCACTCAAACCTAGCTTTAGAACAAACTTCTTACAAGAACACACACAAAATTAGGTCTCTGAAGAAAGCACCGCATGAACAAATAACATTCACATATTCACTTTTGGCTCTAAAATACTAACAAAATGACTTTTTATCTCCAAGGCTCATGTTCATTATGACAACACGTACAACTCATGTTTTGAATCTTAAAATCCAAACCAAACAAACAAATCTTTAAAAAAAAACCAGACTCCACAAACCAGACCAACCAAACAAAACACGCCAAAACAAAATATTCTTGGGTGAACAGGCCATCGGACTGTACACTTTGGTCCAGGGTGGTCTGAAGTGATTGCATTTAGTACCATCACATGGCAACACACCAAACTGGTACAAACAGAGCCTGAAAAATGTGTTCAAAATATTTTGGAGCGATAACTTTATCCCAGTAGGCTTGATGCCAAACGCTGGAGGGCTTGTTCTTCCAATGCTAACACAACATAAAGCTGGCATAGCGTACCACCTACTTGGACAGAAATGTAACCACAGCCAATAAAATCCACATTGGTTCTGGACAAGCTGAATACAACAGAAATTACTGAACCATCAGTTACAGTTTATAAGAAGCTTATACATAAAATGCAAGAAAATATCAACTTTAAACATTACCTGATGATGTATCATACTGTTCAAAAGACTTAGTGCTGGAATCAAATTTATCGCAATGTTCTAGAACAGACTCACTGCAAAAGAATAAAAAATAGACCTGCTTAAAGATGTTAAATGTCAAAGGAACATTACAGCACTACCATATATATAAAAGTTAAGTTTTTTTCAGATCATGTTGTCTGGGTTTTATTTTTCTTTTAAACATCTGTCTACAGTGATTAGACACTAAAGCAAATGACTGCTAGTTAGAAATCATAGGTCTGAAATTCATCAACTCCTCCTCTACCCAGTCATCAGGCAGAAAAATTAGTGTTCACACCTCCTCTCCAAAAAGGTTTCTTAAACTTCTTTTTTTCTCCCTTCCAGAATAAAGATACTTTCTTCTGTAGCATTACCTTTCAAACAATTTTCCATATACTGTGATTATGGTACTGCTTTAAAGAAATGTTTTGCATACTATAAGGAATGGACAGTAAAATAGTTTGTCTTTGTAATGAGTAATCTGTCATGAAATCTCCCCCATAAAATGATAATTTATATGTGTGACACCACCAGAGATTCTTTAGCAACCAAATCACTTCTAACATGACCTCTCTTGCAGCCTTAGCATCAATACCCTTCACCTTCCTTCTTCCTCCATCTGTGGCTGTACTTCACTGCTTTTATTGTGCCAGTGAAGTTCACCTGTTAACGACCTAAACTCGAAAAGATGCATTTAAATTACCAAACCTACACTACAAATTCATCCAAGTAAGTCGGCGGTAGTCTCCCTTATAATTAAAAACCCCACATTTTCTGCAGAATGACTGCTTAAGAATTCAATAAATTCACAGACTGCCACTCCTGTTTGCTTTGTCATTAAGTTCCCATCCCGTGAAGGGGAAGATACATGCCTATCTACATGCAAAAATTTGGATCATAGATACGGCTCTATACCCCACTTAAGGGCAACTTAATTAGTACAGGTGCTATTAGTTCTAGGAGCACTGGTATTTCTGTTCCAAAATCACACACTAATGTTGAAGCAAACGTCAAATGAAAAAAATCCCCTAAGGCAAGAAACCTACTATGACCCCTTTTTTATGAAAGGAAGAAAAATTTTATTAGTTTTTTAACTGTATTAATGCAGTATTTAAAATCCTCAAGCGTGAATTACAATTCTTTTCTACTAGGTTCTTCACTAGTAGAGCACAGAATGGGGTAGTACTACGAAACTCTTCTGTCTCAGTGGGACAGAAGTGAGATTAAATTCAAGGTTTTCAGACAACTCAAGAAATTACCTTTCATAGTTCACAACCTTCTCAGCCACAAAGGAACATCTAGAAGAGAAAAAATTATTCTTAGTACATTTTAGGGTTGAGTCAATTTTACTTAATGAAAGGAACCAGTAGGGCAATAATTTTATATCCTGAACAAAACCATAAAGAGACATTAAAAAGAATTAAAAAACAATGCAAAGAACAACTATTAAAAACTGGTTATAGACTCCTTAAACTTCCCTCTTTAGATTGCCTACTACTAGAAAGTTACATCCACAAAAATATATACAATAGCTGAAGAATTAAATGCTGTATTTTCCAAATTTCATTTAAAAATACAACAAACCTGAGAGTGAAGTTACTCCGTGGTGGTAAGATGGTATCTACTACACAAGTCTCACGAGAACAGTTTAACCAGCACAAACTTCCTCATGTAAAAGACACTAGATTTGGCACCCACTTTTGAGAACAGGATGTTGAATACACCACTTGGTTCCTCTATTAAATATTTGACCAATCTCAAACTATCTCGTAGCTCAATTGGGCCATCACTGCTTAAAAGTTAACAAGGTGTGTTTAATTATCTACCAAGTTATACCACGCTTGTAAGGAATCACATAAAAAGCTTACTGTGGTCCATGTTGCCTGTTAGGTTTTCTTTTATTATTGTTCATTTTTACATCTGATAACTTCTGTTTTTTCCTTGCCATGTTCTGTACAGAAGAGTTGTCAGAATCTGTTTGAGACTCAGTGTCCTCAGGTTTTGAGGAAACAGCTTTATTGATTCTGCAAGGAATCTTTCCGGGTATCTTCCCTGAATACTTGGCTGGCAACTGCTTCTTTTCAGAATTCTTCACACTGTCCATGGGATGCTGTAGTGCTTTCACAGGAGATTGGTTATTTGCACCACCAGGTGACTCCAATGTGTGCAACACATTTCTAGGCTTTTCAGACACAGCCAATTTCTGAATCACGGTAGTCTCTAATTTCTGACGCAAGGGTGTGGTACACATATCTTTCAAATCTACAGGCTCTCTTTCATGCTCTTCTTCACTAGGTTCACTGTCAGAACTCTTCTCTCTTTGCAACTGAGGTTTTTTACTACTACTTTTCTGGACAGATTTTTTAAGCTCCTTCCTTGAACTTAATGCCACTTTCTTAGCTATTTTAACCTTAGGAAGTTTCTACTTAGCAGTTTGTTTCCTCTTATCTAAATGCTGAGAAGCTTTTGGAGCTGACTGCAGATTCTTGGAAGACTTGAGAGACTTTTTTGGAGACACAGTCTGCTCTTGTTGATGCCCAGAGGAGGGCATAGACAAATCTTCACTTGGCAGCACCCTTGTTTTACATTTTTCTGCATCAGATGTTTCTCTTTCCAATCCAGATCATGACAATATCAGTCATATAAAACCCAATCCCCTTGAGTTTGAAGCATGTGTCTTAAACTCCTTCCTACCTACCTTCTACCCTACGTACCCTACCATGTGGGTACCTACCTTCTACACCAGCTCATAAGGAAAGACGACACCACTAAATTAATTTTTAACATCCTAACAGGAAGGGCAAAGAAGATGGAAAAAGTGAAAACACTCTGTCTCACTGCCTCATACACTTCCAAATCTAACTGTGGAACTGAAACATCAAAAAGGAATCCATTAATGTCTCCTATCTACTTTATTATAATTTCCTAATAAACCACCACAAAATAATCCAGTATTATGGCCTGGAAGGAAACGTTTAAGGAGCTGTTAAAGAACTTACCTGTATGAGAACTCTTTGGTTTTGAGATTTAAGGACATTTCCTTCACTGTTAGAGATTGGATCCGGTTTCGACGTTCTTTTGATGTCAAAGGATCCAGCATCCAGATTATTCAGTTTCTGTTTAGTAAGTGCTTCAACCTGTGCTTTCCTGTTCTTGCCTTTCTTACTCTGTGTCTTCTTCTGTTCAGAGGGCTGAGATTTAGAAACAGGAGTTGCAGAGCCATCTTTTTTTGATTTTCTTTTCTTACTGGGTATTGAAATCCAAGAAGTAAATGATGTACCACCTGAGTAAACAATTAAAAATTCACATTAATTTTCGATTTCCATATGCTGATCTTTCACAGGAGGAGGTGATGGAGGTGATACCTAGGCTGAATATCTACAGAAAGGAGTGACAATGACAAATAACTTTGGGCGGTGGGGTAAATTGACTTACAATCTTTAAGATCCAGTGGTGATTCCAGAACACCTAAACACAGTACAGAACATTCTTCAGAACGCATTAATTCATTACTCTTCAAGCTTCCAAAAAGAGCACAAGGCCTGCTTCTTCTTGCTGATGCTGGACAGTCAACTGGACAGACACTGGACAGTCAATTTCCTACGTAAGCAGCCAGATCCAGACTAGCTCTGAGAAAAGACTGCTTGCTCACTGTAAACTTCAAAAACACATAAGGTTTTCCTGAATCCTCTAGGCTACCTATCAAAACATCTCAGGGTCTATCTGAAACACTATTCAACACACCATTTTACTGGCAGACAAAACCAAGAGCACTGTTAAATTCTACACAAAATTTTGAAACAACCATTCAAACCCTTTCTCAAGTGGCATTTTTAAGTAATGGTCGACTATCACAAAACATGCTCCCAGACTTTGTTTATAGATAAAAGGATGTTGTTCCGATATTCAGACCGGAGTTATTTTAATAGAAAATTATGTTCCATATTAAGCCTCAAAACAAACCTCTGTCAAAGTGTTCCTGTTGCTACAGCTGCTAAGAGAGCTAAAGAGAAAGTCTTCTCTTTCTGCACAGAAGATGTAGCAACAGGTTCTGTTCCTTGCACAAGAACAACCTGCTCATCTCTCCCAGTCTGAGGTCCTTCCAAATTTTCAACTTCTCCACAGTTCTTTGCTGCAGTAGGTGTATTCCAACAATCAAGACATAATCTATGTATGAAAAACAGCATTCAGATATATTGCTACAAATCTTGTGAGTGCACAATAAAGTATTGTGAGGAAGAACAGATGCTCCTGCTGACAGTGTCTCACTTAGGAATGAGTTTCCTCTTGGTAATTTGCTGAAACACCACGTAGCTGTAGTACTTCCCAGCACAGCAGCATGTGTCCAAAGCAATACAGAGTCTTATGGTGACTCTTGATCAAAGTAAAGGCTGCTCAGTAAGGCAAATTCCTAATTTGTCCTAATGTGCTTCAGAAATTGTCAGGTTTCCTAGACTGTAGGTACACTGTCTTCCCAATCTCACTCCATCAATGGGAATCAATGGGATCAGTGTCAGTCCATCTCTATGATCTACCCTAGAGGCTCAACCCTCCACGAAAGCAGAACTGTGGTAAGGACCACTGGCCAATATTGCATTTGGGTTTCAAATTTTCCAGTGGGGAGATAGATATCCCAGCTTAAGTTTTTCGATTTCGTATAAAAAACTCGTCTATTCAGAGTGAGAAGAATGGTGACTGTTCATTTCTACTTTAACAAATTCTTGTTAACTTCTAAGGTCAATACTGTCAGTAGGATTCACTGAAAAATTCTGGACTACTTAAGAAGCTGATGCTTTGGTGAACTTTTCTGCAAAGAGTTCAAGTCTATTCTGACAGGCTTCCTACACTTGGGTGCTGCACTTATCACCAGAATATTTAATAAAAAATAATCTATCCTTCCTAAAAACAGATATGGAAATTTTCTAAAAAGCTTGGAATTATTTTTTATGAGTTCACAATCTAAACTTATAAACGATGGAAGCCACTGTGTTGATTTACCCTAAGGTGGAGGGCACACAGGGGATGTAACACCACAGCCATGCTCAGCTCTACTGGAGAACTTTTCCCTTTCTCCAAAGGAAAAGGTGATCCAACAGACCCGTGATCATCCTCAGGGTCCAAAAACACGGCAGGATTTCGGCACAGCTCTTCAACATCTTCTAATGTAGTTTTTTTACTTTCAGACACAGGAGACTCTGTTTTTTTAGAAACATCTACATAATCATGTATTGCAGGCTTCAAGGGTGATTCACATGACTGTCCTGCCATATATATAGAACAGGCTTAATTCCTCTACCCAAAACCTTACAAAAAAACCCCCCGAGAAACCCTTAGCTCAGTACTAGTTGGACCAACCTCTGCTGCTGACTGGTTTTAGCAGTGATGTACGTGAGGATTATGGAGAATAACAGGCTCTTTTCACAGAGTTGGTTGATCCTGCCTTTGACTGTCATAGTTGGTAACGAATAATGAGACAAAGTAAAATATTTGATAAAGCAACAGTATTTTGATAGGAATACAAATTTCTACAGAACACGATATACTTTCCTTCCCTTAAATCACACTGTGATGTGAATCACAGTTCAATTTTAACTAAACACTTCAACTTTCTATCAAGTAAGACTTTCTAGAAGTAACTATAAATTTCAAATAACAGGGAAACCAGTGTGTACAGCAAAAGTCTATATGCAGCTTTAAACAGGCATCCTGCTAGTCTCCAGGCAAGCTATTTTTTTCATTTGAATGAATTAATTTAAACAATTTAATTCACCTTTCTTAAACAGGCTGAGGTTTTGCAAGAAATTTTTTGACATTATATGCTATTCTAACATCAAAATAAAGTAAATAAACACCACTGTAAAGGATGCCTGTTCTCAACCCTGCCATTAACGGAATATCCTATTTAAAAAAAATAGAATCAAAACATTAAAATTAAATATAAAAACTAGATTATTGGCATCATTTTCCCAGCACACTAACAAGGCCTTCAACTTGTTTCCACTCTTCAAGAAAGATACATACATATAAATTTATTGTACAGATACCTATCAGGAGTTAACTAGCTTTTGTACAAGCATCACCTTTCAACTCTACTGTTCACCATTTAGCTAAGAACTCTGTCCATATATCTAGCAAAGTGGCCAAAACCAACTCCAACGGAGTCCAAGACAACCACACCCACCAGCAGTAATAAGGCAGCGTACTCCAACCTGAGACCATAAAAAATTTAAGTGTACTGGACAAAAAGCTGAAAAAGCTTTCACTAGAAAAAAACCAGGAAAATAAGCTATTAAAAAAATCTAATTAGAGAACATTTACTGTTAGAGCACAACAAACTAAGAAAAAAACATTATCAACAACTATTACAGATGGTTAAATTGTAGCCTATATACTGTTACAAGTATATATGGAGCTTCTTCAATGCTCATACAGAACTAAATCCGGAACCCAGTGAAACTGTACCCAAACCTATACTGTGACATTGCCATAACTAACTTACGTTTTGGCTCTGCATTGAAGTCCTCTTACTATTTTTGACAACAGGAGCTGAGAAAAGGGTTGCATTTGGAGAGTTTATTGTCAGATCACTGCTGCAACCTATGAAGAAAACACTGTAAGTATGGGGATCTTGGAATTGTCCAGGTCTCATTAATTTTAACAAGTTGCTACATCTATTAAGGTCACATAAATCCAAACAAGAAAGGAATCAGCTACTCAGGAAAGATTACCTTTATAAGACAGCTAAGACACATTTTTAAGCGGCTGGGAGGGGGGGTGCTTTTCAAGACCCTAAAAAAACTTTATTTTTATCCGTTTTATCTCTAATTTTTATTTCTATTTACTTAAAACTAAATATAATAAAAAGAAGAAATTATTTCTTCTTTTACCAGAAAATTGAGTAAAACACCAAATAAGAGTTTACTTTCAAAACAATCCCCTATGAGTTTCAGTACGTTTTGACCTGGCTGTACCTCAATCTTACTTCTAGAAAGAAGAGGGAAAAAAAATATTTTAAATCAAAAATATCAAATGTTCTTATCCCAGCAATAATAAAGCAGTGAAGTTCTTACTTCTCAATATTTTAAATTATTATTTCCTCTAGTCTCAGCTTCAATATATTTTACCTGTCATTTCCACACATAGATATTTGCCAAGAAACTTGTCAAAATAAGAATTCCAGGGAAAAAAGCCTCACTACCACAGATTATGATGAGAATGAAGAATTCTCTCTACATAAAAGAAAACACACAACTACTTCCCTGAGGTAAAAGAGCTTTGGGGTGAAGAAAGTCTCTCTTGAAATAAACATTTTTGGGGCAGAAGTGAGCGAGTCACTAGCCAGACAATGTTGATCAAAACCAAAATAACACTAGAAAAGACATGGAGTATTAATCCCATAATGATCATTATACACAGCTGATTTGGTAGATTTGGTAACCTCGTGAAATGCAAGTCTAAAAATGGATTCCAGCAACAAGAACTTCACGGGCTACTGACGTGCCTTTAAAGAATGCTACAGCACTGCAAATACTCCAACTCATCTCTAACATTTACCAGCCAGGTCCAAATATGCTGGATCTCTCTGTGGGTTTCATTTCTCTTCTTCTCAAAAGGCAAAATGTCTGCACAGACGACTCCTTCCGTACTCAGGCAGCCTAGTTAATAGCACCTTAGGTATAGAAACACCATAGTTTGCTGCCTCAGCAAAGGAAACAAAGGAAAACCTTGGGGCTTTGTCCCCCAGCACTGTTTGCTCTTCCCACCACTAAGAAATACAAGAAATTTGGGAAAAATAGTATGATCGGATTAATAGGATACACCGTATAGCTTTGACATTATGCTCTCGGATAAAAATCCACACAAGTTTTCCAGAATCTAAGAATAAAACTTCAAATGCAAATTACCCTCCTCCATGGCAGAATCTTGCTCTGTAGTCTTTTTTTAAATGATTCTGTGAAGAAATATGAATAAGTTCTTACTAGGCATAATGACACTTGACAGGAAAACAAGTAAGCATATATCAAGCATTCTCCAGCCATCGTAAACTAGTGGGAGAGTGGGAGTTACTGTAGCCCTGTTTTCCTTAGAATGACAGAGCAGCTACAACCCCTGTTACAATTGCCAGAAATTCAGCTTTCCACAAGAACCATAAAAGCATTTGTTGCATTTGAAATCAGAGAGTCTTACAGGAGACTTACGTGACAGAAATCATAGAGAATGTAAGGATTTGGTTTCCATTTACTCAAGTGTAATGACTAATCTTTAAAGTAAGGAATGATCTACCACAAAGCAAGCCAGGACATAACCAAACATCCGCTGCTGTGTTTTAACTGCTCACGTGATGGTTCTTACCTGTTTGCCACAGGCATGACCACACTGACAGGCAGTGAGAACACATTGCTGTGCCATGGTAAATCTACAACCACAGTTAAGTCCCAGTGCCACCTCACACACTTGAAACCCAAATATAATCAAAGTCATTCAAATAGAAAACATGACTCCAGTCATCTACTACCACAACTGGAGCAGTAATACTTCAAACGGCAACATATTATCAGTGTTACCTTCTACACCAACAAATGAAATAAAGCCACTGACGTGGAAACAGGCAAAGAACATCAAGGATACGAAAGGGAAGAAAGGTCTAGAAAAATTCAAGCGCTAAGCACAGTGCAGTTTTTCACAGATGTGATAGGAAAACATCCAAAAAAATGTAAATGTTTAGCTGAAAAAAGACTATGACCTCTTATTCATTTGTGTAAACTTAAAAAGTATGTGCAGCTTGGAGATTATCTAGTCTTAACACAACGGAAGTCGGCTCGTTTTTCTGAAGTTTGCTATACTGACATTACTTTGCAATTTATGATTCCTCTTTGGATATTACTTCTGTGGGGTGAAACAGGAGGCCAGGCCCAAAAGATTTAAGAAATTTGGGCCTGCAAACAAGCTGCCCAAAGGATCTCTGCTCGTTCTGTTCTACTTACTGGACAAAAACTTCAGAGAATAGTACCTGTAATTCAGAGAACAGTACATGTAATTGGCCTAGAAGCAATAAATTAGAGATATAACTGGATCAGGTATGCATTTGATTAGGACAAATAGGCCTGGAGCCAGGACTTTTACCAGGCTTCAGTGAGCGGGTCAAGAACAATGGAAGAGAAGAAGGGTCAAACTGAGGAAGATGATTTGAAACCCCTTGCCCCATGGAGGAAGATGGGACCTACCCTACCAAATGGGGAGCCAAGAGAAGCACCACCCCAAGCCCCGCCTGTGCTCCACCTATAATACACTTATTATTAGTATGCATAGATAGATGTTGTAAAAACTTGAATATGCATTTAATCACATCTGAAGATTGTATAAAAATGCTGATTTTATGTGAAGCATTTGAGCAAGTTTTTCCAGAGCGAGCTGGCTTTCTCCCAACGTTGAGTAAGCAAATACCTTGCTGCTTAAAGATAAAAAAGTCTCTGAATATTTTCTCGGACTGATTTTTCGGATTCAGGGATTGTCTCCCCACAGCAACACCAGGTGTGTGCTCAAGACTTGTTTGTGCGATGCAAACAGAGACACCCTGTTTAGTCCTTCTGCGTCTCTCCAGGGAAGGCTAAAGAACCTCTGTGGGCTGGGTGAGAAGCCAGTGCTGGAAATAGTGGTTCTATTGTGAGTGCCAACAAAGAGTGGTAGGCAGGTCTGTTATGCATGCCCTGGGGAGTTGACCAGGGTTTTCCAGTGCACATGGCAATAGATAGACCCAACCTGGGTGCTCCCCGGGAGAGGCTAGAAGAAGCTGAAGCCTGGGCGCTGAGCCCGGAGGGATACTCTTCCTCTCGTGCCGAAGACCATTCTCACTATCCCTTGCCCTGGAGGACAATTCAGGAGTCACCACCTACCAACAGAGGAGAGATGTGAGGGAAGAGATGATGGCTCAACCTTGAACTCCCCAATACCAATCCAAAACCCTGCAAAAAGGCTCGGTCCCGCTACCTCCGTTGTGCAAGGAGGGAGAGGAAGGCAGAGGAGGGAGAGGAGGCGGAGAGGAGGCGGTCAGCGCGGAGCAGAGAGCCGGTGATGGCGAGGTCAGTGAGACGCCGGCGGCGGATGGGCGGCTGCGGCGCTGACGGGGAGCGGGGCTGGTGGCGCTGACCGCGGTTCTGCTCTGTGCGCCGGGCTGGCGGCCGGGGACAGTGGGGGCCGCGGCAGTGGTTGAGGTGTTCGCGCATATCCCTGGAGGCCGCCGTCCTGCCTGGCAGGTTCTTCACAGATCTCTGCCCCCGAACTATCTTCCTGTCCGTCCCTCCCTCTGTTCCATAAAGCATTCCCTCGGAACACTCATCGTTCTTTGTCGAGCCGTTCCTCTTTCCTTTCTTTACTCTCTCTCCTTCAGCGAAATCCTGCAGTCCGTCCTTCGACTTTCTTACTTTTCTTCCGCTCTTTGCTTTGCTTTGTCCCTCAGCTTCAGTGACACCACCAATCGAATTCCCTTTCGCGCACTCATCTCTCCACCAAATAATAATGGACACTTCCTCTGCTGCACGCTTTTATATCATCTTAAAAATTTCTCCCTATTGTCCTGACTGCTTTTGTGCCCTCTGTTGTGGGAAACAGTGTAAAAAGCACTTCTGACGGTTTCTCTTCTTTTTCCCCCCACCAGTGTCTGCAGGCATAGCCCAGGTGCAGCAGGACCAATTGTTAGAGATCACAGAGGGCAGTAAAATCACCATCAAGTGCCCACACGGCAGCATGCGAATCGGTGATTTTATCCATTTCTACCGGCAGCTCTGGGGACACAGACTCGAGTTCCTGGCATGCGCTTGTAAAGGGTCCAGAGAGTTGCGGGTGCCCGTTTGGCGGCTCTCTGTGACGGAACATGGTCGTTGGACCGTCCTCTGGCTCTCCGGGCCCCGTCATGGGGACGCGGCTCTGTATTCCTGCGCCCTGGCCGACACGGACTCCTTGATATCATCCTCTTTGGAGCTTCCAGGGAATTTTCTTGGAAATACACAACTAGGTTAATTGGTTCTATAGCGGAGTAAAGAAGCGCCCCTATGAAAAGAGGGCGTTTCAGTCCTACACAGAGCACAAGCTTGTGACAGAATACCTGAGTGCCAAGTGACGTACAAAGTAAGTCTGGGCATACTGCAGTCAGCTGCAATGTGTGTCCCTTGCTTTTCCTGCGCCATCTTCTCCTGGATACGCTGATCCACCCAAGGGTGGCAGCGTCATTAATTTGAGTTCTTTCTCTTTGGGTAGGAGGAGGATTCTACCCTTGTCTTGAGTGTGGAAAAGACACAGTGAAATTCTTCAAGTCATGGAGTATGACTCGTGAAGGATCTGCTGAAGAAGCAGTGAAGGCAAAGAGTGCAACGGAGGGAGGTGTAACCAAGCCAGACCAAGGGATAGAGGCGATGATAGATGAGACAAAAGCAGTAAGAAAGGAGAGACTTCCAGTCATGTGGCCATGGGCTCAGGAAGGATGGTTGCAGGACCATCCTTCATGATCCTCTCAGTAAAAATGCAGTCTGCTAAATTCCTGTAAATATATTATCTCTACTCTGATACCTATGAGGGCAGAACCATATCAGGAGCACACAGGCAAAGGGAGGGTGGCTTTGATGGTGCTCTTCCACCTCGGAAGATGGTGAAAGTCTCAGGAGAACCCACGTGACTAGAAGTCTATCTCCTTGTGGGGTTGCAGCACTTCCACTGGAATGCTTTTACCATTACCATCATTATATCTGTTTTCACCTAATCGTAAAAGTTTTGTAGAGCAAACTCCATTTTAGACACAAACAAATTAAAGATTATATTTCCTGTGGTGTGATGGAGGCCTGGGATTTCTCTCGATTTGATCTGGAGAAGGGGCAGGGATTAAGTGTGGCCATTACCAAGCACCCAGCCCTTCAACTGCCCTTCCACACCTGTGGGCCAGGGCTCTCCCTGTCCCACCACCCGTAGGCAGTGATATTGTGGTTGCCACGTGTGCTCCCTGCGTGTGTTTGAGGGTCTTCATCCTGTTCTCTGCTCATCCCTAGGGAATATGCTGTCCTTGCCACCGCTGGGGCTGGGATATTCAGCAACCCTGTTGGAGACACATTCCTCTCTCGCACTCTGCATTTTCCCAGCAGAGAAAGGCACAGCCAGAGACCCTTCGCTTCTGCCCAGTAGGACTCATCTCCCTTTCCTGGAGAGCAAAGAGAGAGGCATTCTTCCCAGGCAGATAAAGAAGAACAGGCGAGAAACCACAGTGGCGGATGAGACACGTGTTCCCCGAGGAAGCTGCAAGCAGCACAGAGAGCTACGGACAGCACGGGAAGATGTGATAGGTGCAGCAGGAAAGAAACCCGGATCTCCCAAGACCCCAGCAGTGGGTGTGCAGCAGAGAAGGCGATTGCAACTGGGGAGAGGAGGACTGTACTGCTATCTGACCGGGAAAAACCCCTGCCCATGATTAAGACCCCAGAGCCCGGCAATGCTAAAAATACCATCGGCTGAGGGAGCCAGAGGGGGTGCTGCTTGGGGAGGGAAAACCCAAAGAGTGCAGTTCAGGCACAGAAAGAACAGTTAATTTCTCTGCCCTCCTGCTTCCTTTGCTCCCCAAGAGAAAAGTTTCTGGCAGTTCTTCTTCTCTCGGGACAGGGTGGTGATTTCCCACATCCTCAGCAAAAAGGCAAGTTGGTCTTAGCATGAAATTTGGCTATCTAGTCCTCACTTTCTGCCTGGTTCACCTCCTCTCTTTCATCAATGCATCATCTTCTTCCTCCCAGAAAACAGTCAGGGGCCTTTTCAGACCCCGTGGGGAAATACCACAGAATAGAGAAAAATCTTTGCAAATCTCGTACTTGCTGTCTTGCAAGTATTCAGTCCAGACGATCTTACTTCTGTAAGGAGATGAGGAGAGAAAAAAGAGAAAGCTCAGACCACTTCTCTCTCTCTGCTCTCCAGGTCAAAATCTCTCCCTCTTCCTCTCTTTTCTCATTCTCATGCTGCCCCAGAAGACATCTCAACTGTCTCTGCAGTCCCGCATTTCTCCTTTTCTACAGAAAATCAGCAGATCCTTTCAAAACTGCCCCAGCCCTAACAAACTCTTTTCTCACCAACTATAATAATGCTTCCCATTCTGCCTCCAGGCTGCCTCTGGCACGACTTCAAGTTTTCCCCAGAATGGCAACCCATTCAGGGCTCCTTCTTTGCAATATCAGCATTGTGTGTTATCTGGGATTGAGGAACTCAGGGACCGTGGAACACTCAGAATATACGGAGGTGACAGGGATGGGAAAGAGAATGAAAAATTTTGACTGTGCCTATGAGTGCCCCGAAAACTGCTGTGGATGTGCTGTTTCAAGCACATCCAGTTCAGAGCTGTCAAGATATTCTCTGGTCCTCTGAGCAAGAAGAGCAGGAGGAGGGACACAGCAGATCTCAGCTACGGAGACTGCATCTCCACGAAGCCAAAAACAGGTAGGAAAATACCATACCACGTCCGAAATTACTCTGGGGAAGGTTCTTCTCCTATGCAATGCCTCGACGTAACCCTGGTGCCACAGTCACAGAGAAAAAACCAAGTGGTCCTTGTCCCCAGCAGAAGTGCTCCTTCTACCAGCATGGATGCTCCCCGGGAGAGGCTAGAAGAACCTGAGGCCTGGGTACTGAACCCGGAGGGATTTTCTTCCTCTCCTGCCCCAGACCATTCACAAAATCCCGTGCCCTGGAGGACAATTCAGGAGTCACCACCTGCCACCAGAGGAGAGATGTGAGGGAAGAGATGATGGCTCAATCTTGAGCTCCCCAATACCAACCCAAAACTCTGCCAAAATGCTCGACCCCGCGACCTCCGCTGTGCAGGAAGGGAGGGAGAAGAAGGCAGAGGAGGGAGGGGAGGCGGAGAGGAGGCGGCCAGTCCAGAGCAGAGAGCCGGTGATGGCGAGGTCAGTGAGACGCCGGCGGCGGATCGGCGGCTGCGGCGCTGACGGGGAGCGGGGTCGGCGGCCCTGACCGCGGTTCTGCTCTGCGCACTGGGCTGTCGACAGGGGACAGTGGGGGCCGCGGCAGCGGCTGGGGTTTTCGTTCAGGTCAATGGAGGCAGCAGTCCTGCCTGGCACGTTCTTCACAGATCTCTACCCCCGAACTATCTTCCTGTCCGTCCCTCCCTCTGATCCATAAAGCATTCCCTCGGAACACTCATCGCTCTTTGTCGAGCCGTTCCTCTTTCCTTTCTTTTCTCTCTCTCCTTCAGTGAAATCCTGCAGTCCGTCCTTCGACTTTCTTACTTTTCTTCCGCTCTTTGCTTTGCTTTGTCCCTCAGCTTCAGTGACACCACCAATCGAATTCTCTTTCGCGCACTCATCTCTCCACCAAATAATAATGGACACTTCCTCTGCTGCACACTTTTATATCCTCTTAAAATTTTCTCCCTATTGTCCTGACTGCTTTTGTGCCCTCTGTTGTGTGAAACAGTGTAAAAAGCACTTCTGACGGTTTGTCTTCTTTTTCCCCCCACCAGTGTCTGCAGGCATAGCCCAGGTGCAGCAGGACCAATTGTTAGAGATCACAGAGGGCAGTAAAATCACCATCAAGTGCTCACACGGCAGCATGCGAATCGGTGATTTTATCCATTTCTACCGGCAGCTCTGGGGACCCAGACTCGAGTTCCTGGTACGCGCTTGTAAAGGGTCCAGAGAGTTGCGGGTGCCCGCTTGGAGGCTCTCTGTGACGGGACATGGTCGTTGGACCGTCCTCTGGCTCTCCGGGCCCCGTCATGGGGACGCGGCTCTGTATTCCTGCGCCCTGGCCGACACAGACTCTTTGATATGGTCGTCTTTGGAACTTTCAGGGAATTTTCTTGGAAATACACAACTCGGTTAATTGGTTCTACAGCGGAGTAAAGAAGCGCCCCTATGAAAAGAGGGCGTTTCAGTCCTACACAGAACGCAGGATTGTGACAGAATGCCTGAGTGCCAAGTGACGTACAAAGCACAGGGCAGCGCAAGTCTGGGCATACTGCAGTCAGCTGCAATGTGTGTCCCTTGCTTTTCCTGAGACATCCTCTCCTGGATACTCTGATCCATTCCAGGCAGGCACCGCAATTCTCTCTTTCATGAAGGTCTCATCACACTGATTTTAGTAATGCGTCTCATTCTGCCTCCAGGTTGCCTCTGGCACTACTTCCAGTTATCCAGAGGCCGGCAACAAATTCAGGACTCTTTTTTTGCGTGATCAGCATTGTGTGTTCTCAGGGAGTGAGGAAATCAGGGACAGAGGAATTTATGAAAAGCAGCGATATAAACATTAGGTGGCCCAGGCAGAAAGTTAGGACAAGATAACCAAAATTATTGCTGTCGTTTCTGGCAGCTCTCTTCTCTCGGGACAGGGTGATGATTTCTCAAACTCTCAGCAACCAGGCAAGTTGGTCTTACCATGAATTTTGGCTAACCACTCCTAAATTTATGTGTCGGTCACCTAATCTCTGTGTTCCGGATTTCCATCAATGCATCCCTCCTCTTCCTCCCAGAAAACACTCAAAGTTGCGGGACTAAGCAAAGCAAAGAGCGGAAGAAATGTAAGAAAGTCGAAGGACGGACTGCAGGATTTCGCTGAAGGAGAGAGAGTAAAGAAAGGAAAGAAGAACGACTCGACAAAGAAAAGAGCAATGAGTGTTCCGAGGGAATGCTTTATGGAACAGAGGGAGGGACGGACAGGAAGATAGTTCGGGGGCAGAGATCTGTGAAGAACGTGCCAGGCAGGACGGCGGCCTCCAGGGACATGCGCGAACACCTCAACCACTGCCGCGGCCCCCACTGTCCCCGGCCGCCAGCCCGGCGCACAGAGCAGAACCGCGGTCAGCGCCACCAGCCCCGCTCCCCGTCAGCGCCGCAGCCGCCGATCCGCCGCCGGCGTCTCACTGACCTCGCCATCACCGGCTCTCTGCTCCGCGCTGACCGCCTCTTCTCTGCCTCCTCTCCCTCCTCTGCCTTCCTCTCCCTCCCTGCACAACGGAGGTCGCGGGGCCGAGCCTTTTTGCAGGGTTTTGGATTGGTATTGGGGAGTTCAAGGTTGAGCCATCATCTCTTCCCTCACATCTCTCCTCTGTTGGTAGGTGGTGACTCCTGAATTGTCCTCCAGGGCAAGGGATAGTGAGAATGGTCTTCGGCACGAGAGGAAGAGTATCCCTCCGGGCTCAGCGCCCAGGCTTCAGCTTCTTCTAGCCTCTCCCGGGGAGCACCCAGGTTGGGTCTATCTATTGCCATGTGCACTGGAAAACCCTGGTCAACTCCCCAGGGCATGCATAACAGACCTGCCTACCACTCTTTGTTGGCACTCACAATAGAACCACTATTTCCAGCACTGGCTTCTCACCCAGCCCACAGAGGTTCTTTAGCCTTCCCTGGAGAGACGCAGAAGGACTAAACAGGGTGTCTCTGTTTGCATCGCACAAACAAGTCTTGAGCACACACCTGGTGTTGCTGTGGGGAGACAATCCCTGAATCCGAAAAATCAGTCCGAGAAAATATTCAGAGACTTTTTTATCTTTAAGCAGCAAGGTATTTGCTTACTCAAAGTTGGGAGAAAGCCAGCTCGCTCTGGAAAAACTTGCTCAAATGCTTCACATAAAATCAGCATTTTTATACAATCTTCAGATGTGATTAAATGCATATTCAAGTTTTTACAGCATCTATCTATGCATACTAATAATAAGTGTATTATAGGTGGAGCACAGGCGGGGCTTGGGGTGGTGCTTCTCTTGGCTCCCCATTTGGTAGGGTAGGTCCCATCTTCCTCCATGGGGCAAGGGACTTCAAATCATCTTCCTCAGTTTGACCCTTCTTCTCTTCCATTTTTCTTGACCCGCTCACTGAAGCCTGGTAAAAGTCCTGGTTCCAGGCCTATTTGTCCTAATCAAATGTCTACCTGATCCTGTTATATCTCTAATTTATTGCTTCTAGGCCAATTATATGTTATTGTACTATTCTCTGAAGCTTTGTTCCAGTAAGCAGGACAGAACGAACAGAGATCCTTTGGATGTTGGCAGCTTGTTAGTAGGCCCAAATTTCTTAGTTAACTCTTTTGGGTCTGGCCTCCTGTTTCACCCCACACAAGTACAATTGCCATCAGCCTCCTGGGGGAGCCTTGAAGTTATGTGGGACAAAGGATGTGTCTCTGTCACATTGCTTGTACAGTACTCAAGTCTGGCAAAACCCCTGGATGCAGCTCTGGCATGTGCTTCTGTGGACAGAGCTCCCCGTGTCCATCGCTCAGGCCATGGGGCATCTCAGAGAGTGGCAGAGCATGTGGCACCCCACAAGGGCGAGTGTGCATCCAGTCTCCGGGTGTGTGAACACTCTGTATGTGTGTACAAGGGAGGAACTGCTTCTGAAAACCCTTGTGTGACTGAGCAGAGAGCCCCCGCCAGGGTACCACTGACCTTGGCCAACTGGCCATCCACCAGGACCCCAGAGGCCATTTTCCAGCACTGCTATTCCCAGTCTGTCCGTACATCCGGGGTTGCCTCATCCCAGGGACAGAATCCGGCACTTCCCCTTGTTGAACTTCCTCTTGTTGATGATTGCCCAAACATCTGATTTGAAGTCTCTCTGCAGGGCCTCCCTTTTCCATGAGGCCCTAGAGTGTCACAATGGCCCCTTGAGTCCATGGGAACCTGCAGTGTTCAGTGTTCCAGGTGTTACATGAAGCCCCATATTGTCACAATGGCACTGAAATGAGAGAGGATCACCTTTCTAAACGACTTAGTAAAGTTTTTCTTAGATAAAAATCATAATCAAGAAAGGGATTTGCTTTCTTGGCATAGTAGCAGTCTTTTCTTTTAAGACTACAGTTAGTTTTAGGAGAGAGACTGTAGATGATACATGGAAAATAGTAGAGTGTATCATATGCCCATCTTCAAGAAATTAGCTTACTTGCCTCAGAAAACTTGTTTAATAAGAGACTGTTCTGTTAAGAAGAAAGTCAATTATACATTGTTTAAGCAAATGGGAAGTTCTAAGACACATATCTTAGCTGGTCCTAAAACATTTAGGTTAGGGGTTAGAGGACGGATAGATCAATCAGAGATGCTACGAGGCCTGCTAAGCAAGAAGACCACTCTGCGAAAATGACTGCCCCCCCCAAAAGAAATGGACGCTAGATTGCAGTCTTGCTCCACGAATACAATCCCAGATGTAATTGCCCCCAAAATCTTAAGTATGGACTGCATGGCATAGTACCCCCATGAATCCCCACTGGCATATAAAAGAAATGTTCAAACCAATGGTTTCTCGTCATTAGGTTTAATTCTTTTGTTTTATCCCTTTGATTCCATGAAGTTTCAAAGATATCCCAGGGTTTGTTTAATTCCTTGAGGTCCCGCACATGCCAATGACGTTCCCTTAATTCCCTGGGTCTCTGTACTTTCCCAGGGAATATTTACTTCCGTGATGCAGGGCAGAGTCATGACGGTCGCTTGATTCCGTGAGTTCCCCCAGTGTCCCAGCAGTCCTTTGGTTCCATGAGACCCTACCATATTGCAGTGGGTTGACATTGTCTGGATGCCAGGTGCCCACCAAACTGCTCTATCGCTGCCCTTCCCAGCCAGACAGGAGAGATAGAAGAAGATGGAAAATAACTTCTACCTTGAGATCAGGCACTTTACTAAAGCAGAAGCCAAAGTTTGTGCATGCATAATTGAAGAGGAAAATAAAGAGATTTATTCTCTACTTCCCTTCAGCAGCCACGCCTGGCCACTTCACAGGAAGCAGGGCTTCACCACACAGAGAGGCCGTTCAGAAGGCAAATATTGCAAAAAAATTGATTTCCCCCTTTCCTGTTCCTTTCCTGAGCTTTTGTAGCAATGTCTCTTTGGTCCATTTGGCTCAACTGGCCTGACTGTATCCCCTCTCATGAGCTTGCCCCCGATTCAAGGGAGGAAGCTGACAATGCAGATGCTGTGCCAGTCCTGCTCAGCAGTTGTCAAAGCACTGGTGTGATTAACCCCTTTGTAACTCCCAATGCAAAACACAGCACTGTGACCGCTGCAGTGAGAAAATGAACTCCAGCTCAGACAGACCCAACACACGTGGGATTCTGAAATGTCTCAGGGTTTGTTTGGTTCTACGATGCCCCCCGTGTCACCGTGACACAGCTGTCAGACCTGGCAGTAGAAAAATAAATCAAAAAATTCAGAAGAAATCATCTTAAAGTCATGCTAAACCTGTCTTCTACAGTCCAGAATCTACATATGTGTGACTGCAGATACTTGGGATGAGGGGAGATGCTCAGAGGAATTCATGGGCTTTGGTCTAGGAAAACTCTCCCCAAAATTTCCGCTGCCTTTTCCTCCTTGGACACTTCCTGATGCCCGGAGGAAGCTCCTGTCCAACAGCAGCTCCATCCCACACTTCCTCTCCTGGCATGCGAGGGCTGCAGCTCTTGCACTTCTGCTTCTTCCTGGGCATCTCCCTGGCTGCCCTCCTGGGCAACAGCCTCATCCTCAGCGCCGTAGCCTGCTACCACCACCTGCACACCCCCAGGGACTTCTTGCTGCTCCACCTCTCCCTCATGCACCTGGGCTGCATCTGCACCACTGTCCCCAAAGCCATGGCCAATTCCCTCTGGAACACCAGGGGCATCTCCTGCTCAGGATGAGCTGCACAGGTGTTCTTGCTTTTCTTCTTGATCACAGCAGAGGTTGCCCTTCTCACCATCATGTCCTATGACCGCTATGTGGCCATCTGCAAAGCTCTGCACTACAGGACCCTCCTGGGCAGCAGAACTTGTGCCCACATGGCAGCATCTGCCTGGGCCACTGGGAAGTGAGTCTGGCCCTGGGGCTGCAGGAGCTGCCGCCTGAGCTGATGATCTCCTGAGCAGTCCAGACACACAGTCACTGTCCCTGTCCTCTATTTCCTCCCCTTCTTACTGCAGGACCAGAAACGACTGTGCTGCTCTGCTGGGCTGGGGCGGGGCAGGGAGATGGGGGGACCGGGGAGGGACTGGACTGGGCAGTTCCAGGGAGTAGAAAACCCCAGTGTTCATCTGAAGTGTAGGAGTGGGCAGGGTGGGAGCACTACAAGGCAAAGGTGGCTCCAGGCTCTGGGAGTGGCAGCAGGAGCCCAGGGAGACCCTGCCCCTGCTGCAATGAACTGCCTGTGTGTGTGCGAGGGAAGGACTCATGTCTCTGAACACCCCAGTATGTGTGAGCAGTGCATCAGTCCAGCTCAGAGGTGGATACCTCTCAGAGCCCTGACACATTTCTGTGTGTGACTCCAGGAAAACCTCCACTCTGCCAGGGATTTATCAGATCCTTTGCTGTCAGCCTCCTGGCATCCTGTGTAATGATGAAACTAGAAAAGGTGATCATCTTACCCTTTTAATTTTCTAAGGGGAGAAATGTCACTGCTGGAAAGAAGTGTCACTGAAGAGGGGAGAAGAGGGAACATCATTGTTTTGTTCAGCCTGTTCCACAGCAGGTTCCCCTGGAGCCCCAGGGACAACTGTGGGGAAGCCAGAGGGGCAGAGAAAGGGCTACCTTTGGCTCTTGCTCTGCTGCTCAGCTGGGCCGGGCTCCTGGCACACAGGGAGCTCCTGGCAAGCGGGCAGCACTGCAGAGAGACAGCTCTGCCCAGGAGCAGCTCCTCTGCACAGCCCAGCAGGGCTGAGGGCACTGCCTGTAGCCACGAGAGAAGAGAAGCAAGGCAGAGGGAGGTTAAAGGCAGCGGAAAGATGGGAAGTGTTCAGCTGAGACTTCCCTTGGGGACACAGCCCGGGGCTGTCCAGCAGAGCAGGGTCCCTGTGCTCTGGGGTTCTTTGTGTCAGGGCAGGGACCCTGCTGCCTGCCGGGCTCAGGTCTCATCCTGCCTGGGTAGTTGCCCACACCTCTGCAGGGAGAAGCTGTCGGTGGGTGGCGAGAACCCTAGCAGGAGCCAGGCAGGGTCTTCCTGCCGTTGGATGAGTGCTGTGGGAGGTCAGGGCTGCTCACAGATCCAGATCACACCAGCACATTTCCACTGTCAAATGGGAAGGACAAAGCACAATTATTAGGAAGGAAAGGAGCTTTTCTGAGGCAGTGTTTTCAGTTTCCTACTTCTGAGGAATCTGGGGGTTGAGAAATGGAAAAGGAGCTCTCATGTTGCATAAGTCACTGAGACTGCTGAGCTGTAACTTGGAATGCACAGTGCTTCTGCAAGCAACTTCCTAAAGTGCTTTCGGCCTCTGCTCTGCTTTTGACAGAAGCAGCATCACTTCTGTTGGACCCATCTGTTTTCTCTTGATCTGCCCTTTTCCACCTGCAAAAAGAAAAGTTGCCCAGTCAGTGCCCTGCAAATAGGCAGGTTTCTCTCAGGCCAAAGTGAGTGCACAGACATTCGCATGGAGTGCTGACAGGGAAATCATGAATGGATTTCTGATATTGAGTCTACTGTTCTGAAATCAGAAAATGTGGTGTTGAAGTCATCGTTAGCCTTTGAGAGGGAAACGGGAGAAAAATCGGATAAACTTGTTGCTAAAAATGAGCTGCTTCAAACTGAGGTTCACCACCTTCAAAGTCTTGTCAAAATTTTGGTGATTATGAAACAGTCAGCTCACCGATTACCCCCATCAATACTAGACAATGCCCACAGTATAAAGGTATAAACCCCTCCCAGCCCCTCCAGGAGCCCTCGAATCCCATCCTGGTCCCACAGGACACTCCCAACTTGCCCTCAAACCCTCCAAGGCCCCCAGACTGCCTCCCAGACCCACAAAACCCCACAAGATGCCCCCAAACCCCTCCCAGTTACCTCCAGCCCTCCCAGGACCCCTCAGACCCTCTCCTAGTTGCCCCCTTCCCCTCGAGGACGCCCCCAAACTCTCTCCCAGTCCCTTCCCACACCCCCAACGATTCCCCAAAACCCCTCACAGTTGCCCCAATCTCCCCAAACTCCCTCCCAACCCCCCAATCTCCCCAACCTCCCTCCCAACCCCCCAAGCTCCCCCAAACCCCTTCCCACTTACCTCCACGACCCCCAACCCCTTCTCAGCCTCCCCATTCCTCCCCAAAGCCCCTCCCAGTTGCCGGCCCGTCCCCCAGGCTCGGCTGAGGAGGTGCCCCAGGCTGACGGATCCGCCCTGCCAGGGGCGGTTCCAGCAGCACGTCGGGAGCCCCAGCAGCTTTCGGGAGCCCCGAAAGCTCCCGCCCGCCCTGGAGCCGCCTCAGCTGCCCCTGCAGGGGAGAAATCCAGGCCGGAGCAGAGCAGGGGGCAGGGCCGGGCTGGGAGCTCGATGGACGGGGGCACTGGGAGAGGAGAGACCGGGATGGGCTGAGGGGGCACTGGGAGAGAGAGGAGACACTGGGATGGGCTGAGGGAGCACTGGGAGAGAGGGGGGAAAGTTTTTTACCCCTTTCCTGGGCACTGGAACACCCTCTGCACCCCCTTTCCTTGCCATGCCGGCTCTCCTTCCCCCCCACGCCATGAACAGGTTCTGGGGCTCCCTCGTGGGTCGCAGTCAATAGAACGGCTGTGCTGGAATGACGTCATTGCCAAATTCAGCTGGGCCCCTCTCCGGTGAGTCATCCAATAGAATGTTGATACTTCCGCGGGGGCTGCCGGGAGCGGGGCGGTGGGGGGGTGTAAGGGGGGTACTTTTGAATTAGATGATCAATGGAGCATAGAGGCGTGAGAACAGAATCATATTAGGATGTGAAACCAGCTAGAGTATGGTACAATGTAACTTATGGCACAAGCTAATTGTAAGGTCCATTGTGCTTTTTAGCAAGTCAGCTTGTAAGGTCCATTGTGCTTTTTAGCAAGTCAGCTTGATATCCCCTATTATCAGAGCTGAGTTCTTCCTTGGTTTTGCTACATATTGCAAGATAGATACATCTACCCTTGAAACACAATGGTAGAGGTCATCCATAGGGGTGAGAAAGATGATGATGGGAGGAAGATTATGTGGGCAGGGGTCGCTGGCCCCTTGCCCTACAAGTAGGGCATGCGCAGACTGTTGCCATTAGGTAATGATTAGGCGGGGTTTGGCTGCCATTCAGGCATCACCTTATACTACGTACTGGCCCTACGTAGTGTAATGTGGAACTGATAAAAATGGGGTGTCGGGACTGCTGAGTTGAGCGATACTCATTCTACCACCGAGACTGTGTTGCTCCGCGGGGACGCCCGCTAAGCATGGGTACCGACCAGCTGCTGCAGATCCTGACAGCCCTGGCCTGTCTGTGTGGGTAAGCACAGTTTGATAGGAAGCAACTAAGAGAACAAACTTTTTAATATCCTTTTAGTGTTCCTTTAACTCCCCTTTTATGTTTATAGTATTTTTCCTTTAGTTTCCCTCTTTACTAACCAATATCTTGTTATCCATAATATTGTGTTAAGATCCTTTTTTGGTATCCCTTTTTCACTAGTTAATACTGTATTAAATGCTGTTTGTAGTATTTGTCTTAATGCCACCCGATAAGGTAGTTATTTTGTATCCTTTTTTAGTTTTTAATTCCTCTTGCTAAGTTTATTACTATTATTATTATTCTCACTGTAATAAAAGATATTTTGTGTGTTTGAGTATTTTTTGGCACTTGTCTTTATTCTGGACACGTATCCGAACGTACTGCTACAGGGGGGAGGGGGGATTGCGATTGAACCCGATTGGTCCCGATCGATCCCGGCCCCAGGGTCTCCCCCGCTGAGAGGTTTTTCACGTGCGGCCCCAACGAGGCCATGGTGGTGTCAGGTGAGTTCGGGGGGTCCAGGGGCTCCTGGTGACCCCTCCAAATCTCCCCCAAGACTGCCCAGATCCCCCCCAAGAGTCCTGGGGACCCTCTGAAAGCCCCCCTCCTGGGGCCCTCCCCTCCGTCTTTCCCCCTTCCCCCCAAATCTCCTGTGCGTCCCCTTAACCCTTGAAAATCTCCTGGGACCACCTCAGACCCCCAAACTCCCTCCTGGGGACCCCCAAACCCTCTTCAGGACTCCTGGGCCCCTCCCGACCCCCTCCTAGAATCTTTTGGGTCTCTCCAAGCCTTTACAGCAGATTCCTCCGTCCATTTCCCCCACCCCCGGACTGCTGAGGGTCAACTCCCCCAAGAAACTACTGGGAACCCCCCAGTGTCCCACCACGAGATTCCTGGGTCCCTCCCCCCCACCCCCCTGTGGATGCCCCCATCCTTTCCCCCCCTTCGAAAATACTCTTGGGGATCCCCCAATGTCCCCCCCAGCCCCCATCCTGCCGGGGATGGATTTGGGGGGGATCTCCTTCCCCTTCCCTCTGGCCTGAAGGTAAATGCCCTCCCTGTCCTTCTTCCTTCGCCCCCAGGCAGAAAAGAGAAGAGAAACAGCCAGTTGGCCCTGGCAGGTGTGGGTGTGTGCAGGCTGTGGTTGAGTAGTTGACAAGGGAGAGGAGGGGCTGGTGTTTGGGCAGAGTCCAGCAGGTGATGTCTTTCGTCTGGCAAGGCAAGGTAAGGCAAAGAGGAGCTTCTGTGCTGATGCTGTCACTTGTTTTTTGTGTCTGTTGGAACTGGAACAAGGATGTTTGTCTGGGAAAAGTGTTACCCCTTCCCCAGTCACATGTTCTTTCTATTTTACCAGCAGTCCTTGGTCGGCTCCACGACCATCCAGCTGTCAGTGTTCACGACCTACCCATCAACCCCTTCTCTTCTGGGCTCCTACACTTGCCAACCCTAAGCTGCTCCTAAGTTCTCTTGCTGTCAGTTCATAAAGACGTCTTGTCAAGTGTTACTGATTTAAAAACTAAACCCTGACATCTTTGTCTTTGCCAAAGATGTGTGTGAAAGGGCAGTGCTGGTGCAAAGCAGTGTTGAGCTTCACACTGGGTGACTTGACAGCTTCCTCTGCATCACCCATGCACCCCAAGTTTCTTTGAAAAGTACTTTTCACTCCAAATGTGACACCACATTAGCCTGTAGGACATCCTGTCCCCAAATGGATAACTGTAAATATTAATAATAAAAAAGTGACCCCCTCCATTATTCAAGAAAACTTGTACATCTGTACTAAAAGCATCCAAGGGTCATGTCTCCCAGTTTTCTATCTGACAAGGGTTTGGA
This sequence comes from Pipra filicauda, assembly GCF_003945595.2. Taxonomy (NCBI): domain Eukaryota; kingdom Metazoa; phylum Chordata; class Aves; order Passeriformes; family Pipridae; genus Pipra; species Pipra filicauda. Next base: position 279,251 of record NW_024104712.1, read on the forward strand.
GGGGCTGCTTTGTGCACCCTTTGGGTGCCCCTTGCAGATGGGTGGGGCTGCACTCTGGGGGTGTGGGGCTTTGGTTCTTTGGTTGCCAGGGGCCACTGTGAGTCACTGAGCCGGGGTGGGGACAATGGGCAGGGCTGGCTGGGACAGGCTGTGGCGCCTGTGACATAAAAGGGAAGTGTCCTCGTGGGGCAGCTCTGCAGGGCCCATCAGGGGATGCTGCCCAGTGCAGCCTGTGCTGTGGGGAGCGCGCACACAGGGAGAGGCTGGGCCGGACGAGGGCCGGGGCAGCAAGGCTGCCCCAGGGAGTGGGTTCTGCCCCTGCCTGCAGGGCCCAGCCCCTGGCAGGAGTGCCTTGGGCAGGGCCCGGTGCTGCTGCTGGGGCAGGGGTGAGGCCTTGCCGCCTGCCAGCTGCCTGGACCCCTGTCCTTGCTGCACCACATCCCCGAGGCTCCCGTCCCTGCTCCCCCAGCGCCAGCTCCCTCCTTCCCAGCCCCAGCCATGCCCTTCTCTGTGTCCTCCTGCAGGCCATGGCTTTCACAGTATTCCTTTTGGTGCTTGTGCAAAGCATCATCCAGTCCCTGCAGGCAGTCGGGGAGGGGCTGCACAAGACTCACTGATCTTGGAGGTCTTTTCCAAGCTGAAGGACTCTGGGATTCTGTGATCGTGTGCTGGATTCAGCTGGGTCCGTGTTAGCAGCATTAGTTTGCTCCCAAAATTTCCTCGCTGTCAGCTCTTGTGGCCTAAGGCTTGAGCTCCTTTAGCTCCTTGTGCTGAGCTGCTGATGGGAAACGAGAGGCCTCCTCGAGCAGATTCCTGGTGTTCCCTGTAGAACAATGAGGGGGAAGGTGTTGTCAAGTGGGAAGAGGAGTACTGTTTGTGTGTGGCCTCCTATGTGGCCTTGGCACCTTTGAGGGGCTTGAAGGCTTAGAAAAGAGCTTTGTTAAAGTGAGAAATGAAATAGTGTGTTGGCTGTGGGAATGGGAAGGGAAGAGGAATGAGGAATGGGAAAGGAAAGAGGAATGTAAAGACATCTGCTGATGCTGTCATTTGTTTGTTATGTCTGCGTGTAGCAGGGAGATTGCCAAAACCAGTACACAGTTGAAAGTTGAACAAAACAACATTTATTCCAAAGAAAGTAGCAAACAAAATGAGAAACCGAGAGACAGAAAAGAGAAGGGAAACAAGCCCCCAAGACAACCCCCCATTGACTCAAATGTTACTTACCAGGTTGTCTTGCTGACCCCACAATGCTTAGAATTCACCATAGCAGAAGCTGCATCCTCATTATCCTCATGAGCCAATTTTCATTAATGTGAGGACAGCTGGGAGACTGTAGAAACATCAGTTGAACTTAAAGTCTCCTGGTTTCTTTCTCTCCTCAGACTTAGAATCAGGGTTCTGTCCTGTTTTCAGCCCTACCTCACAACTGACAGCCTGATATCCAAAATTGCATACAACCAAAGATTCCTCCCAGACCAAAGGTACCAGCACAGAAAGCTCTTGCTGCCCATGGAGTGCCCAGGCTGACAAACCAACTGAACCACAAAGTCAAATCTTCCAGGCTTCCTTTCCTGGCGATAAAGGGTGTTGTTTCCTGCTTTCAGACCTGCTTCCCAAATGCCAGCCCGAATCCCATAATTGCACACGAAAAAGATTACTCTCAGAACAAGGTGCCAGCACAGAAAACTCTGGCTGCCCATAGAGTGCACTGGCTGAACCACAAACTGCATCACAAAGCCAAACCTTCCAGTCTTTCTTGCCTGACGTAATGGCTGTTGTTTTCATTTTTTCAGATCTGCCTCCCAACTACCAGTCCAAATCCCAAAATTGCATACAAAGATTCCTTGCACAACAATAATGCCAGCAGAGAAAGCTCTTGCTGCCCATGGAGTCCCCAACCTGGCTAACCCGTTGCACCACAAAGCCAAAGCTTCCAGTCTTTCTTTCCTGGTGATATGGGTTGTTGTTTCCTGTTTTCATAACTGCCTTCTAACTGCCGGCCCGACTCCAAAAATTGCCTAAAAACAAAGATTCCTCCCACACCAAAGGTGCCAGTACAGAAAGCTCTTGCTGCCCATGGAGTCACCAGGCTTGTCCAACAACTGAACCAAAAAGCCAAATATTCCAGGTTTTCTTTCCTGGGGATAAGGTCTGCTGTTTCCTGTTTTCAGCCCTGCTTCCCAACTGCCAGCCCAACTCCCAAAATTACATACAAACAAAGATTCCTCCCACACCAAAGGTGCCAGCACAGAAAGCTCTTGCTGCCCATAGAGTGTTCAGGTTGAGACACCGACTGCAACACAAAGCCAAATCTTCCAGGCTTTCTTTCCTGGGAATAAGGGATGCTGTTTCCTGTTTTCAGACCTACCACCCAACTGCCAGCCCAACTCCCAAAATTGCATACGGATGAAAATCCCTTCCACACCACTGGTGCCAGCACAGAAAGCTCTTGCAGCCCAAGGAGTGCCCAGGTTGACAAACCCAACTGCACCACAAAGCCAAAGTGTCCAGGCTTTGTTTCCTGGAGATATGGGTTGTTGTTTCCTGTTTTCAGAACTGCCTCCCAAATGCCAGCACGACTCCCAAACTTGCAGACAAATAAAGACTCCTGCTGCAAAGGTGCCAGCACATAAAGCTCTTGCTGCCCATGGAGTGCACAGACTGACACACAAACTGCACCAGAAAGTCAAAGCTTCCAGTCTTTCTTTCCTGGGAATAAGGGATGCTGTTTCCTGTTTTCAGACCTATCTGCCAACTGCCAGCCCAACTCCCAAAATTGCATATGGACGAAGATTACTCCCACACCAAAGGTGCCAGCATAGAAACCTCTTGCTGCCCAAGGACTGCCAAGGCTGACAAACCAAACTGCTCCATGAAGCCCAAACTTCCAGTCTTTCTTTCCTGGGGATAAGGGCTGTTCTTTCCTGTTTTCAGACCTACCTCCCGACTGACAGCCCTATTCCCAAAATTGCATATGGACGAAGACGATTATCACACCAAAGGTGCCAGCATAGAAAGCTCTGCCTGCCCAAGAGTCTCCAGGCTGACAAACCGACTGCACCAAAAAGCCAAAGCTTCCAGTCTTTCTTTCCTGGGCATAAGTGCTGCTGTTTCCTGTTTTCAGCCCTGCCTCCCAGCAGCCAGCCCAACTCCAAAAATTGCATACGGACGAAGATTCCTCCACATCCACAGGTGCCAGCACAGAAAGCTCTGGCTGCCCAAGGAGTTCCCAGGCTGAAAAACCCAACTGCAAAAAAACCCCATAGCATCCAGTTGTACTTTCCTGGCCAGAAGGGCTGTTGTTTCCTGTTTTCAGCCCTGCCTCCCAACTCCCAGCTCGACTCCCACGGATGATAATTCCTCTCACATCAAAGGTGATACCACAGAAAGCCCTTCTTGATCATGAAGTCCCCAGGCTAACACACACACTGCACCAAAAAGCCAAAGCTTCCAGGCTTTCTTTCCTGGCCAGAACGGCTGTTGATTCCTGTTTTCAGCCCTGCCTCCCAAATACCATCCAGATGCCCAAAATTGCATACGGAAAAAGATTCCTCCCACACCCAAGGTGCCAGCACAGAAATCTCTTGCTGCCCAAGGAGTCTCCAGGCTGACAAAACAAATGCACCACAAAGCCAAAGTTTCCAGTCTTTCTCTCCTAGGGATAAGGCCTACTGTTTCCTGTTTTCAGCCCTGCCTCCCAACTGCCAGCCCAACTCCCAAAATTGCATACAGACGAAGATTCCTCCCAAATCAAAGGTACCACCATAGAAAGCTCTTGCTGCCCATGGAGTCCCCAGCCCTGCCCACCAAGTGCACCACAAAGTCAAAGCATCCAGGCTTTCTTTCCTGGGGATAAGGGCTGTTGTTTTCTGTTTTCAGACCTGCCAACAAACTGCCAGCCCTACCCGCCAAAATTGCATAAAAACAAAGATACCTCACAGACGAAAGTTGCCAGCACAGAAAGCTTTTGCTTCTCATGGAGTGCTCAGCGTGGCCCACCAACTGCACCACAAAGCCAAAGCTTCCACTCTTTCTTTCCTGGGGATAATGGCTGTTGTTTCCTGTTTTCAGCCCACCTCCCAACTCCCTGCTCAACTCCCACGGATGAAGATTCCTCTCATATCAAAGGTGATACCACAGAAAGCTCTTGTTGATCATGAATTCCCCAGGCTAACACACCCACTGCACCACAAAGCCAAAGCTTCCAGACTTTCTTTCTGGCCAGACTTTCTGGCCAGAAGGGCTGTTGTTTCCTGTTTTCAGCCCTGCCTCCCAAATACCATCCAGACTCACAAAACTGCATATGGAAAAAGATTCCTGCCACACCAAAGGTACCAGCAAAGAAAGCTCTTGCTGCTCATAGAGTTCCACGCCTGGACCACCAACTGCACCACAAAGCCAAAGCTTCAAGGCTTTCTTTCCTGCGGATAAGGGTTGCAGTTACTTATTTTCAGCCCTGCCTCCCAAAAGCCAGCCAGACGCCCAAAATTGCATACGGACGAAGATTCCTCCCATATCAAAGGTACCACCATAGAAAGCTCTTGCTGCCCATGGAGTCCTCAGCCCGGCCCACCAAGTGCACCACAAAGTCAAAGCATCCAGGCTTTCTTTCCTGGGGATAAGGGCTGTTGTTTCCTGTTTTCAGACTCGCCTCCCAACTGCTAGCCCTATCCGGCAAAATTGCATTAAAAAAAAAATACCTCACAGACGAAAGTTACCACCACAGAAAGCTTATGCTGCTCATGGAGTGCTCAGCATGGCCCACAAACTGCACCACAAAGTCAAAGCTTCCAGGCTTTCTTTCCTGGGGATAAGGGTTGTTGTTTCCTGTTTTTAACCCCGCCTCCCAACTCCCAGCCCTACCCCCAAAATTGCATACGGATAAAAATTTTTCCCACACCACTGGTGCCAGCACAAACTCTTGCTGCTTATGGAGTCCCCAGGCTGACACACCAACTGCACCTCAAAGCCAAAGCTTCCAGACTTTTTTTCCTGGTGGAAAGAGCTGCTGTTTTCTTTTTTCAGCCCGGTGCTGCAATGACCGGTTCCACCTTTTAAAAAATTGAATCCAAATGAAGATTCCTGCCAGACAAAAGGTGCCACCACAGAAAGCTCCTGCCTGCCCAAGAAGTGCCCAGGCTGCCACACCAACTGCACCTCAAAGCCAAAGCATCCAGACTTTTTTTCCTGGTGGAAAGAGCTGCTGTTCCCGTTATTCAGCCCTACGCTGCAATGGCCGGTCCCACCTTTTAAACAGTTGAATCCAAATGAAGATTCCTGCCAGACAAAAGCTGCCACCACAGAAAGTTTTTGCTGCCCAAGAAGTGCCCAGGCTGCCCCACAAACTGCACCTCAAAACCAAAGCTTCCAGACTTTTTTTCCCGAAGGAAAGAGCTGCTGTTCCCTTTTTTAAGCAACACGCTGCAATGACCGGTCCCACCTTTTTAAAAATTGCATCCAAATGAAGATTCCTGCCAGACAAAGGGTGCCACCACAGAAAGGTCTTGCTGCCCAAGAAGTGCCCAGGCTGCCCCAAAAATCGCACTTTAAAGCCTAAGTTTCCAAACTTTTTTATCTTTAGGGAAAGGGCTGCTGTTCCGTTTTTTCACCCTGTACTGCAATGGCCTGTCCCACCTTTTGAAAAATTGAATCCAAATGAAGATTCGTGCCAGACAAAAGGCGCCACTACAAAAAGACGTTTTCTGCCCAAGAAGTGCCAAGGCTGCCTCAACAACTGCACCTCCAAGCCAAAGTTTCAAGACTGTTTTATCTGGTGGAAAGAGCTGCTGTTCTCTTTTTTCAGCCCGGCGCTGCAAGAACCTGTCCCACCTTTTAAAAAATACAATGCAAATGAAGATTCCTGCCAGACAAAAGGTGCCACCACAGAAAGCTCTTGATGCCCAAGAAGTACCCAGGCTGCCACACCATCTGCACCTCAAATCCAAAGCTTCCAGACTTTTGTTCCTTAGGGAATGGGCTGCTGTTCCCTTTTTTCAGTTCTGCGCTAAAATGGCCTGTCCCACCTTTTTAAAAATTGAATGCAAATGAAGATTCCTGCCAGACAAAAGGTGCCACCACAAAAAGCTCTTTGCTGCCCAAGAAGTGCCCAGGCTACCCCACCAACTGCACCTCCGAGCCAAAGCTTCCAGACTTTTTTTCCTTAGGGAAAGAGTTGCTGTTCCCTTTTTTCAGCCCTGCGCTGCAATGGCTGGTCCCACCTCCTGAAAAATTGAATCCAAATGAAGATTGCTGCCAGAGAAAAGATGCCACCACAGAAATGTCTTGCTGCCCAAGAATTGCCCAGGCTGCCCCAAAAACTGCACCTCAAAGCCAAAGCTTCCAGACATTTTTTCCTGGTGGAAAGAGCTGCTGTTCCATTTTTTCAGCCCTGCGCTGCAAAGACCTGTCTCACCTTTTAAAAAACTGAATGCAAATGAAGATTGCTGCCAGACAAAAGGTGCCACCACAGAAAGGTCTTGCTGCCCAAGAAGTGCCCAGGCTGCCCCACCAACTGCACCTCAAAGGCAAAGCTTCCAGACTTTTTTTCCTGGTGGAAAGAGCTGCTGTTCCCTTTTTTCAGAGCTGTGCTGCAATGGCCTGTCCCACCTCCTCAGAAATTCAATCCAAATGAAGATTCCTGCCAGACAAAAGGTGCCACCACAGAAAACTCTTGCTGCCCAAGAAGTGCCCAGGCTGCATCAATTACACCTGAAGCCAAAGCTTCCAGACTGTTTTTCCTGGTGGAAAGAGCTGCTGTTCCCTTTTTTCTGCCCTGCTTTGCAATGTCCTGTCCAACCTCCTGAAATTTGAAAGCAAATGAAGATTCCTGCCAGACAAAAGGTGCCACCACAGAAAGCTCTTTTCTGCCCAAGAAGTGCCCAGGCTGCCCCACCAACTGTACCTCAAAGCCAAAGCTTCCAGAGTTTTTTTCCTGGTGGAAAGAGCTGCTGTTCCCTTTTTTCTGCCCTGCGCTGCAATGGGCTGTCCCACCTCCTGGAATATTTACTCCAAATGAAGAGTCTTGCCAGACAAAAGGTGCCACCACAGAAAACTCTTGCTGCCCAAGAAGTGCCCAGGCTGCCCCACCAACTGCAGCAGAAGCGAAAGGATCCAGATATTTTTCCTGGTGGAAAGAGCTGCTCTTCCCTTTTTTCAGCCCTGTGCTGCATTGGTCAGTCCCACCTTTTAAAAAATTGAATGCAAATGAAGATTGCTGCCAGACAAAAGGTGCCACCACAGATAGCTCTTGCTGCCCAAGAAGTGCCCAGGCTGCCCCACCAACTGCAGCAGAAGCAAAAGGATCTAAAGAGTTTTCCTGGTGGAAAGGGCTGCTGTTCCCTTTTTTCAGCCCTGTGCTGCAATGGCCAAAATAGATCCAAAAATTGTATGCAAATGAAGATTGTTGCCAGATAAAGGTGCCACCACAGAAGCTCTTGCTGCCCAAGTAGTGCCTAGGCTGTCCCACCAACTGCTCCTCAAAGCGAAAGCTTACAGGATTTCTTTTTTGGGATAAAGGCTGTTGTTTGTTTCTTTTCGGAACCCTGCACTCGTCTCCCAAAATTGAAGACAAACGGCACTTTATCTCAAATATGAGGTGCCCAATCCATGCGTCCCTTGATGCTCTTCCAGTGCCACATCAGGATCCTGTGCAGCAACACGTGCTGCGTTGTCTGCTATGGCAAAAGTAGGTGTTCCCAGCTCCAGGCCTCTTCCCCGATCCAGTATGGCAAGAGCAGGGGATGGAGTATCTCGGCACCTCAGTTACTTCTGGCAAGAGACTCCATCCCTCCCAGAGCCTTTGGGAGACCTGCTGGAGTCACACACAGGAGCCCCTCTGGCCAGGTCTCCCGGCTGCCGGGGAGGGGCGGGGAAGAGCAGAGCCCGCTCCTCGCCGAGGATGCACATGGCAGCAAAAGGCTACGGGTAGGAGTGGGAGCCCAGGCCATTGCCGTCTAAGATTCCCAGGAGCAGGTGGCCCAGCAGCTCCTGTCCCCAAGACACCGGTTCTCAATCCACGGCTCCCAGGAAGCTGCAGCTTTGCCGGAGGAGAAGATCCTTTCTGTGGTGCTGGACAAGATCGTCCAGTGACGAAGGCAAGTGTTTCCAACTCCAGGGCTGTCTCTTGAGTCGCTTCTAGAGTAGAAAATCAGGGAATATCTCAGCATTTCTGTTCCTTCCTGCGATAGCCTCCATCCCTTCCCCAAGCTCTGGCAGTCCTGGTGGCCTGCAGACAGATTAGCCTCTGCCTAAGGGACAAAATCCAGCCTATACGGCAAGGACTTCAAGTAGTTCAGTTTTGAGCCAGTAGGGCACTGCAGTACTGTTGTGTAAACACTAAATAAGGAGAAGGGGAAGGAAGAAAATTGAAACTTTTTTTTTTGGTTGCAAATAGTTTTTTTTCACGTGGGTTTAGGGTGGATATTTGGGAAAGGTTCTTCCCTCTGAGGGTGGTTGGCACTGGACCAGGCTCCCCAGGGCAGTGGTCACAAACCAAGGCTGGCAGAGTTCAGGCACACGGTGTGACTCTTGGGGTCGGTCCTGTGCCGAGCAAAGGCTTGCACTCGACGCTTCTCGTGGGTCCCTCCCAACTCAGCATGTTCTGTGATGGTGCGATGAGTTCCCTGTCTTTCAACACTTTTGTTCTTTTTAGGGCTCCTCGCTGCCCGGGGGCCGAAGCGCGCCTTCCGCGCGCCTGCTTCCCTGGCCGTTGTGGCGGCCGCAGCCAGGCGCTGAGTGGCCGCTCCCCGCGCGGGCAGGGCCGCTGGCTCCAGGAGTGGCGGGGCAGCGCCGGCGCCTCGAGGATTCCCGGGATTCCCTCGCCGGTTTCCAGGCAACGCTCCCCGCGCGCTCCTCGCTCCACGGCCGAACGTGCGCAGCCAATGGGAGGCGGTGGAGTGGGCGGGGCGGGGCGGGGATTGGGCGGGGCGAGGGCGGGGCCGAGAGGGGCGGTTGGTGGGGTTTGGGTGAGGGTGGGAGCGGGCGGGGCCGGGAGTGGGAGCGTTGCCGCTGAGCGGCCCCCGGGCAGCGGCCCCCGGGCAGCGGCCCCGGTGCGCGGCCCCAGGGGAGAGACCTCCGGCGAGTGGCCCCCGGTGCGCGGCCCCGGGGGAGAGACCCCCCGTGTGCGGCCCCCGGCGAGTGGCCGCTGGTGAGCGGCCCCCAGTAAATGACAGCCGGTGAGCGACCCGCGGTGAAGAAGTCCCGGTAAGTGAGCCCTGGGGAGGGACCCCGGTGAGCGACCCGCGGTGAACAACCCCTGGCAAGTGAGCCCCGGGGAGGGACCCTCGGCAAGTGACCCCCGGTGAGTGAGCCCCGGGGAGGGACCCCCAATGAGTGAGCCCCGGGGAGGGATCCCCTGTGCGCGGCCCCCGCGGGGTGTCGGGCCGGGGCTGGGCGCGTTCCTTCCCCGTGCAGAGCCGAGCGGGGCCGTGGCGGGAGCGGGGCCGGAGCGGAGCCGGCCGGGGGGGCAGAGGGGAGACCTGAGCCGCCTTCTGCCGAGGGGGCTGCTGGAAAGGAGCCTGCGCTGGGAGGACCGGGGCACGTGGCCCGAGGCTGAGGCAGGGGAGCTTCTTCAGGTCAGCTCCTGGAGAAAGGTTTCTCGCTGTGTTTTTCGGGGGGGGGCTCGGGCACTGCAATGGGTTGCCCAGGCGGAGCCAGCACGCCGGCAGGTGTTTCAGAGGCACCTGCATCTGGCCATGGCTGACACGCTTTAGTGGTTTGGGGGTTCCTGGGGCAGTGCTGGGTTGACAGTTGGACTTGATGGAATCGTGGAACGGGCTGAGTTGGGAGGGTCCCACCGGCACCGTGGAGTCCAGCTCCTGAGTTTTAGGCACCACTAAAGGAACTGAATCTGCATCGAGCTGTTTGGCTCCAAAAACTCTTCTGCCCCTAGTCCTCTGTTCATTACCCGTGTAGAACTCTCATCAGGAACCCCAAACTTTCTTGTGTGTATTTGTATAGATATGTATAGATATGTATAGGTAGATAGATATACATACGTAGATATGTATAGGTATACATTTGTGTGTATCTCTATAAGATTCTGTATCTTTGGATGTGATATTGGCATGCTATTGTTGTGTGGCAACAAGTGGACTTATAAGGTTACAACACTTTAGGAGATCACCTTTCTGCTTATGGGTTCTATTTTTTAAAGAAGGTAACAAGAAAAGGACTCTTTAGCCAAATATAAGTTAAGACATTAATCCGAGCAAATGTATGGATTTTTATTTCCAATTGTACAACAAGTCATTCAGCTATTTGCATACTCCAAAGCTGGGTTGGAAACTTCTCCCTCAGAAATAAGAAAAACTGTTTTCCGAGGCTGTTACTGACAGCCATGGCAGAGTTTCCAATAACAACTCTCCGTTCTTGAAATGCAAAGCCTGAAAAATGAAACAAGCGTTAACCTGGAATTCTTGTTGCCAGCACTGATCTGGACAGAAGTTATTAGAGAGTGGAGCAAAGCTAGCACCACAAATAACCTTGGGCTCTCTAGCACCGCTCTGCATTCATTGGTCATGGCACCAAAGTTTTGCTTTTCAACCCATCTGCTAAGGAAACCTTGCCAGAAAAGTGAGCTTATAACACTACTTTTCTTAAGAAGTTAGGAGGCCTTAATCCAGTGTACACAGATGAGACCCTGAAATAGGAGAGAGGCCAGTTGCTGATGATCAGTGCAGATGAGGAATCAGCTCTGCTGAGTAGGCTTCAAGCTTTGTGATTTTTACAAGTGCACTATTTCAAATCTGTTGTAGAAGAAACACTCTTTTCTGTTTGATCAACTTTCCACTTTCAGAATACTGGAGTTTATCCCTCAAATTCAGCCTGTAGTTTCAAAAGATAAAAATCCTTCGAGGAAACCTTTCAGCCTCAGTAGCCAATTGCAACATGCCCAGGGAAGTTCAGCAACAGCACCATTCAGTAAATACACTGTTCTGGACCAGACATCCCAGAGAGATTGAGCTCCAGTGCTAAACCCCATAGAGTGTCAACTGCCATAAGAGCTGATTTTTGGCTTTGCTGAGATTCTCTCTTGTTTCCTTTGGTGTACCTGGCACATCTGGAGCAAGGGCTCAGGGCAAAAGTACATCCTTAGCAGGGTCAGTGCAGATCATGTCACAAGAGTATCGATTTCTGTAATTAAGGAAGGCAATTAGATACAGGAATTTATTTTTCTAGCCTCTCTTTCTCGACTACCGGTGTCTTACTTCATCATGCCCTGTGAGCAGTCCCAGTGCTCTGTGATTGATGCCGTAAGGGACTTGCTAACAGGGAACAAACACCTCCTAGAAAAAAGGTGCCACCACAGAAAGTTCTTGCTGCCCAAGCAGTGCCCAGGCTGCCCCACCAACTGCACCTGAAGCCAAAGGATCCAGACTTACTTTCCTGTGGAAAAGAGCTGCTCATCCATTTTCCGGCCCTGCGCTACAATGACCAAAATAACTCCCAAAATTGAATCCAACTAAAGATTCCTGCCAGAAAAAGGTGCCACCACAGAAAGCTCCTGCTGCCCAAGAAGTGCCCAGGCTACCCCACCAACTGCACCTGAAGCCAAAGGATCCAGACTTTCTTTGCTGGGGGAAAGGGCTGCTGTTCCCTTTTTTCAGCCCTGCGCTGCAATGGCCTGTCCCACCTCCTGGAAAATTGAATCCAAATGAAGATTCGTGCCAGACAAAAGGTGCCACCACAGAAAACTCTTGCTGCCCACGAAGTGCCCAGTCTGCCCCACCAAATGCACCTAAAGCCAAAGCTTCCAGACTTTTTTTCCTGGTGGAAAGAGCTGCTGTTCCCTTTTTTCAGTTCTGCGCTGCAATGACCTGTCCCGCTCTTTGAAAAATTGAAAGCAAATGAAGATTCCTGCCACACAAAAGGTGCCACCACAGAAAGATCTTTGATGCCCAAGACGTGCCGAGGCTGCCCCAACAACTGCACCTCAAAGCCAAAGCTTCCAGACTTTTTTTCTTAGGGAAAGGGCTGCTGTTCCCTTTTTTCAACCGTGCTCTGCAATGACCTGTCCTACCTCCTAGAAAAATGAAAGCAAATGAAGATTCCTGCCCGACAAAAGGTGCCACCAGAAAAAGCTCTTTGATGCCCAAGAAGTGCCCAGGCTGCCCCACCAACTGCACCTCAAAGCCAAAGGTTCCAGACTTTTGTTCCTAATGGAAAGAGCTGCTGTTCCCTTTTCTGCCCTGCACTGCAATGGCCGGTCCCACTTTTTGAAAAATTGAAAGCAAATGAAGATTACTGCCAGACAAAAGGTGCCACCACCAAAAGATCTTTGCTGCCCAAGAAGTGCCCAGGCTGCCCCACCAACTACACTTGAAGCCAAAGCTTCCAGACTGTTTTTCCTGGTGGAAAGAGCTGTTGTTCCCTTTTTTCAGTTCTGCGCTGCAATGGCTTGTCCCACCTTTTGAAAAATTGAAAGCAAACGTAGATTCCTGCCAGACAAAAAGTGCCACCACAGAAAACTCTTCCTGCCCAAGAAGTGCCAAGGCTGCCCCACCAACTGCACATGAAGTGAAAGGATCCAGAGATTTTTCCTTAGGGAAAGAGCTGCTGTTCCCTTTTTTCAGCCCTGCGCTGCAATGGCTTGTCCCACCTCCTGGAAAATTTACTCCAAATGAAGATTGCTGCCAGACAAAAGGTGCCAGCACAGAAAACTCTTGCTGCCCAAGAAGTGCCCAGCCTACACCAACTACACCTGAAGGCAAAGGTTCCAGACTGTTTTTTCTTGGTGGAAAGAACTGCTGTTCCCTTTTTTCAACCTTGCTCTGCAATGGCCTGTCCCACCTCCTGAGAAATTGAATGCAAATGAAGATTGCTGCCAGACAAAAGGTGCCACCACAGAAAGGTCTTGCTGCCCAGGAAGTGCCCAGGCTGCCCCACCAACTGCAGCAGAAGTGAAAGGATCCAGAGATTTTTCCTTAGGGAAAGAGCTGCTGTTGCCTTTTTTCAGCCCTGCGCTGCAATGGCCTGTCCCACCTCCTGAAAAACTGAATGCAAATGAAGATTCCTGCCAGACAAAAGGTGCCACCACAGAAAACTCTTCCTGCCCAAGAAGTGCCCAGGCTGCACCAAGTACACCTGAAGCCAAAGCTTTCAGACTTTTTTTCCTTAGGGAAAGAGCTGCTGTTGCGTTTTTTCAACCCTGCTCTGCAATGGTCTGTCGCAGCTCCTGGAAAATTGAATCCAAATGAAGATTGCTGCCAGACAAAAAGTACCACCACAGAAAACTCTTCCTGCCCAAGAAGTGCCCAGTCTGCCCCACCAACAGCAGCAGAAGTGAAAGGATCCAGAGATTTTTTCCTGGTGGAAAGAGCTGCTGTTCCCTTTTTTCTGCCCTGCGCTGCAATGGCCTGTCCCACCTCCTGGAAAATTGAATCCAAATGAAGATTACTGCCAGATAAAAGGTGCCACCACAGAAAGGTCTTGCTACCCAAAAAGTGCCAAGGGTGCCACAACAACTGCACCTCAAAGCCAAAGCTTTCAGACTGTTTTTCCTGGTGGAAAGAGCTGCTGTTCCCTTTTTTCAGCCCTGCACTGCAATGGCTGTCCCACCTCCTGGAAAATTGAATCCAAATGAAGATTCCTGCCAGACAAAAGGTGCCACCACAGAAAACTCTTGCTGCCCATGAAGTGCCCAGCCTGCACCAACTACACCCGAAGCCAAAGCTTCCATAGATTTTTCCTGGTGGAAAGAGCTGGTGTTCCCTTTTTTCAGCCCTGTCCTGCAATGGCCTGTCCCACCTTTTGAAAAATTGCATGCAAATGAAGATTGCTGCCAAACAAAAGGTGCCACCACAGAAAGATCTTTGCTGCCCAAGAAGTGCCCAGTCTGCCCCAACAACTGCACCTCAAAGCCAAAGCTTCCAGACTGTTTTTCCTGGTGGAAAGAGCTGCTGTTCCCTTTTTTCAGCCCTGCGCTACATTACCCAGTCCCACCTCCTGAAAAATAGAATCCAAATGAAGATTCTTGACAGACAAAAGGTGCCACCACAGAAAACTCTTCCTGCCCAAAAAGTGCCCAGGCTGCCCCAACAACTGCACCTCAAAGCGAAAGCTTCCAGACTGTTTTTCCTGGTGGAAATAGTTGTTGTTCCCTTTTTTCTGCCCTGTGCTGCAATGGCCTGTCCCACCTTTAAAAAAATTGAATGCAAATGAAGATTCCTGCCAGACAAAAAGTGCCACCACAGAAAGATCTTTGCTACCCAAGACGTGCCCAGGCTGCCCCAACAACTGCAGCAGAAGTGAAAGGATCCAGAGATTTTTCCTGGTGGAAAGAGCTGCTGTTCCCTTTTTTCAGTCCTGCGCTGCAATGGCTTGTCCCACCTCCTGGAAAATCTAATGCAAATGAAGATTCCTTCCAGACAAAAGGTGCCACCACAGAAAGATCTTTGCTGCCTAAGAAGTGCCCAGCCTGCACCAACTACACCTGAAGCCAAAGCTTCCAGACTGTTTTTCCTGTTGGAAAGAGCTGCTGTTCCCTTTTTTCAGCCCTGTGCTGCAATGGCCGGTCCCACCTCCTGAAAAATAGAATCGAAATAAAGATTGCTGCCAGGCAAAAGGTGCCACCACAGAAAGATCTTTGCTGCCCACGAAGTGCCCAGGCTGCCCCAACAACTGCACCTCAAAGCCAAAGGTTCCAGACTTTTTTTCCTAATGGAAAGAGCTGCTGTTCCCTTTTTTCAACCCTGCTCTGCAATGGCCTATCCCACCTCCTGGAAAATTTACTCCAAATGAAGATTCCTACCAAGCAAAGGGTGCCACCACAGAAAGATCTTTACTGCCCAAGAAGTGCCAAGGCTGCCTCAAAAACTACACTTGAAGCCAAAGGTTCCCGACTTTTTTTCCTTAGGGAAAGAGCTGCTGTTCCTTTTTTTCAGCCCTGCGCTGCAATGGCTTGTCCCACCTCCTGGAAAATTTACTCCAAATGAAGATTCCTGCCAGACAAAAGGTGCCACCACAGAAAACTCTTGCTGCCCAAGAAGTGCCCAGCCTACACCAACTACACCTGAAGCCAAAGCTTCCAGACTGTTTTTCCTGGTGGAAAGAGCTGCTGTTCCCTTTTTTCAACCCTGCGCTGCAATGGCCTGTCCCACCTCCTGAAAAATTTACTCCAAATGAAGATTCTTGCCAGACAAAAGGTACCACCACAGAAAGGTCTTGCTGCCCAAGAAGTGCCCAGGCTGCCCCACCAACTGCACATGAAGCCAAAGGATCCACACTTTTTTTCCTGGTGGAAAGAGCTGCTGTTCCTTTTTTTCAGCCCTGCGCTGCAATGGCCGGTCCCACCGCCTGGAAAATTGAATGCAAATGAAGATTCTTGCCTGACAAAAGGTGCCGCCACAGAAAACTCTTGCTGCCTAAGAAGTGCCCAGCCTGCACCAACTACACCTGAAGCCAAAGCTTCCAGACAGCTTTTCCTTGTGGAAAGAGCTGCTGTTCCCTTTTTTCAGTTCTGAACTGCAATGGCCTGTCCCACCTCTTGAAAAATTGAATGCAAATGAAGATTCCTGCCAGACAAAAGGTGCCACCACAGAAAACTCTTGCTGTCCAAGAAGTGCCCAGGCTGCACCAAGTACACCTGAAGCCAAAGCTTCCAGACTGTTTTTCCTTAGGGAAAGAGCTGCTGTTCCCTTTTTTCAGCCCTGCTCTGCAACGGCCTGTCCCACCTCCTGAAAAACTGAATGCAAATGAAGATTGCTGCCAGACAAAAAGTAGCACCACAGAAAACTCTTCCTTCCCAAGATGTGCCCAGGCTGCCCCAGCAACTGCAGCAGAAGTGAAAGGATCCAGAGATTTTTCCTGGTGGAAAGAGCTGCTGTTCCCTTTTTTCAGTTCTGAACTGCAATGGCCTGTCTAACCTTTTGAAAAATTGCATCCAAATGAAGATTGCTGCCAAACAAAAGGTGCCACCACAGAAAGATCTTTGATGCCCAAGAAGTGCGCTGTCTGCCCCAACAACTGCACCTCAAAGCCAAAGCTTCCAGACCGTTTTTCCTGGTGGAAAGAGCTGCTGTTCCCTTTTTTCAACCCTGCGCTACATTACCCAGTCCCACCTTTTGAAAAATAGAATCCAAATGAAGATTCCTGCCAGACAAAAGGTGCCACCACAGAATACTCTTCCTGCCCAAGAAGTGCCCAGCCTGCACCAACTATACCTGAAGCCAAAGCTTCCAGACTGTTTTTCCTGTTGGAAA